>NC_035433.2:74503168-74839168 GCF_002127325.2 Helianthus annuus
CTGCCTTGTTAACGTTAAATATATTAGGCTTCCCACAATTTTCCGGTACATTGTAGGATCTTCTAGCTCCTTCCCTTTGTCAGCACAAAGTTTAGCCGTGACATCCATAGGTGTGTTAATTGGCTTGCAGTCTAACATGCCGAAACGAGTTAATAAATCAATACAATACTTTTGTTGGTGTAGGATTAAAGCTCTCTCTTCATACTTAATCTCTAAGCCCAAGAAATGACTTAGTCTTCCAATATCTTTCATATGAAATCTAACACACACGTTACGCTTAAGTTGCTCGATCCCTTTTTTGTCGTCTCCGGTTATTATTAGATCATCTTCATATACTAAGACCACTACCAACTTAGAACCAGACAACATCCTTATGAACAAACTCGCATCCGCCTTTCACATCTCGAAATCATTGTGTTGCAAGAACTCGCTCATCTTACCAAACCACGCCCGTGGAGATTGCTTTTTGTAACTTACAAACATAATTTGGATGCTCGTTGTTTACAAACCCCTCGGGTTGCACCATGTGAATCGTATGATCGAGATCCCCATAAAGAAACACATTCTTTACGTCCATTTGATGTAGATCCCAATTTTTTTTCCGCTGCAACTGCTATTACCACTCGAACTGTTGTGAGTTTTGCTATCGGACTGAACGTATCTTCGTAATCGACTCCATACTGTTGAGAAAAGCCTCGAGCGACTAATCTTGCTTTGTATCGATCTATTGAACCGTCTGCCTTCTTTTTTATTTTGAACACCCACTTACACGTTATTGGTTTTACCTCAGCAGGCTTTCGCACTAGAACCCAAGTTTCATTCTTCATCATTGCACTTATCTCTTCTTGCATGGCATTACACCACTCAAATTTCTTGCATGCAACACTATATCTTCCGGGTTCTGATCCTCCTTCTTCAGTCATTGCTACATTAACTATGTACTTGGCATTTGGTCTTCGCATGCGTGTAGATCTCCTTGGCTCAATGTCTGGACTGTTTACATCCAGACCCTCGCTCCTTCTGGTTGACCCGGTTACCCATGGCTGCTGGCGAGTTCTCGGTTCTAAACAAGGACTTGCTTCTATACTTGACCCTTCCTTATCGACTTCAATAGTTGGATTATCATCATCAAAAACTAGATTAATCATGGAGCTTTCTAGTTTTTCTTTAATGAAGTTAGTATCTGGTAGCACTTCTTTTTCTTCAGACCACCATGATGAGTTCTCATCAAACACTACGTTACGTGACACGTAGCATCGATTTGTCGTAGGGTCACAACAACGCCATCCTTTTCGTACTGGGTCATAACCAACAAATATGCACCGGATTGCTTTCTTCTCCATTTTATCACGTAAATGATTCGGTACGAACACATAGCATACACACCCGAATACCTGAAGATAGGATACATTAGGCTTCATCTTCAACGACTTTTTAAACCGAGATTTATACTCTTGGTTTTGTTGTGGTAACCTATTAATAACATATGCCGACGTTCTCATTGCTTCTGCCCAAAACCTCCCGGGAACATTCTTCGCATGAATTATACTTCTACATGTTTCAGCTAAGTGCCTATTTTTCCTTTCGGATACGCCATTCTGTTGCGGCGTATTAGGGCACGTTAACTGTCTTCGAATTTTGTGTTCTCTTAGGTATTTATCAAAATTGTGTGCTAAATACTCCCCTCCATTATTGGATCGTAGACACTGGATTTTATTACCCGTTTGTCGCTCGGCTTCTGCTTGGAATAACTTGAATTTTTCAAAAACTTCGGACTTTTCTTTCATAAAGTCTATCCAAACATATCTTGAAAAATCATCTATAAAGGTTACCATATACTTTAAACCTTTATTTGAGGGATGTTTTACTGGCCCGAACACATCTGAATGTACACTCGGGTTTTGAATTTTGATCTTTCATACAGCAACTGATGAGCTTTCCCGTATTGACACTCGGCACAAACCGTTTCTTTGGAGATCTCGAACTTGGGCAGACCTTTAACTAACTCCCTTTTCATCATTAGTTCCAATTTATCAAAGCCGACATGGCTCAATCTTGCATGCCATAGATCAGCGGTTTGGTTCTCTCTTGTTTTGTCCATATAAGCAGACTCAATAGACAAAACATAAACCGTATTAGTTCGCTTTCCTTGGAGTATAGGAGTAGATTTGGTTTCAAGTTTATCAAAAATAAACACTTCGTTTGGAGTGAAAAGAACGTGTTTACCTGTTGAAGTAATTTGAGGCACAGAGAACAAATTCTTCTTTACACCCGGAACATGGAATACGTCTTGCATCACAAAGTCTTTTTGATTTCCTTCCGTAAGGAACTGAACTTCTCCTATGTTTGCAATTGAATGTTTTGAGTTATCTACGATGACTACAACATGATTCCCGGGTACTTCTTGCATTTGCTCAACTTTTCTTTTTCGCCGGTTAGATGATTTGAACATCCCGAATCGACTATCCAATCACCAAGTTTATTTGTTTTTAGTTCCGTTGTTACCGTGAGTGCCGATACCTCTTCTAGTTGTGCAACTTGAGCCTCTACATCCCATGGTTCTTCAATAGTTGCTGCGTTCCATTTAGCTTTCGGTTGGTGTAACAACTCTCACTAAAATTAATACTTAGTAAGTTAATTATCTATTAAGAAAACCCTAATTAAGACACCCAAGTGATTCTGTACAAACCCTAAAATTTTCAGAACAATCGGAATCAGGATCAGGGCCCCTAAAACTCGGGGGGGGGGGGGGGGGGTAAACCCTAGTGGACGATTATCTAAATATCTCGTTGTCAAAATTGAAAATTTCGAATTCATCAACTCAGCAGGCATAGTCTCAAACGTGGCTACCCTATAGTGAGCAGGTGTCCCTTACGGACCGTAAGGTAATAGTCTTACGGTCCGTAAGCATGTCCAAATTTTGTGTATAAATAGCAGACATTGGCACTCGATTTTGGACACTGAAACGACGTAAAAACTCCAAATATACGCTGAGATATCATAGAATTACTATAAAAAACACACACGATACACAAATCACTGCCGCAATCTGTCACACCCCGACCCGCAGCGGAAAAGGTGATCGGGGCATGATTGGGTTAATCCGAGAGCTTATGACTTGCTATTGCGTGTTTTAAATAATCATTAATTCATAAAAAAAATGTTTCACGAAACAAATACTTCAAATACACAATTACAAACACAAGACATTTTTCATAACTAATAAACTACACTATTCCGTTTCTTGTTAACTAAGGCCCATCCTATGTCCAATCTTCTCTTCGTACCTGTTCACCTGTATCATGTGTAAAAAAGGTTTTTGGGTCAACAAAAGTTGGCGAGTGCACCTTATTGTTATTGGAAAAATAATATGTTTAAGTTTGATTTATTGTGAAAACGTGTGTTAACCAATGTAAGTAAATATGTTGTATGTCATATATCATAACTCACAATCACAAACAATAAAACAAACCAACCTAAATGATTCAATAAATGCACGCATGTTGCACGGTATTATGGTGTGCCAATGAATGAATGTATGTTGCACGGTATTATGGTGTGCTGCAAGGTCTAAGCTCAATCAAACGGAGCTGACCTCGTATGGGTGGCAACGCCAAGTTCCGCCCATAGGTAATGGGGAACCGACGAGCCTATGATGATATGATATCCAAAACGAATGAAATGCAACAAGTGATAAACAACCAAACAACACATAACACAACCTCAAACAATAAAGAAACCAAATATAATGATTCATATGAATGTATGCATGTTGCACGGTATCGTGGTGTGCTACAAGGTCTAAGCTCAATCAAATGGAGCAGACCTCGTATGGGTGGCAACGTCAAGTTCCGCCCATAGGTAATGGGGAACCGACGAGCCTATGATGATGTGATGTACAAAATGAATGAAATGCACCAACATGATAAACAAACATAGATACTCCACATAATGGTAACTGCACGGAATTGAACTTGTAAAATGCGATAAAAATATTGTGACACATGATACACCCCAAAACGTATAAACAAAATGGAAAAAGGGGAGTTGTAAGATTCACTCACAGTGGTTGCGTTTGCGATTCCTTGTAAAATACGCACGAGTAAAGATTGAGAAATCGAATGAACGAAATGGTGATCCTAGACAAGAATTGGAAAAGTACTAAATAAATGGAATTGGTATTAGACTTAATTGTATTGTATGTTTGTACATTATATTTAGTTATCACTAACTTAAAAGATATGCCTTCTGGTTTCTGTTTTAGTAAATTAGCTTTCAATATTATTATTATCTTATATAATAGCTATAAGAAAATAATGGTTTTTGTGATATAGGTTTGTACAAAATTAATTCCTTTATATTTCCCCATACTTGAACATACTCAATCAATTAATATTAATATATTACTATCAAAATGTAATAATCTAAGTTCACCAGCCAACCACTGGGTTGTTGCTGTAACTAGTTCAAAGTTCAAACTGTTATCATTTTAACTTAAGGAAACTGATAAAAAAAATACAGTTGTGAAAACAAAGGGGAACTGGTCTCGAACCCGAGACCTCCCAATGTTCTGAACGAAAGCGACATTAATAACCACTAGTTTGCAATCGATTTTTGTTAAGCTTTTTAAAAATGATATTCTTTTTAAGCATAAACTGCAAGGTTGCCTTCTTCTTTAATAAACCAATCCGAAAAGAAACCCACCAGTATTTTAGTTCATACATGTTTATTAATATGACGAGGGTTGTCGTATATAACAGAAAGGAAAATAAAGGAAGCGACTGGAAAGATAGATATATACCGAAACAGAAGGGTTGATCCGGTTGGCTCCGGTTAAGGTTGGAGTTTGGCACACATCTTCGTCTCCTATAGATGAAAATTCTCCGGCGTGTTATGACTTAGAGAGTAGGGAGAGTGTTCGAGTGATGTCGGAGCGTCTCCGGTGAATCTTATTAGCTCCGGCAAGGCCTCCGAACTCCGGCGGCTTGTTATCGAACAGAGAGAGTGAGAGGGTGCTGCTCCGGCGACTTGTTATCAATCAACATGTAGTATATATAAGTTTTTCTTAAAACGTGTTTCGTATTCGAGATTGTAGTGTGATTGCAAGTTTCCGAAAAAGAGAAAGATTGATGAGAGACTTGTATTCGGTTAGAAATATAGACTTGGTTCATGGATCAAGAAGAAAAATGGAAATCTCAATCACGTAAATCTCTCGAGAAATCAGGAAAATCAAGCGAAAAAGGAAGGTTGGTGTCTTGGTCCACATTCACAGTTGATTAGGTGGCAAATTTAAAAAAAAAAAAAAAAACATAGTAATGTTTCTCGATGTACACGTTTGAGCGGCAGACTTGCTTTCGAAAAGAAGTTCAACGTAAAGTGTGTATATATTGATTCTGGGCATGAGTCTTGCACCAAATCACTAAGTAGTGTAGTGATTTTGGGTTGATTGTTATACTCTGTAGACCTGGGTTCGAATCTCGGGTCTTTCAGATTTTCATATATATATTTTTTTTGTCCTTATTAAAAGAAATTCAAGTTTCAATGAAATGCACATGAGGCCTCTCTAGTTAGTAACGCTTAACGTAGTTAGGCTAAGGTTGTGATAAACATCTAACTAGGCTTAGTTAGATAACTAATATTGTTAAGTTTTTATTTTAATTATATAATATATATTTTTACTTAACTTGATCAACTTTGTCTAAGGTTTCCTTTCAATAATTAACCAACATAACCAAGTTTTATTTAGATTGTTATTATTTTCAAATCTTTTATATATTAATACAATATTAATTAATTAAACTAACTTAAACAAATAAATAAATAAATAACTGAGTTAAATTAAAGAACAATCCCTTCAACGGTTATTTATTTTTGCTCAAAATTTCCGAGTTTCAAGGGTTAGGATCCGGATTTCAAAACGGGTCGGATTTTAGGAGCCCATTTTGACGGATGTTACACAATCAGGGTAATAACTCGATCGCTACTATGATTCAACGTTCGCTCGATTGAAACTATCCAACGTATGATTTAGTGCTGCTCAAATTGAGTTTATACTTTGTTATTCATCGTGATTTCGACTTGAATGTTTGAGTGCTGTCCGAATTCGGGCTATACTCTGTCATTCGTTGTGAATCCGCTGAATTGTTAAGTATTGCACTTTATTAATCGTTGTGGGGGTTTAATCTCGTGAATTGTCGTAAATGCTGCATTAGTTATTTACCTAGTTTGTGTGCATCATTTCTTAAATTAGGTTAGTAGTCTTATCAGTAGACTAAACTTTACCCCATACACTTACAATCAAAGTAGATGCTAATTCTCAGAAGAATCTGAATCATGAAGCTTGTTAATTCAAATACTGCATGCTTATAATGTGAGTCATTCTCTTTTTATCAACTGTTTTACAATACTCTAAATTATTTTCAAAGTTATAATTACAGTGATTAAGTTTATGTAATCACCAAATTACAGCCGGTATATGGGGTATTGTGCACATTACTAGTGTTGTTATCACGTTAGGTGGGCGAACCTAATTAGTGATATTCGTCACCATTGGGGCAGCCAATGGGGGATATGACCACAGCCACCGAAATGAGTCGAGTGACAAATACTGTGGGTAGTTGGTTTGATATCAGAAACATTGTAATCTCTCTTAATACTGTAAATTATAACAAATATGTTTTTTGTGCAAACTGAATGAACTCACTCAGTATTTCCCGCTGACAAAACCTTTTTAAAACGCGTTTCAGGTAATTACAGTAGATTGGAGTAAGGATTGGATCCGACACTGAAGAACTTCAAGAAGTGGCTTATTTTATTAATTAAAAATCAAATTAAGAAATATTGTTTTATGTAATAAAATTTATCTTTATTAAAGCTACCTTTGCAAAACATGGATTTATTCCATCTATCTAATAAATAAAATCCGGTGTTAAACTCTGATATTTTTCCTAACTCACGGTCCTGATGAAATTTCCGCTGCAATGTTTTTCAAAATAATCACCGGTACTACTAGGCTGTTCGCGGCTTCCGATTCCGTCCAGGGTGGGTCGGAGGTCGTGACAGAAGGTGGTATCAGAGCTACTACTTTAAGCCTATAAGTGTTGTGATAATAATACTTAAGCTTAAATAAAAGAGTTAGGAGATTGCTATTAACTGGTAGCACATCTTATAGCATTTAGACTTGAACATAAGAAAAGATGCCTTAGTATAAGCTAAGCCACTTATTTAAACAATTAACTATTGTAACAATACCTAAGTTTAAACGGAGAATTAGGAACTTAAGATTATCTGGTAGCACTCAGGATGATATTTAGAATTAAACTTAAGAATTTTGCCTTAATATAAGCTTCAAGATAAATTACTTATATAAGTATAATGTAATGGATCTTGGTATGCCATAAGAATGACGATTAGCAGGCAATAGCACTTAATTGCTATTTATTCTTGTTTATTGATATTACTTAGTCCAGAATAAAGATATATATGGAAATACAAATTTCCTTGATTCTGAATAAAAGCCCAAATAAAAGAGGCACTTTTAAAATCTTGAAAATATACTATTTATGGGAAATAGAAAATATTCTCCGGCAAAACTGGGTATAGAGTAGCAGACTCTCCAGCTTGTCCGGATATACTGAGATTACCTCTCCGGCGCGAACCGGATAAGACAGGGTACATAGTATGTCAAACAAGTGACAAAATTTCCCTAAATAATATCATGATTTGATATCTGATTTGTTCTTGGAAATATGAATCTGTTAAATACATTGACCTGATAAATGGTATGTTTATTTCAGCATATGAAATATGTGATTATATAGATAGGTATATCTATAAGGAAATCCAAAAACCATAAGGATTGACAATTTGAAATAAAGCACAAGCATTTGTGTCTAGATTTCTTTATTAGGAATCTCTTTTCCAATAATTATTTTGTTTAATCATTTACCTCGTAACTTGTGTTTTGGTCAAAAATTACCGAAGCAATTAAGTGATCAAATTAGTTAAGTGAGGTAGTGTGCTAAGAGAATGTGTTCAAAAATATGTCAATTGAGTTATTTGTAAAAACAGTTTGGGGATACGGCTCAGGATATAGAGTCGTATCTGCGATCAAACAATGAGCAAAAAAGTAAAGTAAATGACACGAGATGTACGAGGAAAGCCCTTGATCAATCTAGATCGTCGGCATAAAACCTCGGGAACTGACAATCGCAGCTGCCTTGTTCTTCTATTGCTTCAAATATCAGGATACAGTGCAGGATGTGGTGCGGATCGACTAAGTGTTACAACGTGAATTGGGTACAAGTGTGGTGATTGTAGTAATCTAGAGAGCAAGAGTGTACGAGAGTGTTAGCGAAAAGATTGTGTGCCTTAAACTGATCCGCCACATCTATTTATAGTAAAGATAAATTAACAAACTATCCTAAACTTGCGGGATCCACCGAATATTCCTTCATCGAACGTTGTAGACCTGGTCTTTCGGGCTCAACGTCTCTTCTTCAACAAACTCGTCCGAGTCCTGAGGAGAAGAAGTCCTCTTGACCGTTAGTAAGCCTCAGCCTTTAACCTGCACGTGGTTAATTAATAAACCTCAGGATATCACCCAAGATGTTAGCAATATCCTCTTCCAGCATCCTGGTCACAAATAAACAAACAAAGGCAGGATATTGGTCAGGATATGTATGCTTAGAAAATGACCCATAACAATTGTCCCCAAATATATCTGTTGGTATACCAATCCAACGGATATATTTCAAAAATCTTATCCCATAACTCAAGGCATTTAAAACGAAGCGACGGTCAAGATCACATCGTAACTTCCAACGCGTTTTTTACTCAATGGAGATTTACGATGCCCCTATATCTTCTCTTTTCTTGTTTGAAAAGCAGATATCTCCAACAAAACCTTCAGGTAATTTCTTCATTTCAGATTTTCTTCCTGTCAATTTACTTCACTTTACTTGCAATGGATACCGAGACCTTCATCCAGCAGAATCTCCTTAAAAATCCCGAAAAGGAGATCAGTGCTTTTGACAACGCAGACATTGCGGCTCTAAGAGCTTCCGGCGCTTTCCCTGACAACACGGTCTTCAGATCATTCGATCGGTCAATCCGATCGGATGTTTCTTCTATTGAATGGATTTGTTTTCCGGCATATCCCTTTTCACTAGGTCTTCGGTACCCTTTTCCTGAATTCATGATGCAATTCTTTCGAACCACCGGCATCTCTTTTGCTCAAACCATGTCCATGGTTTGGAGAGTACTGATTGTACTTAATCAAATCAAAAATATCCATTGTTCCGACCTTCGCATCGAGGATTTGCCTATTGCTTATCGCCTCCGATCCCACGGCTCTAGCCGATTCTTACTCTTCTCGACATCCAGCAAACCCTTGATTCTCAAAGCCACCAAAAACGAAGACGGATGTCAACGCAAATTTTTCTTTGTCAAACGAGATTCTATTGCCGAGGGTGCCAGGCTTCCGGTGGAGTGGTTAACCACCGGTAGGATCATAAATATCCTCATAGACCGTTTAATTGTTATCTTCCATTAATACTCTTCTTTTTGATCTTTATGCAGTGAACTTTAAGGAAGTTGCTCCCCCTACCGCTGATTCAGAAGAGAGAATCAATACTATTTACCGGTTACCTGCAATAGATAGGACTTTCACCACACACGTCCCAAGTTCCAGCCAATACTCATCATCCAAGATGTCTGGTAAGAATTTCTTTCAAAATAATTAGTCACAACAGTATAATGATAAAATAAAGATTAAAACTTTCCCCTTTATGCAGCACCAGCTAAGATCCCTGAAGTCTTTGATCTTGACGAATTGGACAGCTATTCTGATCAGATCCAGGTCAAGAAAGAGCCTAACCCCAAGACCACAGCTACATCCAAACCCAGCAGCTCCAAAGCCATCGTCATACCTAAACCTTCACCGGCCACCAAACCCCGGAGTTCAAGCTCCCGCAAAAGGAAAGAACCTGATTCCCCTGTCATTTCTGACACATTTCCTTACGAGAAGCACAGGTTCATTGAAGCTAGCGGGTTTATGACTTCTTTTCTTAACCAAGTCAGTATTCTCATATCATATCCTGCGATTTACACTACTATCAAAGGTTCATCAATATTAATACCTATCGTTTTACCTTTGTAGGGTCTTGAGCGTTTGGTTAACTTATATCAAGAATCCTGCAAGCTCAACAAGACACTCGAATCTAAACTAAAGGAAGCAGAAGTCACAATCTCCGACCAAGGTATGATTGCAGCCGCCAAATCTCGTCATTACGAGGAGAAATACAAAGCTATGACCCAAGAACACCAAGTTGCTCTCAACCAAGCCACTCTTCAAGCCCAGGCCGACCTAGAAGCCGCCCATGTGCAGTATGAACGGGATATGGTCAGCTACCGGGAGAGCCTCAAAAGTTCCGTCGTCATTTCTCTCCTCCAAGCCAGGTTGAAGATGGCTCACGAAGCCAAAACATTAGGTTTCGACTGTCCTTCCTGGGATGTTGGTCCTTGGGAGACCAAGCTAAAGAACCTCGGCGGCACCTTTTCCAAATCAAATGTCGATGAATCTTCCAACGCAGCCGAAAAAGCAACCGATGCTGAGAAGGATGCTGAGGCGGATCCCAAGACGGATGCTGCTGAAACCACTATGGACCAAGAAGACACTACCCCCTAGGGCTTATTTCCTTTGAATTATTCGAACATTTTTTTGTTTTTAAGAACAATATATATTTCCGTATCTAAACAATTTGATAGCCGAAGGTGGATGGGTCCTGGGTTTCAGGATGAAACCTTCGGTTATCAACCAGTAATAATTGCTCCAAGAATAATTTCATCTTCTTATATTTCTAAGCATAAATTTTAGCTTTACAAAAAAAAATTTATACTGTTATCTTATAAAGTATCCTAATCAGTGTTAGGGCAGGATTTTTAATGACCTGAGATCCTTACATGATATCCTAACAGTGATCCTTGTTTCCGTGGCAGATAGTGATCCTCAGAAGAGCTTCAGGATCAGGATCATGGATCATCCTAAGGATCCTCATATTAACGATTGTTCTCTTTGAATTTCATGTTGTTTTGCAGGAATTATGAGTTGGACCTGGTCTTGGCAAACGTTATTAAGGAATCTTCCACGCTAATTTCGCACATGCATAACCGGAAATAGACGTTGTGGAGAATATGGAAACTTAGCACAAATTACGGATAATTTGTTAGGCTAAATTTACTTCTATTTCTAAAAGGGGTAACGAGCTAGTAGTTAGGTGACTTGCCTAAATTCAACCACACACACTTATATAAACGGTACTCTCAAGCATTTGGAGAAGACAACACATTTCTTACATGCTCTAGCATACTACACCATAGTGATCCTTGTACCTAGCTCGTTGCTATCCGAAGTTGTAAACATTATTTGTTATATTTGAGCTTGGTGATCGGTAGTTTCCATCACCCGAGGTTTTTTATGCCGGAGATCATTCATTGATCAAGGGCTTTTTCCTCGTATAAATCTTTGTGTCACTTGTGCAATTTACATTTAAGTGATCCTTATCTTTATTCATCATTTCAAGCATCATTCCCCGTTACAGAAAGTTTGGTTGCATTATCCTTGTGTGATTTTTGAACAAAACAGTTTGGCGCCCACCGTGGGGCAATTGGTGCTTCATTCATAAGAAAGTTTTCTGTTGGTGATCATTCCGGATCGTTGCATACGAATACATGGCTTCATCGGTGAAGAATACCTCTAATGCGATGTCTGCGGTCAATTCATCTCAGGGCATTCCACCTTTGCCTCCACCACCAGCTGGATCTCAGAAAAATGCTGAGAAGAAACCAACTCCTATATTTTCTAAACCTCCAACTTCTTATGCTTCCTATACTCCCACTACTAGTAACATATTTACTTTGATTTTGCAGATGAGAGATCATATACATCAACAGGACAAGACCAATGACAGGATCCTCAAAGAAATCGGAGATCTCAAGAAACAAAAGAAAGCGGCAGAGGATCATTCTCCACTGGTGCCCAAATCTTTGAATTTTGATACTCCGGTGATTACTTCTTAGCCATCAGAGGTTCCAGATATTCAACATGTGGGTGGACCAAGAGGAGTGCACTTCAGTTCAGCAATAGTGACTCAGGCATCAGGTTCATATTTCCAGCCAGCAGGATCCTATCCTCAGCATATGGGATCCTTCATGAATTCAGGAGCCTACTCAGGAGCACAGCGGGTTCAAGGATCCTCCTTTGTTCCAGGATCATCCCAGGTTCAAGGATCCTCATTTGTTCCAGGATCATCCCAGGTTCAAGGATCCTCCTTTGTTCAAGGATCATCCCAGTTTCAGGGATCCTTCCAGATGCCAGGATCCTTGAAGAGTTTGCAAACAGGGAGTTCAGATGTCCATCAGGGAGATTTTATTCCGATGCAGACCATTGCTTCCACTGGTCCCTCCATCATCCCAGAGTCCCAGCAATATGGATTCACATCCAGTGTTCCTAACTTGAACCCAATGGGAGGTAACACTTTTAATAATTCTCTTACCACTAACCATGGATTCATGCAGGATACAAGTATCAACCATGCTATGGCCAAAGAGCTGCAAAAACTGAAGGATATGATATCAAGTGTTCCAGGGGTGGTCAAACCTATCCCGGAGATTGCAGATGGAAGCCATAGGATATCTCGTTTTGCACCACCAATTTGTGATGCTGAGATACCCAAAAGATTCCATATTCCAACTATGAAGCTGTATGATGGTTCAACGGATCCTGAGGAACACATAGCACAATACAGGGAGAGGATGAAGATCAATCCGATTCCAGAAAGGTTAAAGGAAGCGTGCCTATGCAAGGGATTTGGATCCACTCTTACTGGATCAGCTCTCAAATGGCTGCTAAGTCTTCCCCCTTACTCTATTACTTCATTTGCCAATCTAGTTAACTTATTCAATAATCAATTTTCTTGTAGTAGAAAATTTGAACGATTAACTAGTGATTTATATAGGATAACTCAAGGTCATAATGAATCATTAAGGGATTATATAACCAAATTTAGTAAAGAATCCTTGGACATTCCCAACTTGGATATAGCCACGGCTGTTGAGGCCTTCAAGATGGGATTGCTTAGGGATTCATTATTCTATGATGATCTTGTTATGACACCATGCAGGAACCTAGATGAAGTAAGGACTCGGGCACTCAGGTTCATCCGGCTAGAGGATGACAAGAGGATCCAGGAGAGATTAGTAGGATCCTCAAAACAAGAAAAGCAAGGATCCTCGTTCAAGAACAACAAATTCAAATCCTATAACAGAACTGACAACCAGAACGTGCATGCTGTTGACCAAGAAGATGATGATGAGGATTATCCTCCAATTTCTGAATATTGTTTTTCCGTTGATAACCATGAACTAATCCTCGCGATGCAGAATCTAGGAGAAAAAGCCAGATGGCCCAGAAAAAATGACAAACCGGCCGCAATTAAAGACAAATCAAAGTGGTGTGCATACCATGAGGATTTTGGGCATTTAACAGAAGAATGCATCGCATTGAGAAAGGAAATTGGATATCTGCTTAGCTAGGGGCATTTAAAGGAGTTGCTGGGAAGAAAAAAACCAAGGACTCAGGATCCTGAAAGGATCCCTGAAAAAGCTCCAGCCCCTCCGGCAGATGCACAAGTGATAAACTTTATTTCTGGAGGATCAGACATCTGTGGTACATCCTTCTCAGCAGCTAAAAGGCATGCAAAGGAAGCTAAAATGGATAATGGAGAAAGACCTATTCGAACATCGAGTGTTTCGGAAGGAAAAGTCATAACCTTTGATGAGGATGATCGTGTTGACATCCAGGATCCTCATCATGATAGTTTAGTTATTACTCTTTTTATTTCTAACCATTTTGTCCGTAGGATCCTTATTGACGGAGGAAGCTCAGTAAACATTATTCAGCTAGATGTTCTGAAGAAAATGGGTATCCCTGAATCAGATATCACACCAAGATCCTCCGTGCTTGTGGGATTTAGTGGCGAAACTAAGAGAACCCTGGGGGACATCAAACTCCCAATTTATGTGGAAGGATTACACAATTATCAAAAATTTTGTGTTATTGACTGTTTATCTTGTTGTAATGTTATCCTTGGCAGGCCATGGATACACGATATGAAGGCAGTCCCATCCACCTACCATCAATGTGTGAAGCTCCCTAGCCCTTGGGGAATAGTCAAGATCGATAGTGATCAGCAGGAGGCTAAGGATTGTTACACCTCATCAATGAAACCAACCTCGAAATCAAGGGAGCAATAGCAATTAAAGTATCCTCCAAGGGATGTCCTGGAGGCAAGAGAGCAGGATGTGGTTGAAATCCTCATGGATCTTGATGATCCTGAATCCAAAATCTGTATCGGATCAGGGATCCTTGGCAAGATGAAAGAAGACCTTGTATCCTTCCTCAAAAGGAGAAAGTCTACCTTTGCATGGAAACATGAGGATATGACAGGTATATCTAAGGATATTATCACTCATAAACTTGGTATTGACAGGTCATTCAAACCAATCCATCAAAAAAGGAGGAAGTTTGCACCAGAAAGAAATGCCATTATCCAGGAAGAGGTAGAGAGATTGCTACGAGCAGGTATGATTAGAGAAGTAAAGTATCCAAGATGGCTGGCCAATGTGGTTGTTGTTCAAAAGAAAAATGGAAAGTGGAGGGTATGTGTCGATTTCACTGATTTAAATAAGGCATGTCCCAAGGATCCTTTCCCATTACCCCACATTGACTCCATGGTGGATGCAACGGCGGGTCATGAACTGTTAACTTTTATGTATGCTTCATCTGGATTCCAACAAATTCAGATGGAACCGTCTGACCAAGAGGATACGGCTTTTATGACCCCAACCGGTTTATATTGTTATATTGCTATGCCGTTTGGATTAAGGAATGCAGGTGCAACATATCAAAGGCTGGTGAATAAGATGTTCAAGGATCAGATTGGACAGACTATGGAAGTGTGCATAGATGATATGGTGGTGAAATCCATAAAAGCTGAGGATCACCTAAGAGACTTGGAGGAAGCATTTGATATCCTTGACAGATATAACATGAAGCTTAATCCTTCAAAATGTCACTTTGGTGTTAAAGCAGGTAAATTCTTAGGATATATGGTAACCAAGAGGGGCATTGAAGCAAGCCCAAAACAAATCAAAGCATTGGTGAATATCAAATCTCCTGCCAACGCTAAGGATGTGCAAAGGCTAACAGGCAGGATAACAGCTTTAAACAGATTTATAACCAAATCCTCAGAGAAGTGTAAAGATTTCTATGATTTCCTAAGGAAGAACAAGAAATTTGAGTGGACTGAGAAGCATGAGAATGCTTTACAAGCCCTCAAAGAATACCTATCCTCAGCTCCAGCGTTGATGAAACCAGAAAAAGGAGACGTGTTATCCTTATATCTTGCGGTATCCTCAAAAGCAGTAAGTGCAGTCCTTGTTAAGGATCACGAAGGTACACAATATCCTGTCTATTATGTAAGTAAGAGTTTACTTGATGCTGAATCCAGGTATTCACACCTTGAAAAGCTTATTCTTGCATTAATTATGGCATCTACTAAGTTAAGACATTATTTTGAAACTCATGTTATTGTTGTTAGAACTAATTTTCCAATTAAGAATGTCCTCAGGAAACCAGAGATGTCCGGAAGGATGGCTAAGTGGGCAGTAAAGCTTAGTGCCTATGATATAAGATATGAGCCTAGAACAGCAATCAAATCCCAAGCATTAGCAGACTTTGTGGCTGATTTCAGTAGTGATTTACAAAAGGAAGCCGAATTGGAAGTCCAGCAGCTGGAGGAGACCAAGGATCCTTGGATACTACATACTGATGGATCCTCAAATGTCAAAGGCACGGGGCTTGGTATACTACTAAAATCACCACAGGGGGACATAATACCCCACTCCATAGCTTGTGAGTTCCAAGCCACTAACAATGAGGCTGAATATGAAGCCTTGATGGTTGGTTTGCAAATTGCTAAGCGTATGGGGATCAGGTATCTTAAGGTATACGTAGATTCATTGTTAATCACTAATCACTTTAATGGATCCTATGCTGTTAAAGGTGAAAAACTAACTAAATATTTAGAGATAGTCAAAGAATTGGCACTCTCCTTTGTTTTCTTTAGTTTGACACAGGTGTTAGGGCTGGATTTTTATTATAGGTGATCCTTACACATGATCCTAACCAGTGATCCTTGTTTCTTTGGCAGACAGTGATCCTCAGCCGGACTTCAGGATCAGGATCATGAGACATTATGGTGATCCTCATACTAACGGCCACTTCGACTTAATACAATATTGTTTTGCAGGAACATCTAGCAGGATACGCTCTAGGCGTCATGATCCAGGGATGCGTCTTCACAATTATGGCAAGAGCTAAATCAGAGATAGACGTTGCACAGGATATGGAAACATGGCTTGATTTATGGGCGGCTATTTAGGCTAGATTGTATCTCATTTCTAAAGGGGTAATGAGCTGAATATTAGTTTAGCTACCTAAAATAGGTCACCAACACATGTATAAATACCACTCTTCCTCATTCGGAAGAAGACACACGACATACAACGCAACTCTCACACACTTAGACACCAAAAGCAATAGTGATCCTTGTACTCGGCTCATTATCATCCAAAGTTGTAATCATATTTTTGTTATATTGAAGTTGGTGATCGGTAGTTGCCATCACCCGAGGTTTTTTATGCCGGAGATCATTCATTGATCAAGGGCTTTTTCCTCGTATAAATCATTGTGTCTTTGCATCTTTATCATAGAAGTGATCCTTTACTTTCATAATTAACCAAGCATCATACCCCGTTTTCATAAAGTTTGGTTACATTATCCTTGTGTGATTTTTGACCAAAACAGTTTGGCGCCCACCGTGGGGCAATTGGTGCTTCATTCATAAGAAAATCTTTTGTTCGAAATCATTTGAAAGAGTTACATGGCTTCATCATTGAAGAACACGTCCACGGCGATGTCTGCAGTCACCTCATCAGAGATCACCTTGCCTCCTCCACCGGCAGGATCTCAGAAAAATACTGAGAAGAGATCAACTCCCACTTTCTCTAAACCTCTATCTTCTTCTGCTATGAATTCTTCTATTCCCAGTACTAGTGATGTATTTGCTTTAATTTTGCAGATGAAGGATCGTATGCAGCGGCAAGATGAAACTAACGAAAGGATCCTCAGGGAAATTGGAGATCTCAAAAGACAAAAGAAAGCGGCAGAAGATCATTCTCCACTGATGCCCAAATCCTTGAGTTTTGGTACTCCAATGATCACTTCCCAGCCATCAGGGATCCCGGACGTGCAAATCATAGGGGAGTCAAGAGGATCACATCTCAACTCGGCAGCAATGACTCAGACGTCAGGCTCACATTTTCAGCCTGTAGGATCCTATCCTCAGTACATGGGATCCTTCAGGAATTTGGGAGCCTATCCGGAGACACAGCAGTTTCAAGGATCCTACTTTATTCCAGGATCATCCCAGGTTCAAGGATCCTCCTTTGTTCCAGGATCATCCCAGGTTCAAGGATCCTCCTTCGTTCCAGGATCATCCCAGACACCAGGATCCTTCCAGATACCAGGATCCCTAAAAAATCTGCAAACAGAAAGTCTAGATGTCCATCAAGGGGACTTCATTCCAATGCAGACCATTGCTTCCACTGGTCCCTCCGTTGTTCCAGAACCCCAGCAATATGGATTCCCTAACTTGAACCCAATGGGAGGTAACACTTTAAACAATTATCCTACCACTAACCATGGATTCATGCAGGATACAGGTACCAATCATGCTATGGCCAGGGAGTTGCAGAAGCTAAAAGATATGATCTCAAGTGTTCCAGGGGTAGTCAAGCCTATCCCAGAGATTGCGGATGGAAGCCACAAGGTATCCCGTTTTGCACCACCAATTTGTGATGCAGAGGTACCCAAAAGGTTCCATATCCCTACCATGAAGTTGTATGATGGCACAACGGATCCAGAGGAGCATATAGCACAATACAGGGAGAGGATGGAGATCAATCCTATCCCAGAAAAATTGAAGGAAGCATGCCTATGTAAAGGATTTGGATCCACTCTTACTGGATCAGCTCTTAAGTGGCTGCTAAGTCTTCCCCCTTACTCTATTACTTCATTTGCCAATTTAGTTAATCTATTCAATAATCAATTCTCTTGTAGTAGAAAATTCGAAAAATTAACTAGTGATTTATACAGGATAACTCAGAATCATAATGAATCATTAAGGGATTATATAACTAAATTTAGTAAAGAATCCTTGGACATTCCCAACTTGGATATGGCTACGGCTGTTGAAGCCTTCAAAATGGGACTGCTTAAAGATTCATTATTCTATGATGATCTTGTTATGACACCATGCAGGAATTTAGATGAAGTAAGAACTCGAGCACTCAGGTTTATCCGGCTAGAGGATGACAAGAGGATCCAGGAAAGACAAGTAGGATCCTCAAAACCGGAGAAGCAAGGATCCTCCTTCAAGAGCAACAAGTTCAAATCCTACCATAGAAATGAGAACAAGAATGTGCATGCTGTTGACCAAGAAGAGGATGATGAAGGATATCCTCCAATCTCAGAATATTGTTTTTCCGTTGATAATCATGAACTAATCCTTGCAATGCAGAATCTAGGTGAAAAAGCAAGGTGGCCCAGGAAGAATGATAAACCATCCGGGTCTAAAGACAAGTCAAAATGGTGTGCATACCATGAGGATTTCGGGCATCTAACTGAAGATTGCATAGCCTTAAGAAAAGAAATCGGATACCTGCTAAGCAAGGGGCATCTAAAAGAGTTATTGGGGAGAAAAAAGCAAAGGACCCAGGATCCTGAAAGGATCCCCGAAAAAGCTCCAGCACCTCCGGCAAATGCACAAGTGATCAACTTTATATCCGGAGGATCAGACATCTGTGGTACATCCTTCTCGGCGGCCAAAAGACATGCAAAAGAATCAAAAATGGATAATGGAGAAAGGCCTATTAGAACATCAAGTGTCTCAGAAGGGAAGATGATAACATTTGACGAGGATGATCGCATCAACATTCAGGATCCTCACCATGATAGTTTAGTTATCACTCTCTTTATCTCTAACCATTTTGTCCGCAGGATCCTTATTGATGGAGGGAGCTCAGTGAACATTATCCAGCTTGATGTCCTGAAGAAGATGGGAATCCCAGAATCAGACATCACACCAAGATCCTCCGTGCTTGTAGGATTCAGTGGGGAGACGAAGAAAACTCTGGGGGACATCAAACTCCCAATCTACGTGGAAGGATTACATAATTACCAAAAATTTTGTGTTATTGACTGTTTATCTTGTTGCAACGTTATCCTTGGCAGGCCCTGGATACATGATATGAAAGCAGTCCCATCTACCTACCATCAATGTGTGAAGCTCCCTAGCCCATGGGGAATAATCAAGATCGATAGTGACCAGCAGGAGGCTAAGGATTGTTATACCTCATCTATGAAGCCAACCTCGAAGCCAAGGGAGCAATAGCAATTACAGTATCCTCCAAGGAATGTCTTGGAGGCAAGGGAACAAGATGTAGATGAAATCCTCTTGGATCCTAGTGATCCTGAATCAAAAATCTATATCGGATCAGGGATCCTTAGCAAGATGAAAGAAGACATGATATCCTTCCTCAAAAGAAGAAAATCTACCTTTGCTTGGAAACATGAAGATATGACAGGTATATCTAAGGATATTATTACTCACAAACTTGGCATTGACAGGTCTATCAGACCAATCCATCAAAAAAGGAGGAAGTTTGCACCAGAAAGGAATGCCATTATCCAAGAAGAAGTAGAGAGACTACTTCGAGCAGGTATGATCAGAGAGGTAAAGTATCCAAAATGGTTAGCCAATGTGGTTGTTGTCCAAAAGAAAAACGGAAAGTGGAGGGTATGTGTCGACTTCACTGATCTGAACAAGGCATGTCCCAAGGATCCTTTCCCATTACCCCACATTGACTCCATGGTGGATGCAACAGCGGGGCATGAACCGTTGACCTTTATGGATGCATCATCTGGGTTCCAACAAATCCAGATGGAACCATCTGACCAAGAGGATACAGCCTTTATGACCCCAACCGGTTTATATTGTTATATTGCCATGCCTTTTGGACTAAGAAATGCAGGTGCAACATATCAAAGGCTGGTAAATATGATGTTCAAAGATCAAATTGGAAAAACTATGGAGGTGTACATAGATGATATGGTGGTCAAGTCAAAGAAAGCTGAGGATCACCTAAGGGACTTAGAAGAAGCATTCGATATCCTTGATAATTACAACATGAAACTTAATCCTTCAAAATGCCATTTTGGTGTTAAGGCAGGAAAGTTCTTAGGATACATGGTAACCCAGAGGGGCATTGAAGCAAGCCCGGAACAAATCAAAGCATTAATAAATATCAAATCTCCTGCCAATGCCAAGGATGTTCAAAGACTGACAGGCAGGATAGAAGCTTTGAACAGGTTCATATCGAAATCCTCAGAGAAATGCAGAGAATTTTACGATATCCTAAGGAAGAATAAGAAGTTCGAATGGACTGAGAAGCATGAGAATGCTTTACAAGCCCTAAAAGAATATATGTCCTCAGCACCAGCATTAGCAAAACCGGAAAAAGGAGATGTGTTATCCTTATATCTGGCGGTATCCTCAACCGCCGTAAGTGCTGTCCTTGTTAAGGATCACGAAGGTACACAATATCCTATCTACTATGTAAGTAAAAGTCTACTTGATGCCGAATCCAGGTACTCACACCTCGAAAAACTTATCCTTGCATTAATCATGGCATCGACTAAGTTAAGACATTATTTTGAAACCCATACTATTTGTTAGGGCTAGATTTTTATCATAGGTGATCCTTACATATGATCCTAACCAGTGATCCTTGTTTCTTTGGCAGACAGTGATCCTCAGCGGAACTTCAGGATCAGGATCACGGGATATTACGGTGATCCTTATACTAACGGTCACCTTCGCTTACTACAATATTGTTTTGCAGGAACATCTAGCAGGATATGCTCTAAAGACCATGATCCAGGGACGCGTCTTCACAAATATGGCAAGAGCTAAATCGAAGAAAGACGTTGCACAGGATATGGAAACTAGGCTTGATTTATGGGCAGCAATTTAGGCTAGATTATCTTTATTTCTAAAGGGGTAATGAGCTGATATTTAGTCATTTTACCTAAAATAGGTCACCTACACATGTATAAGTACCACTCTTCCTCATTCGGAAAAGAACACACGACATACACCGCAACTCTCACACACTTAGACACTCGAAACAATAGTGATCCTTGTACTCAGCTCATTATCATCCAAAGTTGTAATCATATTTTTGTTATATTGAAGTTGGTGATCGGTAGTTGCCATCACCCGAGGTTTTTTATGCCGGAGATCATACATTGATCAAGGGCTTTTTCCTCGTATAAATCATTGTGTCTTTGCATCTTTTATCACAGAAGTGATCCTTTACTTTCATAGTTAACCAAGCATCATACCCCGTTTACATAAAGTTTGGTTACATTATCCTTGTGTGATTTTTGACCAAAACAGTTTGGCGCCCACCGTGGGGCAATTGGTGCTTCATTCATAAAGAAAATCTTTTGTTCGAAATCATTTCAAAGAGTTACATGGCTTCATCATTGAAGAACACGTCCACGGCGATGTCTGCGGTCACCTCATCACAGATCACCTTGCCTCCTCCACCGGCAGGATCCCAGAAAAATACTGAGAAGAGATCAACTCCCACTTTCTCTAAACCTCTATCTTCTTCTGCTATGAATTCCTCTATTCCCAGTACTAGTGATGTATTTGCTTTAATTTTGCAGATGAAGGATCGTATGCAGCGACAAGATGAAACTAACGAAAGGATCCTCAGGGAAATTGGAGATCTCAAAAGACAAAAGAAAGCAGCAGAGGATCACTCTCCACTGATGCCCAAATCCTTGAGCTTCGATACTCCAATAATCACTTCCCAGCCATCGGGGATCCCGGACGTGCAAATCATAGGGGAGTCAAGAGGATCACGTCTCAACTCGGCAGCAATGACGCAGACATCAGATTCACATTTTCAGCCAATAGGATCCTATCCTCAGTACATGGGATCCTTCATGAATCCGGGAGCCTATCCGGGGGCACAGCAGTTTCAAGGATCCTACTTTATTCCAGGATCATTCCAGGGCCAAAGATCCTCCTTTGTTCCAGGATCATCCCAGGTTCAAGGATCCTCCTTTGTTCCAGGATCATCCCAGATACCAGGATCCTTACAGATGCCAGGATCCCTAAAAAGTTTGCAAACAGGGAGTCTAGATGTCCATCAAGGGGACTTCATTCCAATGCAGACCATTGCTTCCACTGGTCCCTCCGTTGTTCCAGAATCCCAGCAATATGGATTCCCTAATTTGAACCCAATGGGAGGTAACACTTTAAATAATTATCCTACCACTAACCATGGATTCATGCAGGATACAGGTACCAATCACGCTATGGCCAGGGAATTACAGAAACTAAAGGACATGATCTCAAGTGTTCCAGGGGTAGTCAAGCCTATCCCAGAGATTGCAGATGGAAGCCACAAGGTATCTCGCTTTGCACCACCAATTTGTGATGCAGAGGTGCCCAAAAGGTTCCATATCCCTACCATGAAGCTGTATGATGGCACAACGGATCCAGAGGAGCATATAGCACAATACAGGGAAAGGATGGAAATCAATCCTATCCCAGAAAAGTTGAAGGAAGCATGCCTATGTAAAGGATTTGGATCCACTCTAACTGGATCAGCTCTTAAGTGGCTGCTAAGTCTTCCCCCTTACTCTATTACTTCATTTGCTAATTTAGTTAATTTATTCAATAACCAATTCTCTTGTAGTAGAAAATTTGAAAAATTAACTAGTGATTTGTACAGGATAACTCAAAATAATAATGAATCATTAAGGGATTATATAACTAAATTTAGTAAAGAATCCTTGGATATTCCCAACTTGGATATGGCTACGGCTGTTGAAGCCTTCAAAATGGGACTTCTTAAGGATTCATTATTCTATGATGATCTTGTTATGACACCTTGCAGGAATTTAGATGAAGTAAGAACTCGAGCACTCAGGTTTATCCGGCTAGAGGATGACAAGAGGATCCAGGAGAGACAAGTAGGATCCTCAAAACAAGATAAGCAAGGATCCTCCTTCAAAAACAACAAGTTCAAATCCTACCATAGAAACGAGAACAAGAATGTGCATGCTGTTGACCAAGAAGAGGATGATGAAGAATATCCTCCAATCTCAGAATATTGTTTTTCCGTTGATAATCATGAACTAATCCTTGCAATGCAGAATCTAGGTGAAAAGGCTAGGTGGCCCAGGAAGAATGATAAACCATCCGGGACTAAAGACAAGTCCAAATGGTGTGCATACCATGAGGATTTCGGGCATCTAACTGAAGATTGCATAGCCTTAAGAAAAGAAATTGGATACCTGCTAAGCAAGGGGCATCTAAAAGAATTATTGGGGAGAAAAAAGCAAAGGACCCAGGATCCTGAAAGGATCCCTGAAAAGGCTCCAGCACCTCCGGCAGACGCACAAGTGATTAACTTTATATCCGGAGGATCAGACATTTGTGGTACATCCTTTTCAGCGGCCAAAAGACATGCAAAAGAATCAAAAATGGATAATGGAGAAAGGCCTATTAGAACCTCAAGTGTCTCAGAAGGGAGGATGATAACATTTGATGAGGATGATCGCATTAACATTCAGGATCCTCACCATGATAGTTTAGTTATCACTCTCTTTATCTCTAACCATTTTGTCCGCAGGATCCTTATTGACGGGGGGAGCTCAGTGAACATTATCCAGCTTGATGTCTTGAAGAAGATGGGAATCCCAGAATCAGACATCACACCAAGATCCTCCGTGCTTGTAGGATTCAGTGGGGAAACGAAGAAAACTCTGGGGGACATCAAACTCCCAATCTACGTGGAAGGATTACATAATTACCAAAAATTTTGTGTTATTGACTGTTTATCTTGTTGCAACGTTATCCTTGGCAGGCCTTGGATACATGACATGAAAGCAGTTCCATCTACCTACCATCAATGTGTGAAGCTCCCTAGCCCATGGGGGATAATCAAGATCGACAGTGATCAGCAAGAGGCTAAGGATTGCTATACCTCATCCATGAAGCCAACCTCGAAGCCAAGGGAGCAATAGCAATTACAGTATCCTCCGAGGAATGTCTTGGAGGCAAGGGAACAAGATGTAGATGAAATCCTCTTGGATCCTAGTGATCCTGAATCAAAAATCTATATCGGATCAGGGATCCTTGGCAACATGAAAGAAGACATGATATCCTTCCTCAAAAGAAGAAAATCTACCTTTGCTTGGAAACATGAAGATATGACAGGTATATCTGAGGAAATTATTACTCACAAACTTGGCATTGACAGGTCTATCAAGCCAATCCATCAAAAAAGGAGGAAGTTTGCACCAGAAAGGAATGCCATTATCCAAGAAGAAGTAGAGAGACTACTTCGAGCAGGTATGATCAGAGAGGTAAAGTATCCAAAATGGTTAGCCAATGTGGTTGTTGTCCAAAAGAAAAACGGAAAGTGGAGGGTATGTGTCGATTTCACTGATTTGAATAAGGCATGTCCCAAGGATCCTTTCCCATTACCCCACATTGACTCCATGGTGGATGCAACAGCGGGGCATGAACTGTTGACCTTTATGGATGCATCATCTGGATTCCAACAAATACAGATGGAACCATCTGACCAAGAGGATACAGCCTTTATGACCCCAACCGGTTTATATTGTTATATTGCCATGCCTTTTGGACTAAGAAATGCAGGTGCAACATATCAAAGGCTGGTAAATATGATGTTCAAGGATCAAATTGGAAAAACTATGGAGGTGTACATAGATGATATGGTGGTCAAGTCAAAGAAAGCTGAGGATCACCTAAGGGACTTGGAAGAAGCATTCGATATCCTTGATAGTTACAACATGAAACTAAATCCTTCGAAATGCCATTTTGGTGTTAAGGCAGGAAAGTTCTTAGGATACATGGTAACCCAGAGGGGCATTGAAGCAAGCCCGGAACAAATCAAAGCATTAATAAATATCAAATCTCCTGCCAATGCCAAGGATGTTCAAAGACTAACAGGCAGGATAGCAGCTTTGAACAGGTTCATATCGAAATCCTCAGAAAAGTGCAAAGAATTCTACGATATCCTAAGGAAGAATAAGAAGTTCGAATGGACTGAGAAGCATGAGAATGCTTTACAAGCCCTAAAAGAGTATATGTCCTCAGCACCAGCATTAGCAAAACCGGAGAAAGGAGATGTGTTATCCTTATACCTAGCGGTATCCTCAACCGCTGTAAGTGCAGTCCTTGTCAAGGATCATGAAGGTACACAATATCCTATCTACTATGTAAGTAAAAGTTTGCTTGATGCCGAATCCAGGTACTCACACCTCGAAAAACTTATTCTTGCATTGATCATGGCATCCACTAAGTTAAGGCATTATTTTGAAACCCATACTATTATTGTTAAAACTAATTTTCCAATTAAGAATGTCCTCAGGAAACCAGATATGTCAGGGAGAATGGCTAAGTGGGCAGTAAAGCTTAGTGCCCATGATATAAGATACGAACCAAGAACAGCCATTAAATCTCAAGCATTAGCTGACTTTGTGGCTGATTTCAGTAGTGATCTACAAAAGGAAGCAGAATTGGAGGTCCAACAGCTGGATGAGACCAAGGATCCTTGGATCCTACACACTGACGGATCCTCAAATATCAAAGGCACATGGCTAGGGATCCTACTAAAATCGCCACAGGGGGACATAATACCCCACTCCATAGCCTGTGAATTCCAAGCAACTAACAATGAGGCTGAATATGAAGCCTTAATTGCTGGCTTACAGATTGCTAAGGATATGGGGGTAAGATATCTCGAAGTATATGTAGATTCATTATTGATCACCAATCACTTTAATGGATCCTATGCTGTTAAAGGTGAAAAACTAACCAAATATTTAGAGATAGTCAAAGAATTGGCACTCTCTTTTGTTTCTTTTAGCTTAACACAGGTACCAAGGGAGGATAACACGGAAGCTGATGCATTGGCCAACCTAGGATCATCCTTAAAAATTCCAGAAGATATAAGTATCCCTATCATCCATATCCTGGCTCCTACTATTGAAAATCAAGTAGCCATGGAAATAGAAGAGGATACTGCAGTAATCCCTAGTGAAGAAGCTCGATCTTATTCAGGATCATGGATCCCACCAATCATGAAATACTTGCAAAACGGAGAGATCCCAATGGGAGAAAGTCCTAGAGCTTTCAGGATCAAGGTATCTCAATTTACAATCCTAAATAATATGCTATATAAACGATCCCTTGCAGGACCATATTTAAGATGTATTGAGGATCCTGAAATCGAAGAAGTATTGAGAGACTTCCATGAAGGAGATTGTGGAAACCACACTGGGGGCAGGGCATTATTCTCAAGGATCCTCAGAACAGGATACTACTGGCCAACCATGAAAAGGGATGCTGTAGAGTATGCTAAGAAATGTGATCCTTGCCAAAGACATAGCAATATCCTTCACCAACCAGCTGAATTACTACACCCCATACCATCCTCTTGGCCATTCATGAGATGGGGAATGGATATAGTTGGCAAGCTCCCTAAAGCACCTGGTGGAAAAGTATTTATGCTTGCCATGACTGACTATTTTTCCAAGTGGATAGAAGCTGAAGCCTTCGCTCAAGTCAGAGAAAAGGAAGTCATATCCTTCATTAAAAGAAACATTATAACTAGATTTGGCATTCCCTCTGAAATTGTATGTGATAATGGCTCCCAATTCATTGGAAGCAGAACCACTAACTTTTGTGACAGTTGGGGAATCAAGATGATCACATCAACACCAGTTCACCCACAAGCCAATGGTCAAGCAGAATCATCCAACAAGACCATCATCAACAATCTGAAGAAGAAGCTAGGATCCAAGAAAGGAAAATGGGAAGAGGAGTTACCTTATGTGCTATGGGCTGATAGGACAACCCCCAAGAATGCCACTGGCCAAACACCCTTCTCTTTAGTATTTGGGGCAGAAGCAGTGATCCCAACAGAGATGGTAATCCCAACTGCTAGAACAAGTGCTCGTGATCCTGAAGAAAATGCTACAATCCTAGCTCAGGACTTAGATACTATTGAGGAAAACAGGGATCTAGCTAGGATAAGGATGGCAAGCTACCAACAAAGGATGGCTGGTGCCTACAACAAGAATGTCAGGATAAGGAAGTTCCAAGTCGGAGATATGGTGTTGAGAAAAGCATTTCAAAATACTATCAAGCCTGCTGACGGGAAGCTAGCACCAAAATGGGAAGGTCCCTACTTGATTGAAGCTGAAGCAGGAAAGGGGGCATACAGGTTGCTAACCATGGAAGGAAACTTGTTACCAAGAGCCTGGAATGCTGTTCACTTAAAGAAATATTTCATGTGAACATGATCCTTCCTGCCTGTGATCCTTACATTGAAGTATCCTTGAAGGATCCTGGAGATATCGGTGATCCTTACTCTGGTAATATGCTTATCCTAAAACTATTGCATTTTCTTACTTTTTGCCTAAGGATAAGGATCATGTATCCTTCATCCTCTACTCACAAACCATTTGAGTTATGATAGTTCAGGTATCTTCAGCAAATCGTCAAGAATCTCCAAGAGCACCACAGATCCTTGGGTCCAACCCCAGTTATCCTTGGGATCATCCCCAGTTTCCGCCAGCAGCGCACGATGATCCTGGTATAGTTCACGTCTTTGGGACCAGTACCCACTTTCGGGGCTGACAACCTCATCGTACTGGCTATATTTAGGATCCTACGTATAATGGTGGACGCACCATACATCCGTTCCTAAGGTTTCTAACGTTTTCACGTTAGCTAAGGTTTTGACATTTTCATGTCACTAAGTTTGGATAGTTGCCAGAAAGGGCCATACTCCAGTTTACATACGATCCTTTGGGCTTGTCCCCAGTTATCCTTTTGGCTTGTCACCAGTGATCCTCTGGGATCATTCCCAGTTATCCTTTGGGCTTGTCCCCAGTTATCATATGGGCTTGTCCCCAGTGATCCTCCGGGATCGTCCCCAGTTATCCTTTTGGCTTGTCCCCAGTGATCCTCTGGGATCATTCTCAGTTATCCTTTGGGCTTGTCCCCAGTTACTAACTTATCTTTTATATTGGCTTAGTCCCAAGTTATGTTCCATTTTCTCAGGTTTTCGAAGTTAAACAATTAAGGATCCTTAATCCTTATTATCCATTAAAGTCTTACCTATGGTTGTTCCGATCAAAGGATAGGATCCTAACGTGGATCCTCAGGTATGATCCTTGACTATTTTTGATTATACTCTTTATCCTAACCAACCCTTATACTTTGACAACCGAACCTATGATCCTTGAACTAAAACACTTTGAGAATTTTCAATATGAGGATATTTGATCCAGGATCATATCCTAAGTTTATTAAACACTTTGTCAACTCTTGTTATTTTAACAAATACAATTGAGCAATAAGAGGATTATTGAAGGATAACAACACAAGATAAGCCAGAAAAGTTAAGTTATATTATTAAACAAAAGGATCATTAACCCTTCCAAAAGATTGTCAAAATTGCCAACCCACATTTCTACCAGCAAAACGTGGCCCGTCCACATGGGTTGGCAAAGGGTGTCCATTGTCTATGCGGTCTTAGCATTTTTGCATGAAAGTAAAAGCGGCAGGATCACAAAGGCTTCATCCCCCAAACAGAGGATCCCTCCACCTTTTGTAATCCTACCTGTTGTTCTAAGGATCCAGGATCCTTAACCCTAAGAAACTATTGTTCAGAGATTACAGACCATAATTGTTTCAAACCATCAACAACCACAAAAAAACTACTATCAAAATTTAAAAAATTGGGCTCCGGCTATGTCTAGAAGTTTCCATCATTGCCCAATCATGCAGCCTACTCCTTCGCTGCTCCATCTCCACCAGCTTCTCCATCCTGATCCTTATCAGCATCACCTCCCTCCAGCCTTGGGATATCCTCAGCATCCTCCTCATCATCCAAGTCCGCCAGCCTTGCCTTCCAACCTTCAACATCCCATGAGCTTTTGTCAAAGGTAGGATCCTGAGCCTCCTCGGCCATCTGAAGTTGTATCTTATACATAGCAATTGCCGCGGAGACCTTAGCATCTTGGGTGATCTCCTGCTTCTCGTTATCCATATCAGTCAGCCTCTGAGCAGCTTCATCCTTGGTGGCCTGGAGTTCCTTCTCAAGATCCGCTATCTTGAGATCCTTTAACACACCCATTTGCTGAAGATCGGCAATCTGGCTCT
Source organism: Helianthus annuus (assembly GCF_002127325.2). Classification (NCBI taxonomy): domain Eukaryota; kingdom Viridiplantae; phylum Streptophyta; class Magnoliopsida; order Asterales; family Asteraceae; genus Helianthus; species Helianthus annuus. The sequence continues at coordinate 74,532,637 of NC_035433.2, forward strand.
CCTGGTCCTCAACATTGCCAAGATAAGTTTCAATCTTAGCAAGTTTCTGCAACAGGAGAAGAAAAAGATAAGCATAGGATCAGATGATCCTCCAGAAAAGCAGGATACACAAACAGGATATGATAGACGGATAACCAACAGGGGCAGTGATCCTTACCTCATTCACGTAGTCGAGGAATTGCTGACGGAGGAGGGGAAATCCTTGGAGATCTTCAGAGGTTTTCCTCTTTTTTTCCCTTGCCCCGGATAGATGCTTTAGGAGCTGATGCTGAAGGACTGGCAGCAGGAGCCTTCTTCTTCTTTGAAGACGTGACATTAGCAAGATCACTTATCCCAAACTTGGAAGCGGATTTAACAGACCTGGCAGATTTTCCAGCACCTACACAATTCAAAAACAAGATAAGTCTCCTTGTTAAATTAAATACTTTTACATAAAACTTATTTTCTATAAAGATACTTACTTGACATTGTGGCAGATGCAGAGGATATCTCTTGAGAATCTTGGATAGTGATTTGAAAGCTTCTAACTTCAGGATCAAGCTTTTTGAAAGCTAACACTCTCTCTTTTGCAGCAGGGGTTAATTTCAGACGAGCAATGGAAATAGCTGCATAAAAGACAAAGGAAAAAAGACATCAGTGATCCTCATCATATGAGACAGGACTGATAGTGATCCTTCGAGGATCCTCTACCCTACCATGAGTGGCCCATTCCTTGGGCAGATCCTTCCCATCCGGGATGGAATCCCTCTTAACAAAGAAAAACCGACGTTTCCAGTTGGTATCATTCTTAGTAACTTTGAAGATTGGGTGATCCTCCCCAGCTTTCCGTTTCAACAAATATCGGTGAGAACCGAAGGTGGTGAGATCGTAAAACTCAGCTAACTCCGCCATCCCCAGATCAATCCCTTCTTGCTCAATGATCCTCTCGAAGGTATAAAGAACCCTCCAGATCATCGGCATAGCTTGGATGTAAGAGATGCCGGTTAAGGAAAAGAAAGACTGGGTAAAGTCTGGAAAAGGATATGAGTAACCTATAGTAAACGGAGTAGCAGGAAAAGCCACCCAGACATCTGAGACAAAATCGCTCAAAGCAGTAGGATCAAAGGATTTAAAAACAACATTCGCCGGAAAGCAATGGCGAATCATGTCTATATGGACACCAGTAAAGCAGCACCTCTCCGTAGGAGAGTCCTTGATAATCCCCTGACTTTTTAAGGGACTATCCTTCTTGGAATCCTTGTATGGAGACTTCCGGAGCAACATGTTTTGTGACGGAATAGAAACAGAGACGGAGTAGAAAAAACAGAGTAAAGGAAAGGAAGAAGGGAAAGAGAGAGGAAGAAGATACCTGAACAACCTTCGGTGCAGAATATAAAGGGAGTGTATCTCGAATTTAAATACAAACTGATCCTCACCCTATCTCCTATTTATAATCATGATCTGCAGGATTGTCACATCTGTGACGTAATGATCACAACGGCTAGTTCATGTGTAACGGCTAGTTAATCGGAATCGCCCGTTAGAGATAAGATCATAACAAAATATAACTCGTCTATTTACAATTAACTCCTTATATTTTGGGGGCAATTGTTAGGGCTAGATTTTTATCATAGGTGATCCTTACATATGATCCTAACCAGTGATCCTTGTTTCTTTGGCAGACAGTGATCCTCAGCGGAACTTCAGGATCAGGATCACGGGACATTACGGTGATCCTTATACTAACGGTCACCTTCGCTTACTACAATATTGTTTTGCAGGAACATCTAGCAGGATATGCTCTAAAGACCATGATCCAGGGACGCGTCTTCACAAATATGGCAAGAGCTAAATCGAAGAAAGACGTTGCACAGGATATGGAAACTAGGCTTGATTTATGGGCAACAATTTAGGCTAGATTATCTTTATTTCTAAAGGGGTAATGAGCTGATATTTAGTCATTTTACCTAAAATAGGTCACCTACACATGTATAAGTACCACTCTTCCTCATTCGGAAAAGAACACACGACATACACCGCAACTCTCACACACTTAGACACTCGAAACAATAGTGATCCTTGTACTCAGCTCATTATCATCCAAAGTTGTAATCATATTTTTGTTATATTGAAGTTGGTGATCGGTAGTTGCCATCACCCGAGGTTTTTTATGCCGGAGATCATACATTGATCAAGGGCTTTTTCCTCGTATAAATCATTGTGTCTTTGCATCTTTTATCACAGAAGTGATCCTTTACTTTCATAGTTAACCAAGCATCATACCCCGTTTATATAAAGTTTGGTTACATTATCCTTGTGTGATTTTTGACCAAAACACTATTGTTGTTAGAACTAATTTTCCAATTAAGAATGTCCTCAGGAAACCGGAGATGTCAGGGAGAATGGCTAAGTGGGCAGTAAAGCTTAGTGCCCATGATATAAGATACGAACCAAGAACAGCTATTAAATCTCAAGCACTAGCTGACTTTGTGGCTGATTTTAGTAGTGATCTACAAAAAGAAGCAGAATTGGAGGTCCAGCAGCTGGATGAGACCAAGGATCCTTGGATACTACACACTGACGGATCCTCAAATATCAAAGGCACAGGGCTAGGGATCCTACTAAAATCGCCACAGGGGGACATAATACCCCACTCCATAGCCTGTGAGTTCCAAGCAACTAACAATGAGGCTGAATATGAAGCCTTAATTGCTGGCTTACAGATTGCTAAGGATATGGGGGTAAAATATCTCGAAGTATATGTAGACTCATTATTGATCACCAATCACTTTAATGGATCCTATGCTGTTAAAGGTGAAAAACTAACCAAATATTTAGAGATAGTCAAAGAATTGGCACTCTCCTTTGTTTCTTTTAGCTTAACACAGGTACCAAGGGAGGATAACACGGAAGCTGATGCATTGGCCAACCTAGGATCATCCTTAAAAATTCCAGAAGACATAAGTATCCCTATCATCCATATCCTGGCTCCTGCTATTGAAAATCAAGTGGCCATGGAAATAGAAGAGGATACTGCAGTAATCCCTAGTGAAGAAGCTCAATCTTATTCAAGATCATGGATCCCACCAATCATGAAATACTTGCAAAACGGAGAGATTCCAATGGGAGAAAATCCTAGAGCTTTCAGGATCAAGGTATCTCAATTTACAATCTTGAATAATGTGCTATATAAACGATCCCTTGCAGGACCATATTTAAGATGTATTGAGGATCCTGAAATTGAAGAAGTGTTGAGGGACTTCCATGAAGGAGATTGTGGAAACCACACTGGGGGCAGAGCATTATTCTCAAGGATCCTTAGAACAGGATACTACTGGCCAACCATGAAAAGGGATGCTGTAGAGTATGCTAAGAAATGTGATCCTTGCCAAAGGCATAGCAATATCCTCCATCAGCCAGCTGAATTTTTACACCCAATACCATCCTCTTGGCCATTCATGAGATGGGGAATGGATATAGTTGGCAAGCTCCCTAAAGCACCTGGTGGAAAAGTATTTATGCTTGCCATGACTGACTATTTTTCCAAGTGGATAGAAGCTGAAGCCTTCGCTCAAGTCAGAGAAAAGGAAGTCATATCCTTCATTAAAAGAAACATTATAACTAGATTTGGCATTCCCTCTGAAATTGTATGTGATAATGGCTCCCAATTCATTGGAAGCAGAACCACTAACTTTTGTGACAGTTGGGGAATCAAGATGATAACATCAACACCAGTTCATCCACAAGCCAATGGTCAAGCAGAATCATCCAACAAGATCATCATCAACAATCTGAAGAAGAAGCTAGGATCCAAGAAGGGGAAATGGGCAGAGGAGTTACCTTATGTGCTATGGGCTGATAGAACAACTCCCAAGAATGCCACTGGTCAAACACCTTTCTCTTTAGTATTTGGGGCAGAAGCAGTGATCCCAACAGAGATGGTGATCCCAACTGCTAGAACAATTGCTCGTGATCCTGAAGAAAATGCTGCAATCCTAGCTCAGGATTTGGATACTATTGAGGAAATCAGGGATCTAGCTAGAATAAGGATGGCAAGCTACCAACAAAGAATGGCTGGTACCTACAACAAAAATGTCAGGATAAGGAAGTTCCAAGTCGGAGATATGGTGTTGAGAAAAGCATTTCAAAATACTATCAATCCTGCTGACGGGAAGCTAGCACCAAAATGGGAAGGTCCCTACTTGATTGAAGCTGAAGCAGGAAAGGGGGCATACAGGTTGCTAACCATGGAAGGAAACTTGTTACCAAGAGCCTGGAATACTGTTCACTTAAAGAAATATTTCATGTGAACATGATCCTTCATGCATGTGATCCTTACATTGAAGTATCCTTGAAGGATCCCGGAGATATCAGTGATCCTTACTCTGGTAATATGCTTATCCTAAAACTATTGCATTTTCTTACTTTTTACCTAAGGATAAGGATCATGTATCCTTCATCCTCTACTCACAAACCATTTGAGTTATGATAGTTCAGGTATCTTCAGCAAATCGTCAAAGATCTCCAAAAGCACCACAGATCCTTGGGTCCAACCCCAGTTATCCTTGGGATTATCCCCAGTTTCCGCCAGCAGCGCACGATGATCCTGGTATAGTTCACGTCTTTGGGACCAGTACCCACTTTCGGGGCTGACAACCTCATCGTACTGGCTATATTTAGGATCCTACGTATAATGGTAGACGTACCATACATCCGTTCCTAAGGTTTCTAACGTTTTCACGTTAGCTAAGGTTTTGACATTTTCATGTCACTAAGTTTGGATAGTCGCCAGAGAAGGGCCATACTCCAGTTTACATACGATCCTTTGGGCTTATCCCCAGTTATCCTTTGGGCTTGTCCCCAGTGATCCTCCGGGATCATCCCCAGTTATCCTTTGGGCTTGTCCCCAGTGATCCTCCGGGATCATCCCCAGTTATCCTTTGGGCATGTCCCCAGTTACTAATTTATCTTTTACATTGGCTTAGTCCCAAGTTATATCTCACTTTTCAGGTTTTGGAAGTCTAAACACATAAGGGTCCTTAATCCTTATTAACTATCAAAGTCTTATCTATGATTGTCTCGATTGAAGGTTAGGATCCTGACTTGGATCCTCAGGTATGATCCTTGACTATTTTGATTATATTCATTATCCTAACCGACCCTTATACTTTGACAACCAAACCTATGATCCTTGAACTAAAATACTTTGAATATTTTCAATTTCAGGATATTTGATCTAGGATCATATCCTAAATTTGTTAAATATATTTTCAACTCTTGCCACTTTAACAAATATACTACAAAAACAACTAAGAAACAAGAAGATAAGGATAACGACACGAGATAAGCCAGAAAAGTTAAAGTAATATTATTAAAAAGGATCATTAACCCTTTCAAAAAAAGTTGTCAAAATTGCCAACCCACATTTCTACCAGCAAAACGTGGCCCGTCCACAAGGGTTGGCAAAGGGTGTCCATTGTCTATGCGGTCTTAGCATTGTGCAGGAAAGTGAAAGCGGCAGGATCACAAAGGCTTCATCCCCCAAACAGAGGATCCCTCCACCTTTCGTAATCCTATCTATTGTTCGAAGGATCCAGGATCCTTTACCCTAAAAACTATTGTTCGAAGATTACAGACCATAATTGTTCACAAACACCACTACCACAAAAAACCACTACCAATCCTAAAAAATTGGGCTCCGGCCTAGTCTCGAAATATCCATCATCGCCCAATCATGCAGCCTACACCTTCGCTGCTTCATCACCACCAGCATCTCCACCTTGATCCTTCTCAGCATCACCACCTTCCAGCATGGGGATCTCCTCAGCCTCATCCTCGTCCTCCAGGTCCGCCAGCCTTGCCTTCCAACCTTCAACGTCCCACGAGCTCTTGTCAAAGGTAGGATCCTGAGCCTCCTCAGCCATCTGAAGTTGTATCTTGTACATAGCAATTGCCGCGGAGACCTTTGCATCTTGGGTGATCTCCTGCTTCTCGTTATCCATATCAATCAACCTCTGAGCAGCCTCATCCTTCGTGGCCCGGAGTTCCTTCTCAAGATCTGCTATCTTGAGGTCCTTAAGCACGCCCATTTTTTGAAGCTCGGCAATTTGGCTCTCCTGGTCCTCAACATGGCCAAGATAGGTCTCAATCTCGGCAAGTTTCTGCAACAGGAGAAGAAAAAGATAAGCTTAGGATCAGATGATCCTCAAGAAAAGCAGGATACACAAACAGGATATGCGAGGCGGATAACCAACAGGGGCAGTGATCCTTACCTCATTCACATAGTCAAGGAATTGCTGACGGAGGAGGGGAAATCCTTGTAGATCTTCAGTAGTCTTCCTCTTCTTCCCCTTGCCTCGGATAGGCGCTTTGGGAGCTGATACTGAAGGACTGTCAGCAGGAGCCTTCTTCTCTGAAGATGTGACATTGGCAAGATCACTTATCCCAAATTTGGAGGCAGATTTAACAGACCTGGCAGACTTTCCAGCACCTACACGATCAAAAACAAGATAAGTTGCTTTATTAATCAAACAATCCTACATATAATTTATTTTCTATAAGGATACTTACTTGACATAGTGGCAGATGCAGAGGATACTTCTTGAGAATCCTGGATAGTGATTTGGAAGCTTCTAACTTCAGGATCAAGCTTTTTAAAAGCTAACACTCTCTCTTTTGCAGCGGGGGTTAATTTCAGATGAGCAATGGAAATAGCTGCATAAAAGACAAAGAAAAAAAAAAGACATCAGTGATCCTCATCATATGAGACAGGACTGATAGTGATCCTTCGAGGATCCTCTACCCTACCATGAGTGGCCCATTCCTTGGGCAGATTCTTCCCATCCGGGATGGAATCCCTCTTAACAAAGAAAAACCGACGTTTCCAGTTTGTATCATTCTTGGTAACTTTGAAGATTGGGTGATCCTCCCCAGCTTTCCGTTTCAACAAATACCAGTGAGAACCGAAGGTGGTGAGATCGTAAAACTCAGCTAACTCCGCCATCCCCAGATCAATCCCTTCCTGCTCGATGATCCTCTCGAAGGTATAAAGAACCCTCCAGATCATCGGCATAGCTTGGATGTAAGAGATGCCGGTTAAGGAAAAGAAAGACTGGGTAAAGTCTGGAAAAGGATACGAGTACCCTATAGCAAACGGGGTAGCAGGAAAAGCCACCCAGACATCCGAGACAAAGTCGCTCAAAGCAGTAGGATCAAAGGATTTAAAAACGGCATTCGCCGGAAAGCAATGACGAATTTTGTCTACGTGAGCATCACTAAAGCAACACCTCTCCGTAGGAGAATCCTTGACAATCCCCTGGCTTTTTAAGGGACTATCCTTCTTGGAATCCTTATGCGGAGAATTCCGGAGCAACATGTTTGGAACAGAAACAGAGTAGAAACGGAAAACAGAGCAAAGAGAAGTAGAGAGAAGAAAAAGAGAAGAGGAGAGTACCTGATCGATCTTCGGTGCAGAATATAAAGGGAGTGTATCTTGAATTTAAATACAAACTGATCCTCACCCTATCTCCTATTTATAATCATGATTTGCAGGGATTGTCACATCCATGACGTAATGATCGTAACGGCTAGTTCAATATTAACGGCTAGTTACTCGGAGTTGCCCGTTGGAGATATGATCAAAACAAAAATATAACTCGTCTATTTACAATTAACTCCTTATATTTTGGGGGCAATTGTTAGGGCTGGATTTTTATTATAGGTGATCCTTACACATGATCCTAACCAGTGATCCTTGTTTCTTTGGCAGACAGTGATCCTCAGCCGGACTTCAGGATCAGGATCATGAGACATTATGGTGATCCTCATACTAACGGCCACTTCGACTTAATACAATATTGTTTTGCAGGAACATCTAGCAGGATACGCTCTAGGCGTCATGATCCAGGGACGCGTCTTCACAATTATGGCAAGAGCTAAATCAGAGATAGACGTTGCACAGGATATGGAAACATGGCTTGATTTATGGGCGGCTATTTAGGCTAGATTGTATCTCATTTCTAAAGGGGTAATGAGCTGAATATTAGTTTAGCTACCTAAAATAGGTCACCAACACATGTATAAATACCACTCTTCCTCATTCGGAAGAAGACACACGACATACAACGCAACTCTCACACACTTAGACACCAAAAGCAATAGTGATCCTTGTACTCGGCTCATTATCATCCAAAGTTGTAATCATATTTTTGTTATATTGAAGTTGGTGATCGGTAGTTGCCATCACCCGAGGTTTTTTATGCCGGAGATCATTCATTGATCAAGGGCTTTTTCCTCGTATAAATCATTGTGTCTTTGCATCTTTATCACAGAAGTGATCCTTTACTTTCATAATTAACCAAGCATCATACCCCGTTTTCATAAAGTTTGGTTACATTATCCTTGTGTGATTTTTGACCAAAACAACAGGTACCAAGGGAAGAAAATACAGAAGCTGATGCATTGGCTAATCTAGGATCATCTTTGAAGATCCCAGAGGATATAAGTATCACCATTATCCATATCCTGGCTCCTGCTATTGAAAATCAAATGGCCATGGAAATAGAAGAGGATTCTGCAATGATCCCTAGTGAGGATACTAAATCTTGTTCAGGATCATGGATCTCACCAATCATGAGATACTTACAACACAGAGAGATCCCTATGGGAGAAAACCCTAGGGCTTTCAGAATTAAGGTATCTCAATTCACAATCTTAAATAATATGCTGTATAAGCGATCTCTTGCAGGACCATATTTAAGATGTATCGAGGATCCTGAAGTTCAAGAAGTTTTAAAAGACTTCCATGAAGGAGATTGTGGAAACCACACTGGGGGCAGGGCATTGTTCTCAAGGATCTTAAGGACAGGATACTACTGGCCAACTATGAAAAGGGATGCTGTGGAGTATGCTAAGAAGTGTGATCCTTGTCAAAGACACAGCAATATCCTTCATCAGCCGGCTGAATTTCTACATCCTATATCCTCCTCTTGGCCATTTATGAGATGGGGGATGGATATAGTTGGCAAGCTCCCTAAGGCACCTGGTGGAAAAGTGTTCATGCTTGCTATGACTGATTACTTCTCCAAGTGGATAGAGGCTGAAGCTTTTGCCCAAGTCAGAGAGAAGGAAGTTATATCCTTTATTAAGAGAAATATTATAACTAGATTTGGCATTCCTTCTGAAATTATATGTGATAATGGTTCCCAATTTATTGGGGGCAGAACTACTAACTTTTGTGACAGCTGGGGGATTAAGATGATAACATCAACACCAGTCCACCCACAAGCTAATGGTCAAGCAGAATCATCCAACAAGATCATCATCAACAATTTGAAGAAGAAACTTGGATCCAAGAAGGGGAAATGGGCAGAAGAATTACCTTATGTGCTTTGGGCTGATAGGACAACCCCCAAGAATGCTACTGGTCAAACACCATTCTCTTTGGTATTTGGGGCAGAATCAGTGATCCCAACAGAAATGGTGGTTCCAACTGCTAGAACAAGTACCCGTGATCCTGAGGAAAATGATGAGAACCTGGTTCAAGACTTGGATACTATTGAGGAAATCAGGGATTTGGCTAGGATAAGGATAGCTAGCTACCAACAAAGAATGGCTGGTGCTTACAACAAAAATGTCAGGATAAGGAAATTCCAAGTTGGGGATATGGTATTGAGAAAAGCATTCCAGAATACCACCAATCCTGCTGATGGAAAATTAGCACCAAAATGGGAAGGCCCTTATTTGATTGAAGCTAAAGTAGGAAAGGGGGCATATAGATTGCTAACCATGGAAAGTGATTTGCTACCAAGAGCCTGGAATGCTGTCCACTTGAAGAAATATTTCATGTAAGCAGGATCCTCCTGGCACATATGATCCTTACATTAGAGGTATCCTTGAAGGACCCTTGAGGTGTCAATGATCCTTACTCTGGTAATATCCTAATCTTGAACTATTTCATTTTCTTATTTTCTTATTTAAGGATAGGGATCATGTATCCTTTATCCTTCTCTCATAAGATTTTGAGTTTTGATAGTCCAGGTATCCTTAGCATATTGTCGACAGTCTTCAGAAGCAATTCAGATCCTTGGGTTTAACCCCAGTTGTTTGGGCTTGTCCCCAGTTATCCTTGGGCTTGTCCCCAGTTTCGCCTGTAGCGCACGATGATCCTGGTATAGTTCAAGTCTTTGGGACCAGTACTCGCTTTAGGGGATGATAATTCCATTGTACTGGCTATACCTAGGATCCTACGTATAATGGTAGACGTACCATACATCCGTTCCTAAGGTTTTTAACGTTTTCACGTTAGCTAAGGTTTTGGCATCATCATGTCACTAAGTTCGGATAGTCGCCAGTAAGGGCCATACTCCAGTTTACATACGATCCTTGGGCTTGTCCCCAGTTATCCTTGGGCTTGTCCCCAGTTATCCTTGGGCTTGTCCCCAGTTACTAACTCTTATCTTATATTGGCTTAGTCCCAAGTTATGCTCTATTTCAGGTCCTTGAAGTTAAACAACTAAGGATCCCTGATCCTAATTTTTCTCTAAGGTTTATCTTATAGTTATCCTGATTATGGTTAGGATCCTAACTTGGATCCTTAGGTATGATCCTTAACTATTTTTATCTTATTCATCGTTTATTTAAATAACCCTTATACTTTGACAACTGAACATATGATCCTTAAAACATACACTACTTTTTTTGGGATTTTTCGACTATAGGATATTTGATCATGGATCATATCCTAAATACTTTCAATCTGAGTTATTCAAAGTAACCTATTTAATAAGTATACATTGTTTTGGTCAAAAATCACACAAGGATAATGCAACCAAACTCTTTGTAAACGGGGAATGATGCTTGGTATGATGAACAAAGATAAGGATCACTTAAATGAAAATTGCACAAGTGACACAAGGATTTATACGAGGAAAAAGCCCTTGATCAATGAATGATCTCCGGCATAAAAAACCTCGGGTGATGGAAACTACCGATCACCAAACTTCAATATAATAAAGAATGTTTACAACTTTGGATGGTAACGAGCTAGGTACAAGGATCACTATGGTGTAGTATGCTAGAGTGTGTAAGAAGTGTGTTGTGTCTTCCAAATGCTCAAGAGTGCGATTTATACAAGTGTGTGTGGTCGAATTTTAGGCAAGTCACCTAACTACTAGCTCGTTACCCCTTTAGAAATAGAAGTAAATTTAGCCTAACTAATTGCCCGTAAATTGTGCTAAGTTTCCATATTCTCCACAACGTCTATTTCTGGTTATGCATGTGCGAAATTAGCGTGAAAGATTCCTTAATAACGTTGCCAAGACCAGGTCCAACTCGTAATTCCTGCAAAACAACATTAAATATAAAGAGAACAATCGTTAGTATGAGGATCCTTAGGATGATCCATGATCCTGATCCTGAAGCTCTTCTGAGGATCACTATCTGCCAAAGAAACAAGGATCACTCGTTAGGATATCATGTAAGGATCACAGGTCATTAAAATCCTGCCCTAACAATTGCCCCCAAAATATAAGGAGTAATTATATAATATTAACGAGTTATATTTTGCCAATCTTATCTGTAACTAACTCAACGGATATATAGCCGTTGTGACCGAACTATCCGTTGCAATCCTGACGTCATGGAAGTGACAACCCTGCACAATCATGATTATAAATAGGAGATATAGATAGGATCGTTTGCATTTAAATTTCAGAAGTACTCCCTTTATAATCTCATCCGAAGATAAACAGGTATTCTCTCTTCATCTTCTTTCTTCTCTTGCTCTGTTTTCTTTCCATCATTCTGTCAAAAAATGCTGCTCCGGAACTCTCCCAGCAAGGATCCTAAGAATAACAGCCCCTTGAAGGGTCAAGGGATCATCAAGGATTCCCCCACCGAGAGGTGTTGTTTTACCGACCCTCAAATTGACAAAATCCGGCATTGCTTTCCGGCGAACACCATCTTTAAACCTTTTAGCCCTACCGCTTTGAGCGATTACATCTCTGAGACTTGGGTAGCTTTCCCGGTCACTCCTTTTATGATAGGATACTCGTATCCTTTCCCTCAGTTCACCGAGTCCTTTTTCTCCCTTATCGGCATCTGCTATATCCAGGCTATGCCGATGATCTGGAGGGTTTTATACACCCTTGAAAGGATCATCAAACAAGAAGGAATTGATCTGGGTATGGCTGAGTTGGCTGAGATGTATGATCTCACTACTTTTGGATCCCACCGATATTTGTTCAAACGAAAAGCTGGTGAAGAGCACCCTGTTCTCAAAGTTACCAAAAATGATATGAACTGGAAGCGGCGGTTCTTTTTTGTGAGGAGAGATACCATCCCTGATGGGAAGGATTTGCCCAAGAAGTGGGCTACCCATGGTAGGATAGAGGATCCTGGAAGGATCACCGTAGAACTTATCCTTTAGCATAAGGATCACTGACATTCTTTTGTTTCCTTATTGTGCAGCTATATCCGTTTCTCATCTTAGGTTGACTCCTGCTGCAAAAGAGAGACTCTTGGCCTTTAGGAAGCTTGATCCTGAAATAAGAACTTTCCAGGTTACCACCCAGGATTCTCAGGAAGTATCCTCTGCTTCTGTCACAATGTCAAGTAAGTATCCTTATTTAAGGAGTATTTATATAATGAGAGTCAAATAAAATTAAGATACTTATCTTGTTTTGGTTGTGCAGGCGCTGGAAAATCCTCTAAGTCTGCTTCGAAGTTCGGCATCACTGATCTTACTAACGTCAAGTCCTCTAGGAAGAAGACCCCTGCTGCTAGCCCAACTGCTTCGGCCCCTAAAGCACCTATCAGGGGAAAACGAGGCAAGAAGAGAAAGGCCTCTGAAGCTGAGGATTTGCAAGGTCTGCCCCTACTCCGCCAACAGTGTCTGGATTACATCAACGAGGTAAGGATCACTGTCCTGCTTGTGTATCCTGCTAGTCTAAGGGTCACTTGGTTTCTGACATCATTCCTTGTATTCCTTGTAGAAATTTGCTGAGGTAGAGACATATGTTGGCCATGTCGAGGATCAGGATTGCCAGATTGCTGACCTTCAATAGGTTGGGGTGTTGAAGGATCTTAAGATAGCCGATCTTCAGAAGGAGCTCCAGGCCACCAAGAATGATGCTGCCAAGATGCTGATCAACATTGACTATGAGAAGCACGAGATCACCCAGGATGCCAAGGTCTCTGCCGCCATAGCTATGTACAAGATCCAGCTACAAATGGCCATGGAAGCCTAGGATCCTGCTTTTGATAAGAGCACCTGGGATGTTGAAGGCTGGAAGGCTAGGCTGGCTGAGCTGGAGGATGATGAGGAGGATGAGGAGATCCCGATGCTCGAGGGTGGAGGCACTGGCAAGGATCAAGGTGGAGAGGCAAGTGGAGCCGGTGGTGATGGTGCAGCGAAGGATTGAGCTGCAGGATTGGGCGATGATGGAAATTTCGAGACTTAGCCGGAGCCCAATTTTTTTGTTTGGTGGTTGTTTATTTGAATAGTTTGATGGTTTGTATTTTGAACAATAGTTTTAGGGTAAGGATCTATGATCCTGTGAACAATAGGTAGGATAATAGGTGGTGGAGGGATCCTCTGTTTGGGGGATGAAGCCACTTGTTATCCTGCCGACCTTTATTTCCTGCACTGCTATGACCGCATGAACAATAGACACCCTTTGCCAACCCATGTGGACGGGCCACGTTTTGCTGGTAGAAACTTGGGTTGGCAATTTTGACAACCTTAAAGGGTTAAATATTTTGTGAATGAATAAAACTTTAACTTTTGACTTATCTTGTGATGTTATCCTTGTATATCCTTTAGATTCTCAATTGTTTTGATTTATACTTGTCTGAGTAAGAAAAGTTAAGCAAATTATGTTTAAGAAATTTAGGATATGATCCAGGATCAAATATCCTATAGTCGAAAACTTCCAAAAAGTAGTCAATTTTAAGGATCACAGGTTCAGTTGTCAAAGTGTAAGGGTTATTCAAAATAGTGAATGAAATCAAAACAGTTAAGGATCATACCTGAGAATCCAAGTTAGGATCCTAACCTTTAATCAGGATAACCATAAGAAAAACTTTAATGGATAATAAGGATTGAGGATCCTTAATTGCTTAACTTCGAAAACCTGAAAACAGAATATAACTTGGGACTAAGCCAATATAAAAGACAAGTTAGTAACTGGGGACAAGCCCAAAGGATAACTGGGGACAAGCCCAAAGGATAACTGGGGACAAGCCCAAAGGATAACTGGGGACAAGCCCAAAGATCATAAGTGAACTGGAGTATGGCCCTTACTGGCGACTATCCAAACTTAGTGACATGATAATGCAAAACCTTAACTAACGTGAAAACGTTAGAAACCTTAGGAACGGATGTATGGTACGTCTACCATTATACGTAGGATCCTAGGTATAGCCAGTACGATGGAATTATCAGCCCGTAAAGCGAGTACTGGTCCCAAAGACTTGAACTATACCAGGATCATCATGCGCTACAGGCGAAACTGGGGACAAGCCCAAGGATAACTGGGGACAAGCCCAAACAACTGGGGTTAAACCCAAGGATCTGAATTACTTCTGAAGATTGTTGACAATATGCTAAGGATACCTGGACTATCAGAACTCAAAATCTCGTGAGAGAAGGATGAAGGATACATGATCCTTATCCTTAAATAAGAAAATATGTAAATAAGAGTTCGAGCTTAGGACATTACCAGAGTAAGGATCATCGATACTTCAGGGATCCTTGAAGGATACTTCTAATGTAAGGATCATATGTGCCAGAAGGATCCTGCTCACATGAAATATTTCTTGAAGTGGACAGCATTCCAGGCTCTTGGTAACAAATTACCTTCCATGGTTAGTAGTCTATATGCCCCCTTTCCTGCTTCGGCTTCGATCAAATAAGGGCCTTCCCATTTTGGTGCCAATTTCCCATCAGCAGGATTGGTGGTATTCTAGAAAGCTTTTCTCAATACCATATCCCCAACTTGGAATTTCCTTATCCTGACATTTTTGTTGTAAGCACCAGCCATTCTTTGTTGGTAGCTAGCCATCCTTATCCTAGCCAGATCCCTGATTTCCTCAATAGTATCCAAGTCTTGAGGCAGGCTTGCATCATTCTCCTCAGGATCACAGGTACTTGTTCTAGCAGTTGGAACCACCATTTCTGTTGAGATCACTGATTCTGCCCCAAATACCAAAGAGAATGGTGTTTGACCAGTAGCATTCTTGGGGGTTGTCCTATCAGCCCAAAGCACATAAGGTAATTCTTCTGCCCATTTCCCTTTCTTGGATCCAAGTTTCTTCTTCAGATTGTTGATGATGATCTTGTTGGATAATTCTGCTTGTCCATTGGCTTGTGGGTGGACTGGTGTTGATGTTATCATCTTAATCCCCCAGCTGTCACAAAAGTTAGTAGTTCTGCTCCCAATAAATTGGGAACCATTATCACATACAATTTCAGAAGGAATGCCAAATCTAGTTATAATATTTCTCTTAATAAAGGATATAACTTCCTTTCTCTGACTTGGGCAAAAGCTTCAGCCTCTATCCACTTGGAGAAGTAGTCAGTCATAGCAAGCATGAACACTTTTCCACCAGGTGCCTTAGGGAGCTTGCCAACTATATCCATCCCCCATCTCATAAATGGCCAAGAGGATGGTATAGGATGCAGAAATTCAGCCGACTGATGAAGGATATTGCTGTGTCTTTGACAAGGATCACACTTCTTAGCATACTCCACAGCATCCCTTTTCATAGTTGGCCAGTAGTATCCTGTCCTTAAGATCCTTGAGAACAATGCCCTGCCCCCAGTGTGGTTTCCACAATCTCCTTCATGGAAGTCTTTTAAAACTTCTTGAACTTCAGGATCCTCGATAGATCTTAAATATGGTCCTGCAAGAGATCGCTTATAAAGCATGTTATTTAAGATTGTGAATTGAGAGACCTTAATTCTGAGAGCCCTAGGGTTTTCTCCCATAGGAATCTCTCCGTGTTGTAAGTATCTCATGATTGGTGAGATCCATGATCCTGAACAAGATTGAGTATCCTCACTAGGGATCATTGCAGAATCCTCTTCTATTTCCATGGCCACCTGATTTTCAATAGCAGGAGCCAGGATATGGATGATGGGGATACTTATATCCTCTGGGATCTTCAAAGATGATCCTAGATTGGTCAATGCATCAGCTTCTGTATTTTCTTCCCTTGGTACCTGTGTCAAACTAAAGAAAACAAAGGAGAGTGCCAATTCTTTGACTATCTCTAAATATTTGGTTAGTTTTTCACCTTTAACAGCATAGGATCCATTAAAGTGATTAGTGATTAACAATGAATCCACGTATACCTCAAGATACCTGATCTCCATATGCTTAGCAATTTGCAAACCAACGATTAAGGCTTCATATTCAGCCTCATTATTAGTGGCTTGGAACTCACAAGCTATGGAGTGGGGTATTATGTCCCCCTGTGGCGATTTTAGTAGTATACCAAGCCCCGTGCCTTTAACATTTGAGGATCCATCAGTATGTAGTATCCAAGGATCCTTGGTTTCATCCAGCTGCTGGACTTCCAATTCGGCTTCCTTTTGTAAATCACTACTGAAATCAGCCACAAAGTCTGCTAATGCTTGAGATTTGATTGCTGTTCTGGGCTCATATCTTATATCATGGGCACTAAGTTTTACTGCCCACTTAGCCATCCTTCCGGACATCTCTGGTTTCCTGAGGACATTCTTAATTGGAAAGTTAGTTCTAACAATAATGACATGGGTTTCAAAATAATGTCTTAACTTAGTAGATGCCATAATTAATGCAAGAATAAGCTTTTCAAGGTGTGAATACCTGGATTCAGCATCAAGTAAACTCTTACTTACATAATAGACAGGATATTGTGTACCTTCATGATCCTTAACAAGGACTGCACTTACTTCTTTTGAGGATACCGCAAGATATAAGGATAACACATCTCCTTTTTCTGGTTTCATCAATGCTGGAGCTGAGGACATGTATTCTTTGAGGACTTGTAAAGCATTCTCATGCTTTTCAGTCCATTCGAATTTCTTGTTCTTTCTTAGGATATCATAGAATTCTTTACACTTTTCTGAGGATTTGGATATAAATCTGTTTAAAGCTGCTATCCTGCCTGTTAGTCTTTGCACATCCTTAGCGTTGGCAGGGGATTTGATATTCACCAATGCTTTGATTTGTTCCGGACTTGCTTCAATGCCCCTCTGGGTTACCATATATCCTAAGAATTTGCCTGCTTTAACACCAAAGTGACATTTTGAAGGATTAAGCTTCATGTTATAACTATGAAGGATATCAAATGCTTCCTCCAAGTCCTTTAGGTGATCCTCAGCTTTCTTGGATTTTACTACCATATCGTCTATGTATACTTCCATAGTTTGTCCAATCTGATCTTTGAACATCATGTTCACCAGCCTTTGATATGTTGCACATGCAACCCTTAATCCAAACGGCATAGCAATATAACAATATAAACCGGTTGGGGTCATAAAAGCCGTATCCTCTTGGTCAGATGGTTCCATCTGAATTTGTTGGAATCCAGATGATGCATCCATAAAGGTTAACAGTTCATGACCCGCCGTTGCATCCACCATGGAGTCAATGTGGGGTAATGGGAAAGGATCCTTGGGACATGCCTTATTTAAATCAGTGAAATCGACACATACCCTCCACTTTCCATTTTTCTTTTGAACAACAACCACATTGGCCAGCCATTTTGGATACTTTACTTCTCTAATCATACCTGCTCGTAGTAATCTTTCTACCTCTTCCTGGATAATGGCATTTCTTTCTGGTGCAAACTTCCTCCTTTTTTGATGGATTGGTTTAACTGACCTGTCAATGCCAAGTTTATGAGTGATAATATCCTTAGATATACCTGTCATATCCTCATGTTTCCATGCAAAGGTAGATTTTCTTCTTTTGAGGAAGGATACAATGTCTTCTTTCATTTGTCCAAGGATCCCTGATCCGATATAGATTTTGGATTCAGGATCATCAGGATCCAAGAGGATTTCATCCACATCCTGCTCTCTTGCCTCCAAGACATCCCTTGGAGGATACTTTAATTGCTATTGCTCCCTTGATTTCGAGGCTGGTTTCATTGATGAGGTGTAACAATCCTTAGCCTCCTGCTGATCACTATCGATCTTGATTATTCCCCAAGGGCTAGGGAGCTTTACACATTGATGGTAGGTGGATGGGACTGCCTTCATATCGTGTATCCAGGGCCTGCCAAGGATAACATTACAACAAGATAAACAGTTAATAACACAAAATTTCTGATAATTATGTAATCCTTCCACGTAAATTGGGAGTTTGATGTCCCCCAGGGTTTTCTTAGTTTCGCCACTAAATCCCACAAGCATGGAGGATCTTGGTGTGATGTCTGATTCAGGAATACCCATTTTCTTCAGAACATCAAGCTGGATAATGTTTACTGAGCTTCCTCCGTCAATTAGGATCCTGCGGACAAAATGGTTAGAAATAAAGAGAGTAATAACTAAACTATCATGATGAGGATCCTGGATGTCTACGCGATTATCCTCATCAAAGGTTATCACTTTTCCTTCCGAGACACTTGATGTTCGAATAGGTCTTTCTCTATTATCCATTTTAGCTTCCTTTGCATGCCTTTTAGCTGCTGAAAAGGATGTACCACAGATGTCTGATCCTCCAGAAATAAAGTTTATCACTTGTGCATCTGCCGGAGGAGCTGGAGCTTTTTCAGGGATCCTTTCAGGATCCTGAGTCCTTGGCTTTTTTCTTCCCAACAACTCTTTTAAATGCCCCTTGCTTAGCAGATATCCAATTTCCTTTCTCAATGCGATGCATTCCTCTGTCAAATGCCCAAAATCCTCATGGTATGCACACCACTTTGATTTATCTTTAGCTGCGGCTGGTTTGTCATTTTTTCTGGGCCATCTGGCTTTTTCTCCTAGATTCTGCATTGCAAGGATTAGTTCATGGTTATCAACGGAAAAACAGTATTCAGAAATCGGAGGATAATCCTCATCATCCTCTTCTTGGTCAACAGCATGCACATTTTGGTTATCAGTTCTGTTATAGGATTTGAATTTGTTGCTTTTGAAAGAGGATCCTTGCTTTTCTTGTTTTGAGGATCCTACTTGTCTCTCCTGGATCCTCTTGTCATCCTCTAGCCGGATGAACCTGAGTGCCCGAGTCCTTACTTCGTCTAGGTTCCTGCATGGTGTCATAACAAGATCATCATAGAACAATGAATCCCTAAGCAACCCCATTTTGAAGGCCTCGACAGCTGTGGCTACATCCAAGTTGGGAATGTCCAAGGATTCTTTACTAAATTTGGTTATATAATCCCTTAATGATTCATTATAACCCTGAGTTATCCTATATAAATCACTAGTCAATCGTTCAAATTTTCTGCTACAAGAAAATTGATTATTGAATAAGTTAACTAAATTAGCAAACGAAGTAATAGAGTAAGGGGGAAGAGAATTATGGCCATAGCATGGTTGATACCTGTATCCTGCATGAATCCATGGTTAGTGGTAAGAGAATTATTAAAAGTGTTACCTCCCATCGGGTTCAAGTTAGGAACATTGGATGTGAATCCATATTGCTGGGATTCTGGGATGATGGAGGGACCAGTGGAAGCAATGGTCTACATTGGAATAAAATCTCCTTGATGGACATCTGAACTTCCTGTTTGCAAATTCTTCAAGGATCCTGGCATCTGGAGGGATCCCTGAACCTGGGATGATCCTGGAACAAAGGAGGATCCTTGAACCTGGGATGAACCTGGAACAAAGGAGGATCCTAGAACCTGCTGTGCTCCTGAGTAGGCTCCTGAATTCAAAAAGGATCCTGTCACACCCCCAAAATCCACACGCGGAGTATCACCGCTTGGGAGCGTGACTGACCAGGATCAAGCCACCAATCATATCGAACATGTAATTAATATCAAGTATAATAAATGTGAACCAATCATTCAATACGATAGGTGTTCAAAATATAATCATAGTTTCAAAGTATAGCGGAAGCATAAGTAAGAAAACCCAATGTGTAATATAAGTTCAAATGCTTAAATGTTTTAACATGGCATCCACGATCCATGCTCCACAACGACCTGCTCCTCCATGTGCAAGCTCCATGTATCTAACGACCTGCAAGGCATGTAACAGAGGATCAACAACTAGTTGAGCGAGTTCACAGTTAACAGTTCAGTAATAGTATAGTGTGAGTAGTAGTATGTTCGTTCGTTATGTCATGTATCGTATTAGTTTCCATCGCGGCCTCCCAGGCAGGTATGCGAAGATATTAGGGGATGTTCATCCCGAGTATTCTAGACTAGGTTTACCTGTATCGCGGCCTACCAGGCAGGTGTGCGAAGATTAGTAAATTACAGTTCGCGGCCTTCCAAAGGCAGGTGTGCGAAGTCAGTCATAATATCGCGGCCAACCCTTGGCAGGTGTGCGAAGATCAGTTCAATAAGTGTTACTAGTCTAGTCGTATCCTTATCGTTAGGTTCTATCAACTGAGTACGTACAATAAAGTAATCCAATCCCATTCCCACCCTGGGAACCCCATGCCTTGGCTGTGTGAACTCACCTTGGTTTGCTCGGTATGTTATTGCTTCTAGGGTTTGTTAATCGTCTAAGTCCGTTACACACGACCTAGGATGTATTGCACATGATTCGATGTAAGTATTTTACGTTCAATTACATTTACAACTCTTTGGTGTTCAAACAGTAACATACGGTAACGTATTGCACAGTAACATGCAGTATCATTCAGTAACACGTATCATCATAATCAGACAGTATCACATAGTCGTATATAGTAGTAAACAGTAGCATGCAGTAGCAGGTTGTTCTTCACACGAAGTTCCGAACTTGGTATCAACATAACTCAGTCTTTTCAACCATTAACAACAGTGAATTATGAGAGCATATATTTAAAGTTTGGACAACACATTATGCGTATGAAATTTGAGCACATATACATCATTCAAGCCTTAACAGATTCAACAACATTCATCATACAACTTAACTCAGACAAGTGTGGGGGGCATAAAGTTCGGACCTTACTTTGTGTAAAGGTCGGACCAAAGTAACTTCATAACACATTATTAAAACTCGGATATGATACACATTAATAAAGCTCGGATTGGTTGTGGTTGCCAAAACTCGGACTAGGGGATCCTATGTGTGCCAAGCAACAAAACTCGGACAAGAGTTTCATGGATGAAACTCGGACCAATTCATGGGGGGGGGGGGGGTTTGGGGTTACAAATTCGGACCAATGGGTTGGGGGTTTAAAAGGTCGGACAACCACAATACACAACTTAAAAGTCGGACCATGAGGGGGGTAGCCCCCTTCTCAAACTCGGACCACTTAGTGTCCAAACAAGGTCGGACAAGTGATGGCTCCTCAACAAACTCGGACTAGGGCTGCCCATGAAAAACTCGGACATACATGAGTTGTTGAAAGTCGGACCTTTGATAGTTGTTGAAGGTCGGCCACATCAATACATAAGAACTCGGACTACAAGAATGGTTGTGAAACTCGGACCAATGGAGCTTGAAAAACTCGGACCTATATATGCATAAGGAACTCGGGCATACACATATAACAACAAACTCAGACAGTGTTCGTGCAATGAAGGTCGGACAACATGTGATTATCAAATAATTCGGACAAGTTTATAAGTATAATACTCGGACTTTATTTCATGAATCAAAACTCAGACAATCATAATCACAATCGTAACAGTTACACACATACATTCCATCAGTTACGTTCTCATATTCTACGATCTGGAAACCTAGATTTCATTGCATTGCAAACATCAGTTCAACATTCAACCATTCTATCATTCACAGGCAATCGATTAAACAACCATTCAATATCATTATCATCACAATCCGAATCAAATCAAGAATCGCAGAGTATTATATGAAGCACTAGGGTTTTTATGAGCACTTAATCAAGAATCAGGAATTGATAATAATCAAGAAATCAATTAGAGTTTACAAGTATTACAATGATCAATAAAAATTACCTTGAATGATTTTAGAGAAAGAGAGGAATCAAACTTGTGATGTCTTGCCAATGATTTGGTGATGATTGCCAGAGAATTGTGAACTACGTGCTTGGATTTTTGTGTGTGTGGTTTTAGTGAAGGATTAGGGTTAAGTATAATTAACTTTTCACTAATTGCTCAATACACCCTGAATAATTATATTTTACACAAGCATACCATCTTACAAGCATTTTACAGTTTCACCACCAGGTTCACATAATTGACAAGTCTATCACAATTAATCAAACAACCATGCACAATCACACAATACGATTTATTTCATCAAAACGTATACCATTCCATAGCAATCAATTGTGCAAATAATTAACTATACGAACAATGAACGTGCAATAAATGCGAAATAGAAATCTTGGAAATTCGAGTTGTCACATTATCCCCAACTTAAAAGAAATTTCGTCCCGAAATTTGGTACGCACTCACTGAGGAAGCTAGGTAAGTTGCAGCGTTTACTGGTTTTCCTGGGGTGTCACATCATCCCCCCGTTGATTTGGAATTTCGTCCCGAAATTCAGTAGTAGTAGCTTCAGCCCCAGTAGTGGTTGCATTGGTTCCGAATAACTGGGGTACTTTTCTTTCATTTGATCTTCGCGTTCCCAGGTGTACTCTGGGCCACGTCGGGAGTTCCAACGAACTCGAACAAGAGGGATTCTCTTGTGTTTGAGGACCTTAACATCCCGGTCCGTGATTTCAACCGGCTCCTCGACGAACTGCAACCGCTCGTCGATAGTGAGTTCCTTAAAAGGAACTATGAGGGTCTCATCTGATAGGCATTTCTTCAGATTCGACACGTGAAATACATTGTGAACTGCACCGAGTTCAGCTGGTAGGTTCAGTCTGTAGGCTACTGGGCCTATTCTTTCAGTGATTTCGAACGGTCCAACATACCGTGGATTGAGTTTGCCTCGTTTACCAAATCGAACCACACCCTTCCAGGGTGAGACTTTAAGTAAAACCCGGTCCCCGACCTGAAATTCCAATGGCCTCTTACGCTTATCCGCGTAGGCTTTCTGACGGTCGCGTGCTGCCGCCATGCGTTGTCGTATCTGTGCAATCTTTTCTGTGGCGTCCACTACAATCTCTGGACCGGTAATCTGACTATCCCCCACCTCTGCCCAACAGAGAGGTGACCGGCATTTACGTCCGTACAATGCCTCGAATGGAGCGGCTTGTATGCTGGTGTGATAACTGTTATTATACGAAAACTCCACTAACGGGAGATGCTTTTCCCAGCCGTTGCCGAAATCGATAACACATGCCCGAAGCATGTCTTCAAGAGTTTGGATTGTTCGCTCAGACTGCCCATCCGTCTGAGGATGATATGCTGTGCTCATGTCTAATCGTAAGCCGAAAGATTTGTGCATCGCTTGCCATAACTCTGACGTGAATCGTGCATCCCGATCCGAAATAATGGAGGTGGGCACCCCGTGCCTCGAAACAACTTCTTTAAGATAAATGTCTGCGAGAGTGGAGAACTTATCCGTTTCCTTTATAGCCAGGAAGTGTGCAGACTTGGTGAGTCGATCCACGATTACCCATATAGTGTCATTCCCACGCTGGGATCTGGGTAGGCCTGTAACAAAATCCATGGAAATCTCTTCCCATTTCCACTGTGGTATCCTGGGTTGCTGAAGTAGACCCGCTGGTTTCTGATATTCAACCTTGACTCTGGCACAGGTCAAGCACTTGCCAACATAGGTGGCGATATGGGCCTTCATGCTAGGCCACCAATAAGTAGTTCTGATGTCGTGGTACATTTTGTCCGACCCTGGATGTACCGAGTAGCGAGACTTGTGTGCTTCGTCCATCACAAGCTCTCGTAAACCGCCATAAAGTGGGACCCAAATACGCCCCGTTACATAGTAGGCGCCATCTTCCTTTTGTTCCATTCGTTGCCTTGAACCGCGTAAGGCTTCAGCCATGACGTTTTCGGGTTTCAATGCTTCTATCTGAGCAGCTCGTATCTGTGCAGGAAGACTGGACTGAATAGTAAGCTGTAGCGCTCGCACGCGCTTAGGTAGGGTGTCCTTTCGACTGAGGGCATCGGCCACAACATTGGGCTTGCCTGGATGATACTTGATGGCGCATTCGTAGTCGTTCAGTAGTTCAACCCATCTCCGTTGACGCATGTTCAAATCCTTCTGCTTAAGGATATGCTCGAGACTCCTGTGATCGGTGTAAATCGTGCACCTGGTACCGTACAGGTAGTGCCGCCATATCTTAAGCGCGAAAACAACAGCTCCCAGCTCTAAATCGTGCGTCGTGTAGTTCCGTTCATGAATCTTGAGTTGCCGCGAAGCGTAGGCAATAACTTTATCACGCTGCATCAATACACAACCAAGCCCCTGTATCGATGCGTCACAATAGACCACGAAATCGTCGGTGCCCTATGGCAATGAGAGAATAGGTGCACTGCAAAGCCTATCCTTCAAGTACTGAAAAGCGGTTTCCTGGGAATCTCCCCAACGATAGGTGATACCCTTCTGTGTCAGCATAGTAAGCGGCTGCGCGATCTTGGAGAAGTCTTTGATAAACCGCCTGTAGTATCCCGCCAAACCCAAGAATTGGCGTATTTCTGTCGGTGTACGCGGTGCAGGCCAGTTCCTGATCGAATCTACCTTAGATGGATCGACATGGATCCCATCCCTGTTCACCACATGGCCTAAGAAGTGGACTTCATGAAGCCAGAAGTCGCATTTAGAAAACTTTGCGTATAATTGCTCCTTTCGAAGAAGTTCCAAGATAAGACGTAAGTGCTGCTCGTGCTCCTCCTGACTCTTGGAGTAGATCAGAATGTCGTCGATGAAGACAATAACGAACTTGTCAAGGTAGGGTTTGCACACCCTGTTCATAAGATCCATGAAAACTGCAGGCGCGTTTGTAAGCCCGAATGGCATGACAAGAAACTCGTAGTGACCGTAGCGAGTTCTGAATGCGGTTTTAGAGACGTCCTCATCCCGGACTCTCAGCTGATGGTAACCTGACCTCAAGTCTATCTTGGAGTAATAACACGACCCTTGTAACTGGTCGAATAGGTCGTCTATGCGCGGAAGAGGATAACGGTTCTTTACCGTTACCTTGTTCAGTTCACGGTAGTCGATGCACATTCTGAACGTACCGTCTTTCTTTTTCACAAATAACACTGGAGCTCCCCAAGGCGAAGAGCTTGGACGAATAAAGCCCTTTTCCAAGAGCTCTTGTAGTTGCTTCGACAGTTCTTCCAGTTCGGTTGGAGCTAAACGATAAGGTGCTCGAGCTATGGGGGCTGCTCCTGGAGCGAGCTCGATCTGAAATTCGACTTGACGATGTGGCGGTAATCCAGGTAAGTCTTCAGGAAATACCTGAGGATAGTCACGTACGACCGGTATATCCTCCAGCTTCTTTTCCTTTACTGATGCGTCCGTGACAAGTGCCAGAATGGCAGTGTGCCCCTTTCGTAAACATTTCTGCGCTTTTAAGAAAGAGATGATGCCAACCACTGCACCACTCTTGTCGCCTTGTACTTCGAGAGGTTCTTGACCAGAACGAGGAATGCGAATTATCTTCTCACTGCATAAGATTTCTGCCTGGTGTTGGGATAACCAATCCATCCCAATCACAACGTCGAAACTACCCAAAACTATGGGGATGAGATCGATAGAGAAAGCTTGACCAGCTAGGATGAGATTACAACCCTGAACTACATGCGTGGCTTCTAGACTTTTACCGTTAGCTAACTCTACTACGTGTTTGGTGGATAAAAGTGTTGGTGCACGTTTTAGCAGTTGACTCATTTTCACAGACATATAGCTTGTATCCACACCCGAATCAAACAAAACAGTAACATAAATATTGTCGAGGAGAAACTTACCCATAACGACGTTGGGATCGTTCCTTGCGTCACCCTGACCCAGCACGAACATACGACCACGAGCTTCGTTGCCATTGTTGTTGTTTCCCCCGTTGTTGTTGTTGTTGTTGTTCCCGTTGCCCTGGTTGTTGTTGTTGTTGCGATTTTGATTCTGGTTCAGTTGAGGGCAATCACGTTTGTAGTGGCCTTCAGCCCCACACTGGAAACATCCCCGGTTTCCACGCTGTGGCTGCTGCTGCTGGTTCTGCGGAGCTGGCGGTGGGAGTTGCTGGTTCTGATTTGCTGGCCGAGAGCTTCTACAATCCTTAGCCTCATGACCCATCTTGAGGCATCTTTGACAACGTTCCCTGCAACATCTTCCGCTGTGGTGTCTGTTGCACTTATTACACAGTGGGTGAATTCCCCGATATCCACCCTGCCCCTGACTGCCAGATGATTGCTGACTCGAATTCTGGTAGTCATTTGTCTTGC
This sequence comes from Helianthus annuus, assembly GCF_002127325.2. Lineage (NCBI taxonomy): Eukaryota > Viridiplantae > Streptophyta > Magnoliopsida > Asterales > Asteraceae > Helianthus > Helianthus annuus. Next base: position 74,559,052 of record NC_035433.2, read on the forward strand.
GCTGCTGAGACTGAACGGAAACTGATCCCTTGCTGGAATCCCCCTCCCATTTCCTCTTGTTGTCACTGGGAGTAGCAGCAGTAGTGACAGCAGTAGCAGTAGCCTTGACACGTTTTGGCAGTCTGTTCTGATCCACTGCCTGATCTGTAATACGGTGAGCAAGGCGCTGAATAGCCTGGATATTATCAAGATTAGCCGATGTCACATGGCTCTGGATCTCTGGCGCCAAACCCTTGAGATACAACTCAATACGTTTCACTGGAGGGTCTACCATAGTTGGGCATAGCACGGCCAGTTCATTCGACCGTTTGGTATAGGCTTCGATCTCTGACCCAACCATTTTCAAGTGATACAGTTCATCTTCCAACTTGTGAATGTCTTCACGAGTGCAGTATTCCCTTTTGATCAATTCCTTGAAATCATTCCAAGGGGTGGCGTTAGCAGCTGCCAACCCTAGGATCTGTACTTGCGCGTTCCACCAAGTCAACGCGATTCCTTCCAAAGTGCCAGTGGCGTACTTGACCCTGTGAGCCTCAGGGCATTCACACATTTCGAACACAGATTCTAGCTTCTCGAACCAATGGAGGAGTCCCACTGCCCCCTCGGTGCCACTGAATGAGCTTGGACGACAGTCCATGAAGTTCTTGAAAGTGCAGACAGGCTGCTGCGCTTGTTGACCTATTGTGTACGAATAGGACAAAGTTAAATACGAGAGTTAATGTAGGATCTAAGGATCCTAGGGTGTCTATACTGCAGGGTATACTACCTGCTTGAGCAGCTGCAAGTGCCGCAGCAACTTGAGCTTGAACGAGAGCCTCTAGCTGGGCTTGAGTCATGTTAATTCGTCCGGCCATTGATCTTCACATCAAAGGAAACATAAGTGAGAAAGGTTCGCGAATAGTGCGATGACAGAAGAGTGTAAGCACGTAAGTGTTCTCAAGCAATAACAAGTAGTGAGCAAAGTAATGTAAGCATACTACGAGCAAAGTTCTATGCAGTTCTAGCAAGCAGGTAATAAACATAAACCTTATTACCTAGGATGTCGAGTCTTGCACGTGGAGCGAAGCGTCGTTGTGGATCGTTGAGAGCACTGTTCTGGTTATAGTCTGGTTTTAATAAAAACGTTTTCCCATATTAAAACCAAGTTCTCTATAACCAATGGCTCTGATACAAATCTGTCACACCCCCAAAATCCACACGCGGAGTATCACTGCTTGGGAGCGTGACTGACCAGGATCAAGCCACCAATCATATCGAACATGTAATTAATATCAAGTATAATAAATGTGAACCAATCATTCAATACGATAGGTGTTCAAAATATAATCATAGTTTCAAAGTATAGCGGAAGCATAAGTAAGAAAACCCAATGTGTAATATAAGTTCAAATGTTTAAATGTTTTAACATGGCATCCACGATCCATGCTCCACAGCGACCTGCTCCTCCATGTGCAAGCTCCATGTATCTAACGACCTGCAAGGCATGTAACAGAGGATCAACAACTAGTTGAGCGAGTTCACAGTTAACAGTTCAGTAATAGTATAGTGTGAGTAGTAGTATGTTCGTTCGTTATGTCATGTATCGTATTAGTTTCCATCGCGGCCTCCCAGGCAGGTATGCGAAGATATTAGGGGATGTTCATCCCGAGTATTCTAGACTAGGTTTACCTGTATCGCGGCCTACCAGGCAGGTGTGCGAAGATTAGTAAATTACAGTTCGCGGCCTTCCAAAGGCAGGTGTGCGAAGTCAGTCATAATATCGCGGCCAACCCTTGGCAGGTGTGCGAAGATCAGTTCAATAAGTGTTACTAGTCTAGTCGTATCCTTATCGTTAGGTTCTATCAACTGAGTACGTACAATAAAGTAATCCAATCCCATTCCCACCCTGGGAACCCCATGCCTTGGCTGTGTGAACTCACCTTGGTTTGCTCGGTATGTTATTGCTTCTAGGGTTTGTTAATCGTCTAAGTCCGTTACACACGACCTAGGATGTATTGCACATGATTCGATGTAAGTATTTTACGTTCAATTACATTTACAACTCTTTGGTGTTCAAACAGTAACATACGGTAACGTATTGCACAGTAACATGCAGTATCATTCAGTAACACGTATCATCATAATCAGACAGTATCACATAGTCGTATATAGTAGTAAACAGTAGCATGCAGTAGCAGGTTGTTCTTCACACGAAGTTCCGAACTTGGTATCAACATAACTCAGTCTTTTCAACCATTAACAACAGTGAATTATGAGAGCATATATTTAAAGTTTGGACAACACATTATGCGTATGAAATTTGAGCACATATACATCATTCAAGCCTTAACAGATTCAACAACATTCATCATACAACTTAACTCAGACAAGTGTGGGGGGCATAAAGTTCGGACCTTACTTTGTGTAAAGGTCGGACCAAAGTAACTTCATAACACATTATTAAAACTCGGATATGATACACATTAATAAAGCTCGGATTGGATGTGGTTGCCAAAACTCGGACTAGGGGATCCTATGTGTGCCAAGCAACAAAACTCGGACAAGAGTTTCATGGATGAAACTCGGACCAATTCATGGGGGGGGGGGGGTTTGGGGTTACAAATTCGGACCAATGGGTTGGGGGTTTAAAAGGTCGGACAACCACAATACACAACTTAAAAGTCGGACCATGAGGGGGGTAGCCCCCTTCTCAAACTCGGACCACTTAGTGTCCAAACAAGGTCGGACAAGTGATGGCTCCTCAACAGACTCGGACTAGGGCTGCCCATGAAAAACTCGGACATACATGAGTTGTTGAAAGTCGGACCTTTGATAGTTGTTGAAGGTCGGCCACATCAATACATAAGAACTCGGACTACAAGAATAGTTGTGAAACTCGGACCAATGGAGCTTGAAAAACTCGGACCTATATATGCATAAGGAACTCGGGCATACACATATAACAACAAACTCAGACAGTGTTCGTGCAATGAAGGTCGGACAACATGTGATTATCAAATAATTCGGACAAGTTTATAAGTATAATACTCGGACTTTATTTCATGAATCAAAACTCAGACAATCATAATCACAATCGTAACAGTTACACACATACATTCCATCAGTTACGTTCTCATATTCTACGATCTGGAAACCTAGATTTCATTGCATTGCAAACATCAGTTCAACATTCAACCATTCTATCATTCACAGGCAATCGATTAAACAACCATTCAATATCATTATCATCACAATCCGAATCAAATCAAGAATCGCAGAGTATTATATGAAGCACTAGGGTTTTTATGAGCACTTAATCAAGAATCAGGAATTGATAATAATCAAGAAATCAATTAGAGTTTACAAGTATTACAATGATCAATAACAATTACCTTGAATGATTTTAGAGAAAGAGAGGAATCAAACTTGTGATGTCTTGCCAATGATTTGGTGATGATTGCCAGAGAATTGTGAACTACGTGCTTGGATTTTTGTGTGTGTGGTTTTAGTGAAGGATTAGGGTTAAGTATAATTAACTTTTCACTAATTGCTCAATACACCCTGAATAATTATATTTTACACAAGCATACCATCTTACAAGCATTTTACAGTTTCACCACCAGGTTCACATAATTGACAAGTCTATCACAATTAATCAAACAACCATGCACAATCACACAATACGATTTATTTCATCAAAACGTATACCATTCCATAGCAATCAATTGTGCAAATAATTAACTATACGAACAATGAACGTGCAATAAATGCGAAATAGAAATCTTGGAAATTCGAGTTGTCACATTATCCCCAACTTAAAAGAAATTTCGTCCCGAAATTTGGTACGCACTCACTGAGGAAGCTAGGTAAGTTGCAGCGTTTACTGGTTTTCCTGGGGTGTCACAGATCCCATATGCTGAGTACAGGATCCTGCTGGCTGGAAATATGAACCTGATGCCTGAGTCACTGTTGCTGAGCCGAAGTGTACTCCTCTTGATCCACCCACATGTTGAATGTCTGGGACCTCTGATGGCTGAGAAGTAATCATCGGAGTATCAAAATTCAAAGATTTGGGCATCAGTGGAGAATGATCCTCTGCCGTTTTCTTCTGTCTTTTGAGATCTCTGATTTCCTCAAGGATCCTGTCATTAGTTTCATCCTGCCGCTGAATACGATCCCTCATCTGCAAAATCAAAGTAATTATATCACTAGTACTGGGAGCAGAAGAAGTTAGAGCAGAAGAAGATGGAGTTTTAGAGAAAATGGGAATAGGTCTCTTCTCAGCATTTTTCTGAGATCCAGCAGGTGGTGGAGGCAAAGGTGGAATGCCCTGAGATGAACTGACTGCGGACATCGATGTAGAGGTATTCTTCAACGATGAAGCCATGTATGCAATGATCCGGAATGATCAGCAACGGGAAACTTTTTTATGAATGAAGCACCAATTGCCCCACGGTGGGCGCCAATCTGTTTTGGTCAAAAATCACACAAGGATAATGCAACCAAACTCTTTGTAAACGGGGAATGATGCTTGGTATGATGAACAAAGATAAGGATCACTTAAATGAAAATTGCACAAGTGACACAAGGATTTATACGAGGAAAAAGCCCTTGATCAATGAATGATCTCCGGCATAAAAAACCTCGGGTGATGGAAACTACCGATCACCAAACTTCAATATAATAAAGAATGTTTACAACTTTGGATGGTAACGAGCTAGGTACAAGGATCACTATGGTGTAGTATGCTAGAGTGTGTAAGAAGTGTGTTGTGTCTTCCAAATGCTCAAGAGTGCGATTTATACAAGTGTGTGTGGTCGAATTTTAGGCAAGTCACCTAACTGCTAGCTCGTTACCCCTTTAGAAATAGAAGTAAATTTAGCCTAACTAATTGCCCGTAAATTGTGCTAAGTTTCCATATTCTCCACAACGTCTATTTCTGGTTATGCATGTGCGAAATTAGCATGAAAGATTCCTTAATAACGTTGCCAAGACCAGGTCCAACTCGTAATTCCTACAAAACAACATTAAATATAAAGAGAACAATCGTTAGTATGAGGATCCTTAGGATGATCCATGATCCTGATCCTGAAGCTCTTCTGAGGATCACTATCTGCCAAAGAAACAAGGATCACTCGTTAGGATATCATGTAAGGATCACAGGTCATTAAAATCCTGCCCTAACATACATCAAGACAATTAAAAATTAAAAAGGATAACAACACAGGATAAGCGACAAAAGTTAAGGTTTTATTTATTAAGCATAAAGACTAACCCTTCATAGGTTGTCAAAATTACCTACCCCGAGCATCTACCAGCAATACGTGGCCCGTCCGCTGGGGTAGTGTTAGGGCTGGATTTTTCTTATACGTGATCCTTATAAGTGATCCTAACCAGTGATCCTTGTTCCTTTGGCAGACAGTGATCCTCAGAAGGACTTCAGGATCAGGATCATGGGACATTATAGTGATCCTTATACTAACGGCTACTTCCGCTCAATACAATATTGTTTTGCAGGAACATCTAGCAGGATATGCTCTAGACATCATGATCCAGGGACGCGTCTTCACAATTATGGCAAGAGCTAAATCAGAGATAGACGTTGCACAGGATATGGAAACATGGCTTGATTTATGGGCGGCTATTTAGGCTAGATTGTATCTCATTTCTAAAGGGGTAATGAGCTGATAATTAGTCCTTTTACCTAAAATGAGTCACCTACACTTGTATAAATACCACTCTTCCTCATTCGGAAGAACACACACGACATACGACACAACTCTCAAACACTTAGACACTCAGTGATCCTTGTACTCAGCTCATTACTATCCGAAGTTGTAACTACATTCTTATTATATTGAAGTTGGTGATCGGTAGTTGCCATCACCCGAGGTTTTTTATGCCGGAGATCATACATTGATCAAGGGCTTTTTCCTCGTATAAATCATTGTGTCTTTGCATCTTTTATCACAGAAGTGATCCTTTACTTTCATAATTAACCAAGCATCATACCCCGTTTACATAAAGTTTGGTTACATTATCCTTGTGTGATTTTTGACCAAAACAGTTTGGCGCCCACCGTGGGGCAATTGGTGCTTCATCCATAAGAAAATCTTTTGTTCGAAATCATTTCAAAGAGTTACATGGCTTCATCATTGAAGAACACGTCCACGGCGATGTCTGCAGTCACCTCATCACAGATCACCTTGCCTCCTCCACCGGCAGGATCTCAGAAAAATACTGAGAAGAGATCAACTCCCACTTTCTCTAAACCTCTATCTTCTTCTGCTATGAATTCTTCTATTCCCAGTACTAGTGATGTATTTGCTTTAATTTTGCAGATGAAGGATCGTATGCAGCGGCAAGATGAAACTAACGAAAGGATCCTCAGGGAAATTGGAGATCTCAAAAGACAAAAGAAAGCGGCAGAGGATCATTCTCCACTGATGCCCAAATCCTTGAGCTTCGATACTCCAATGATCACTTCCCAGCCATCAGGGATCCCCGACGTGCAAATCATAGGGGAGTCAAGAGGATCACGTCTCAACTCGGCAGCAATGACTCAGACATCAGATTCACATTTTCAGCCAATAGGATCCTATCCTCAATACATGGGATCCTTCATGAATCCGGGAGCCTATCCGGGGGCACAGCAGTTTCAAGGATCCTACTTTGTCCCAGGATCATTCCAGGGCCAAGGATCCTCCTTTGTTCCAGGATCATCCCAGGTTCACGGATCCTCCTTCGTTCCAGGATCATCCCAGATACCAGGATCCTTACAGATGCCAGGATCCCTAAAAAGTTTGCAAACAGGAAGTCTAGATATCCATCAAGGGGACTTCATTCCAATGCAGACCATTGCTTCCACTGGTCCCTCCGTTGTTCCAGAATCCCAGCAATATGGATTCCCTAACTTGAACCCAATGGGAGGTAACACTTTAAATAATTATCCTACCACTAACCTTGGATTCATGCAGGATACAGGTACCGATCATGCTATGGCCAGGGAGTTGCAGAAGCTAAAAGATATGATCTCAAGTGTTCCCGGGGTAGTCAAGCCTATCCCAGAGATTGCAGATGGAAGCCACAAGGTATCCCGTTTTGCACCACCAATTTGTGATGCAGAGGTACCCAAAAGGTTCCATATCCCTACCATGAAATTGTATGATGGCACAACGGATCCAGATGAGCATATAGCACAATACAGGGAGAGGATGGAGATCAATCCTATCCCAGAAAAATTGAAGGAAGCATGCCTATGCAAAGGATTTGGATCCACTCTTACTGGATCAGCTCTTAAGTGGCTGCTAAGTCTTCCCCCTTACTCTATTACTTCATTTGCCAATTTAGTTAATTTATTCAATAACCAATTCTCTTGTAGCAGAAAATTTGAAAAATTAACTAGTGATTTGTACAGGATAACTCAAAATCATAATGAATCATTAAGGGATTATATAACTAAATTTAGTAAAGAATCCTTGGACATTCCCAACTTGGATATGGCTACGGCTGTTGAAGCCATCAAAATGGGACTGCTTAAGGATTCATTATTCTATGATGATCTTGTTATGACACCATGCAGGAATTTAGATGAAGTAAGAACTCGAGCACTCAGGTTTATCCGGCTAGAGGATGACAAGAGGATCCAGGAAAGACAAGTAGGATCCTCAAAACCGGAGAAGCAAGGATCCTCCTTCAAGAACAACAAATTCAAATCCTACCATAGGAATGAGAACAAGAATGTGCATGCTGTTGACCAGGAAGAGGATGATGAAGATTATCCTCCAATCTCAGAATATTGTTTCTCCGTTGATAATCATGAACTGATCCTTGCAATGCAGAATCTAGGTGAAAAAGCTAGATGGCCCAGGAAGAACGATAAACCATCCGGGACTAAAGATAAGTCCAAATGGTGTGCATACCATGAGGATTTCGGGCATCTAACTGAAGATTGCATAGCCTTAAGAAAAGAAATTGGATACCTGCTAAGCAAGGGGCATCTAAAAGAATTGTTGGGGAGAAAAAAGCAAAGGACCCAAGATCCTGAAAGGATCCCTGAAAAGGCTCCAGCACCTCCGGCAAACGCACAAGTAATCAACTTTATATCCGGAGGATCAGACATCTGTGGTACATCCTTTTCAGCGGCCAAAAGACATGCAAAAGAATCAAAAATGGATAATGGAGAAAGGCCTATTAGAACCTCAAGTGTCTCAGAAGGGAAGATGATAACATTTGATGAGGATGATCGCATTAACATTCAGGATCCTCACCATGATAGTTTAGTTATCACTCTCTTTATCTCTAACCATTTTGTCCGCAGGATCCTTATTGATGGAGGGAGCTCAGTGAATATTATCCAGCTTGATGTCCTGAAGAAGATGGGAATCCCAGAATCAGACATCACACCGAGATCCTCCGTGCTTGTAGGATTCAGTGGGGAAACGAAGAAAACTCTGGGGGACATCAAACTCCCAATCTACGTGGAAGGATTACATAATTACCAAAAATTTTGTGTTATTGACTGTTTGTCTTGTTGCAACGTTATCCTTGGCAGGCCTTGGATACATGACATGAAAGCAGTTCCATCTACCTACCATCAATGTGTGAAGTTCCCTAGCCCATGGGGGATAATCAAGATCGACAGTGATCAGCAGGAGGCTAAGGATTGTTATACCTCATCCATGAAGCCAACCTCGAAGCCAAGGGAGCAATAGCAATTACAGTACCCTCCGAGGAATGTCTTGGAGGCAAGGGAACAAGATGTGGACGAAATCCTCTTGGATCCTAGTGATCCTGAATCAAAAATCTATATTGGATCAGGGATCCTTGGCAAGATGAAAGAAGACATGATATCCTTCCTCAAAAGAAGAAAATCTACCTTTGCTTGGAAACATGAAGATATGACAGGTATATCTAAGGATATTATTACTCACAAACTTGGCATTGACAGGTCTATCAAACCAATCCATCAAAAAAGGAGGAAGTTTGCACCAGAAAGGAATGCCATTATCCAAGAAGAAGTAGAGAGACTACTTCGAGCAGGTATGATCAGAGAGGTAAAGTATCCAAAATGGTTAGCCAATGTGGTTGTTGTCCAAAAGAAAAACGGAAAGTGGAGGGTATGTGTCGATTTCACTGATTTGAATAAGGCATGTCCCAAGGATCCTTTCCCATTACCCCACATTGACTCCATGGTGGATGCAACAGCGGGGCATGAACTGTTAACTTTTATGGATGCATCATCTGGATTCCAACAAATTCAGATGGAACCATCTGACCAAGAGGATACAGCCTTTATGACCCCAACCGGTTTATATTGTTATATTGCCATGCCTTTTGGACTAAGAAATGCAGGTGCAACATATCAAAGGCTGGTAAATATGATGTTCAAAGATCAAATTGGAAAAACTATGGAGGTGTACATAGATGATATGGTGGTCAAGTCAAAGAAAGCTGAGGATCACCTAAGGGACTTAGAAGAAGCATTCGATATCCTTGATAATTACAACATGAAACTTAATCCTTCAAAATGCCATTTTGGTGTTAAGGCAGGAAAGTTCTTAGGATACATGGTAACCCAGAGGGGCATTGAAGCAAGCCCGGAACAAATCAAAGCATTAATAAATATCAAATCTCCTGCCAATGCCAAGGATGTTCAAAGACTGACAGGCAGGATAGCAGCTTTGAACAGGTTCATATCGAAATCCTCAGAGAAATGCAGAGAATTTTACGATATCCTAAGGAAGAATAAGAAGTTCGAATGGACTGAGAAGCATGAGAATGCTTTACAAGCCCTAAAAGAGTATATGTCCTCAGCACCAGCATTAGCAAAACCGGAAAAAGGAGATGTGTTATCCTTATATCTGGCGGTATCCTCAACCGCTGTAAGTGCTGTCCTTGTTAAGGATCACGAAGGTACACAATATCCTATCTACTATGTAAGTAAAAGTCTACTTGATGCCGAATCCAGGTACTCACACCTCGAAAAACTTATCCTTGCATTAATCATGGCATCGACTAAGTTAAGACATTATTTTGAAACCCATACTATTGTTGTTAGAACTAATTTTCCAATTAAGAATGTCCTCAGGAAACCAGATATGTCAGGGAGAATGGCTAAATGGGCAGTAAAGCTTAGTGCCCATGATATAAGATACGAACCAAGAACAGCTATTAAATCTCAAGCACTAGCTGACTTTGTGGCTGATTTCAGTAGTGATCTACAAAAAGAAGCAGAATTGGAGGTCCAGCAGCTGGATGAGACCAAGGATCCTTGGATACTACACACTGACGGATCCTCAAATATCAAAGGCACAGGGCTAGGGATCCTACTAAAATCGCCACAGGGGGACATAATACCCCACTCCATAGCCTGTGAGTTCCAAGCAACTAACAATGAGGCTGAATATGAAGCCTTAATTGCTGGCTTACAAATTGCTAAGGATATGGGGGTAAAGTATCTTAAAGTATATGTAGACTCATTATTGATCACTAATCACTTTAACGGATCCTATGCTGTTAAAGGTGAAAAACTAACCAAATATTTAGAGATAGTCAAAGAATTGGCACTCTCTTTTGTTTCTTTCAGCTTGACACAGGTACCAAGGGAGGAGAACACAGGGGCTGATGCATTGGCCAACCTAGGATCATCCTTGAAGATTCCAGAAGATATAAGTATCCCTATCATCCATATCCTGGCTCCTGCTATTGAAAATCAGGTGGCCATGGAAATAGAAGAGGATACTGCAATGATCCCTAGTGAAGAAACCCAATCTTATTCAGGATCATGGATCTCACCAATCATGAGATACTTGCAACATGGGGAGATTCCGACGGGAGAAAATCCTAGAGCTTTCAGGATTAAGGTATCTCAATTTACAACTTTGAATAATGTATTATATAAGCGATCTCTTGCAGGACCATATTTGAGATGTATCGAGGATCCTGAAATCGAGGAAGTGTTGAAAGATTTCCATGAAGGAGATTGCGGAAACCACACTGGGGGCAGGGCATTATTCTCAAGGATCCTTAGAACAGGATACTACTGGCCAACCATGAAAAGGGATGCTGTAGAGTATGCTAAGAAATGTGATCCTTGCCAAAGGCATAGCAATATCCTCCATCAGCCAGCTGAATTTTTACACCCAATACCATCCTCTTGGCCATTCATGAGATGGGGAATGGATATAGTTGGCAAGCTCCCTAAAGCACCTGGTGGAAAAGTATTTATGCTTGCCATGACTGACTATTTTTCCAAGTGGATAGAAGCTGAAGCCTTCGCTCAAGTCAGAGAAAAGGAAGTCATATCCTTCATTAAAAGAAACATTATAACTAGATTTGGCATTCCCTTTGAAATTGTATGTGATAATGGCTCCCAATTCATTGGAAGCAGAACCACTAACTTTTGTAACAGTTGGGGAATCAAGATGATAACATCAACACCAGTTCATCCACAAGCCAATGGTCAAGCAGAATCATCCAACAAGATCATCATCAACAATCTGAAGAAGAAGCTAGGATCCAAGAAGGGGAAATGGGCAGAGGAGTTACCTTATGTGCTATGGGCTGATAGAACAACTCCCAAGAATGCCACTGGTCAAACACCTTTCTCTTTAGTATTTGGGGCAGAAGCAGTGATCCCAACAGAGATGGTGATCCCAACTGCTAGAACAATTGCTCGTGATCCTGAAGAAAATGCTGCAATCCTAGCTCAGGATTTGGATACTATTGAGGAAATCAGGGATCTAGCTAGAATAAGGATGGCAAGCTACCAACAAAGAATGGCTGGTACCTACAACAAAAATGTCAGGATAAGGAAGTTCCAAGTCGGAGATATGGTGTTGAGAAAAGCATTTCAAAATACTATCAATCCTGCTGACGGGAAGCTAGCACCAAAATGGGAAGGTCCCTACTTGATTGAAGCTGAAGCAGGAAAGGGGGCATACAGGTTGCTAACCATGGAAGGAAACTTGTTACCAAGAGCCTGGAATGCTGTTCACTTAAAGAAATATTTCATGTGAACATGATCCTTCATGCATGTGATCCTTACATTGAAGTATCCTTGAAGGATCCCGGAGATATCAGTGATCCTTACTCTGGTAATATGCTTATCCTAAAACTATTGCATTTTCTTACTTTTTACCTAAGGATAAGGATCATGTATCCTTCATCCTCTACTCACAAACCATTTGAGTTATGATAGTTCAGGTATCTTCAGCAAATCGTCAAAGATCTCCAAAAGCACCACAGATCCTTGGGTCCAACCCCAGTTATCCTTGGGATTATCCCCAGTTTCCGCCAGCAGCGCACGATGATCCTGGTATAGTTCACGTCTTTGGGACCAGTACCCACTTTCGGGGCTGACAACCTCATCGTACTGGCTATGTTTAGGATCCTACGTATAATGGTAGACGTACCATACATCCGTTCCTAAGGTTTCTAACGTTTTCACGTTAGCTAAGGTTTTGACATTTTCATGTCACCAAGTTTGGATAGTCGCCAGAAAAGGGCCATACTCCAGTTTACATACGATCCTTTGGGCTTGTCCCCAGTTATCCTATGGGCTTGTCCCCAGTGATCCTCTGGGATCATTCTCAGTTATACTATGGGCTTGTCCCCAGTGATCCTCTGGGATCATTCTCAGTTATCCTATGGGCTTGTCCCCAGTGATCCTCTGGGATCATCCCCAGTTATCCTTTGAGCATGTCCCCAGTTACTAATTTATCTTTTACATTGGCTTAGTCCCAAGTTATATCTCACTTTTCAGGTTTTGGAAGTCTAAACACATAAGGGTCCTTAATCCTTATTAACTATCAAAGCCTTATCTATGATTGCCTTGATTGAAGGTAAGGATCCTAACTTGGGTCCTCAGGTATGATCCTTGACTATTTTGATTATATTCATTATCCTAACCGACCCTTATACTTTGACAACCAAACCTATGATCCTTGAACTAAAGTACTTGGAAAACTTTCAATATCATGATATTTGATCTAGGATCATATCCTAAGTTTGGATAACACATTTTCAACTCTTGCTACTTTAAAATATACTACAAAAACAACTGAGAAACAAGAAGATAAGGATGACAACACGAGATAAGCCAAAAAAGTTAAGTTATATTATTAAATAAAAGGATCATTAACCCTTTCAAAGAGTTGTCAAAATTGCCAACCCACATTTCTACCAGCAAAACGTGGCTCGTCCACATGGGTTGGCAAAGGGTGTCCATTGTCTATGCGGTCTTAGCATTGTGCAGGAGATTAAAAGCGGCAGGATCACAAAGGCTTCATCCCCCAAACACAGGATCCCTCCACCTTTTGTAATCCTACCTATTGTTCAAAGGATCCAGGATCCTTAACCCTAAGAAACTATTGTTCAGAGATTACAGACCATAATTGTTTCAAACCATCAACAACCACAAAAAACCACTACCAAACCTAAAAAATTGGGCTCCGGCCTAGTCAACAATATCCATCATCGCCCAATCATGCAGCCTACTCCTTTGCTGCTCCATCACCACCGGCTGCTCCACCTTGATCCTTGTCAGCATCACCTCCCTCCAGCATTGGGATATCCTCAGCCTCATCCTCGTCCTCCAGGTCTGCCAGCCTTGCCTTCCAACCTTCGACATCCCACGAGCTTTTGTCAAAGGTAGGATCCTGAGCCTCCTCGGCCATCTGAAGTTGTATCTTATACATAGCAATTGCCGCGGAGACCTTAGCATCTTGGGTGATCTCCTGCTTCTCGTTGTCCATATCGATCAACCTCTGAGCAACCTCAGCCTTCATGACCCGGAGTTCCTTCTCAAGATCTCCTATCTTGAGATCCTTTAACACACCCATTTGCTGGAGGTCGGCAATTTGGCTCTCCTGGTCCTCAACATGGCCAAGATAGGTCTCAATCTCGGCAAGTTTCTGCAACAGGAAAAAAAAAAGATAAGCTGATCCTCAAGAAAAGCAGGATACACAAACAGGATGTGCGAGACGGATAACCAACAGGGGCAGTGATCCTTACCTCATTCACGTAGTCGAGGAATTGCTGACGGAGCAGGGGAAATCCCTGGAGATCATCTGAAGCCTTCCTCTTCTTCCCTTTGCCTCGGATAGGCGCTTTAGGAGCTGATGCTGAAGGACTGGCAACAGGAGCCTTCTTCTTTGAAGACGTGACATTGGCAAGATCACTTATCCCAAATTTGGAGGCAGATTTAACAGACCTGGCAGATTTTCCAGCACCTACACAATTCAGAAACAAGATAAGTTCCCTTATTAAATTAAATACTCTTACATAAAACTTACTTTCTAGGAGGATACTTACTTGACATTGTGGCAGATGCAGAGGATATCTCTTGAGAATCTTGGATAGTGATTTGGAAGCTTCTAACTTCAGGATCAAGCTTTTTAAAAGCTAACACTCTCTCTTTTGCAGCGGGGGTTAATTTCAGATGAGCAATGGAAATAGCTGCATAAAAGACAAAGGAAAAAAAAAAAGACATCAGTGATCCTCATCATATGAGACAGGACTGATAGTGATCCTTCGAGGATCCTCTACCCTACCATGAGTGGCCCATTCCTTGGGCAGATCCTTCCCATCCGGGATGGAATCCCTCTTAACAAAGAAAAACCGACGTTTCCAGTTTGTATCATTCTTGGTAACTTTGAAGATTGGGTGATCCTCCCCAGCTTTCCGTTTCAACAAATACCGGTGAGAACCGAAGGTGGTGAGATCGTAAAACTCAGCTAACTCCGCCATCCCCAGATCAATCCCTTCCTGCTCGATGATCCTCTCGAAGGTATAAAGAACCCTCCAGATCATCGGCATAGCTTGGATGTAAGAGATGCCGGTTAAGGAAAAGAAAGACTGGGTAAAGTCTGGAAAAGGATACGAGCACCCTATAGCAAACGGGGTAGCAGGAAAAGCCACCCAGACATCCGAGACAAAGTCGCTCAAAGCAGTAGGATCAAAGGATTTAAAAACGGCATTCGCCGGAAAGCAATGACGAATTTTGTCTACGTGAGCATCACTAAAGCAACACCTCCCCATAGGAGAATCCTTGATAATCCCCTGGCTTTTTAAGGGACTATCCTTCTTGGGATCCTTGTGTGGAGAATTCCGGAGCAACATGTTTGTGACGGGACGGAAACAGAGTAGAAGAAGAAAACAGAGCAAAGAGAAAAGAAAGAGAGAAAGATACCTGATCAATCTTCGGTGCAGAATATAAAGGGAGTGTATCTTGAATTTAAATACAAACTGATCCTCACCCTATCTCCTATTTATAATCATGATTTGCAGGGATTGTCACATCCATGACGTAATGATCGTAACGGCTAGTTCAACATTAACGGCTAGTTACTCGGAGTTGCCCGTTGGAGATAAGATCAAAACAAAATATAACTCGTCTATTTACAATTAACTCCTTATATTTTGGGGGCAATTGTTAGGGCTGGATTTTTCTTATACGTGATCCTTATAAGTGATCCTAACCAGTGATCCTTGTTCCTTTGGCAGACAGTGATCCTCAAAAGGACTTCAGGATCAGGATCATGGGACATTATAGTGATCCTTATACTAACGGCTACTTCCGCTCAATACAATATTGTTTTGCAGGAACATCTAGCAGGATATGCTCTAGACATCATGATCCAGGGACGCGTCTTCACAATTATGGCAAGAGCTAAATCAGAGATAGACGTTGCACAGGATATGGAAACATGGCTTGATTTATGGGCGGCTATTTAGGCTAGATTGTATCTCATTTCTAAAGGGGTAATGAGCTGATAATTAGTCCTTTTACCTAAAATAAGTCACCTACACTTGTATAAATACCACTCTTCCTCATTCGGAAGAACACACACGACATACGACACAACTCTCAAACACTTAGACACTCAGTGATCCTTGTACTCAGCTCATTACTATCCGAAGTTGTAACTACATTCTTATTATATTGAAGTTGGTGATCGGTAGTTGCCATCACCCGAGGTTTTTTATGCCGGAGATCATACATTGATCAAGGGCTTTTTCCTCGTATAAATCATTGTGTCTTTGCATCTTTTATCACAGAAGTGATCCTTTACTTTCATAATTAACCAAGCATCATACCCCGTTTACATAAAGTTTGGTTACATTATCCTTGTGTGATTTTTGACCAAAACAGGTAGGTAAAGAGTGTCCATGATAATAGTTTTCAAGTTGTGCAGGAAAATAAAGGCGGCAGGATCACAATGGTTTCATCCCCCAAACAGAGGATCCTTCCACCATATGCAATCCTACCTATCGTCTGAAGAATCCTTGATCCTTAACCCTAAAACTATTGTTCATAAGTACAGACCATAAATTGTCCAAACAACCACCAAACAAACAAACAAAAAATTGGGCTCCGGCTATGTCTAGAAGTTTCCTTCATCGCCCAATCTCGCAGCTCAATCCTTCGCTGCATCATCACCACCAGCTCCACTTGCCTCACCACCCTGATCCTTGCCACTGCCTCCAGCCTCAAGCGTCAAGATCACCTCAGCCTCTTCATCGTCCTCCAGTTCAGCCAGCCTTGCTTTCCAGCCCTCCACATCCCAAGTGCTCTTGTCAAAAGCAGGATCCTGAGCTTCCATGGCCATTTGCAGCTGGATCTTGTACATTGCTATGGCGGCAGAAACCTTAGCATCCTGGGTAATCTCATGCTTCTCATAGTCAAAGTTGATCAGCATCTTGGCAGCATCATTCTTGGTGGCCTGGAGCTCCTTCTGAAGATCGGCTATCTTGAGATCCTTCAGCACAGCAACCTGTTGAAGATCAACAATCTGGTGATCCTGATCCTCAACATGGCCAACATATGTTTCTATCTCCGCAAATTTCTGCAAGGAAGACAAAGGAATGATGTCAGAAGCCAAGTGATCCTCAAACAAGCAGGATATGTAAGTAGGACAGTGATCCTTACCTCATTAAAATAGTCCAGGAACTGTTGGTGGATCAAGGGAAGGCCTTGCAGATCCTCAGCCTCGGAGGTCTTTCTCTTCTTGCCTCCCTTTCCTCTGAGGGGTGCTTTAGGGACCGAAGCAGTTGGGCTAGCAGCAGGAGTCTTCTTCTTAGAGGATTTGACGTTAGTAAGATCAGTGATGCTGAACTTCGAGGCAGATTTGGTGGATTTTCCAGCACCTACACAACCAAAACAAGATAAGTATCTTAATTTTATTTGACTCTCATTATATAATTACTCCTTAAATAAGGATACTTACTTGACATTGTGACAGAAGCAGAGGATACTTCCTGAGAATCCTGGGTGGTAATCTTGAAAGTTCTTATTTCAGGATCAAGCTTCTTGAAGGCCAAGAGTCTCTCTTTTGCAGCAGGAGTCAACTTAAGATGTGAAATGGAGATAGCTGCACAACAAGAAAACAAAAGAACGTCAGTGATCCTTATACTAAAGGATAAGTTCTATGGTGATCCTTCCCAGGATCCTCTATCCTACCATGGGTAGCCCACTTCTTGGGTAAATCCTTCCCATCAGGGATGGTATCTCTCCTCACAAAAAAAGAACCGCCGCTTCCAGTTAGTATCATTCTTGGTAGCCTTGAAGATCGGATGCTCCTCCCCAGGTCTACGTTTGAACAGATAACGATGGGAACCAAAGGTGGTCAGATCGTACAGCTCACCTAACTCGGCCATACCTAAGTCTATCCCCTCTTGCTCGATGATCCTCTCAAGGGTATACAAAACCCTCCAGATCATCGGCATAGCCTGGATATAAGATATGCCGGTCAAAGAGAAGAAGGCTTGGGTGAAGGCTGGAAAGGGATACGTGTAACCTATGGCAAACGGGGTCACAGGAAAGGCAACCCATGAATCGGAGGTGTGATCGCTCAGGGCAGAAGGATCATAGGCTTTGAACACAGTATTCGCAGGAAAACAGCACCGAATCCTGTCAATCTAAGGATCAGTGAAGATACAGTGTTCTTTAGCAGAATTTGTAATGATCCCTTGACTCTTAAGGGGCTTTCCTTCTGAAGATCCTTGGCAGGGGAATTCCGGAGCAACATTTTGAACGAAATAGATACGAGAAGAAAAACAGAGCAAGCAAGAAAGAAGATGAAGGGGAGAATACCTGTTCAAATCCTCTGAATGCGGTTATAAAGGGAGAAGTTCTTGATTTTAAATGCAAACGATCCTATCCCTATCTCTATTTATAATCATGATTTGTGCAGGGTTGTCACTTCCGTGACGTCAGGATTGCAACGGATAGTTCACTTACAACAGCTATATATCCGTTGAGTTAGTTACAGATAAGATCAGCAAAATATAACTCGTTAATATTATATAATTACTCCTTATATTTTGGGGGCAATTGTTAGGGCAGGATTTTTAATGACCTGTGATCCTTACATGATATCCTAACAGTGATCCTTGTTTCCGTGGCAGATAGTGATCCTCAGAAGAGCTTCAGGATCAGGATCATGGATCATCTTAAGGATCCTCATATTAACGATTGTTCTCTTTGAATTTCATGTTGTTTTGCAGGAGTTACGAGTTGGACCTGATCTTGGCAAACGTTATTAAGGAATCTTCCACGCTAATTTCGCACATGCATAACCGGAAATAGACGTTGTGGAGAATATGGAAACTTAGCACAAATTACGGATAATTTGTTAGGCTAAATTTACTTCTATTTCTAAAAGGGGTAACGAGCTAGTAGTTAGGTGACTTGCCTAAATTCAACCACACACACTTATATAAACGGCACTCTCAAGCATTTGGAGAAGACAACACATTTCTTACACGCTCTAGCATACTACACCATAGTGATCCTTGTACCTAGCTCGTTGCTATCCGAAGTTGTAAACATTATTTGTTATATTTGAGCTTGGTGATCGGTAGTTTCCATCACCCGAGGTTTTTTATGCCGGAGATCATTCATTGATCAAGGGCTTTTTCCTCGTATAAATCTTTGTGTCACTTGTGCAATTTACATTTAAGTGATCCTTATCTTTATTCATCATTTCAAGCATCATTCCCCGTTACAGAAAGTTTGGTTGCATTATCCTTGTGTGATTTTTGACCAAAACAATCAGTATGCTCAGCGATATACTGTAAAACTTTTTATTAGATAGAACTTCCAAACATCCCTTCAACTTTGTAGAAAGTTTTTGATTAACAACCAGTTTTCAATAATATTTAAATGATCAAAGTTCCAAACTATCACTAGTTTCAAACACCCTAATCAGATATTCTGAAAAAGACTTTGAGAATATATCAGGATATTTGTCCTTTTATAAAACATAATGTTACTAAAAACTTGAACGATGTTTACAAAGGAAAGATCATACTAGAAATAGGGTATAAACCTATTACCACACTTCAGTCCCTTTGCAATTCTTCCCATAAAGATGTCCCCTGTGCAAGGTACTTAGTACATTAGTTCCAAGTCCCATCCTTTTAGCTTTGCACCACCACCTTAGTGGGAATGTCCCCTGTGTACAATGCCTTCAAATGCTTTAGAAATCTTCTGAATGTCAGTTTACATTGTATAGGCAATTTTTTACGTCCCAAGGGCAAAACCCAAGGATGTACTGGAGATAAATCCCTTGTATCCTGGGGAAAATCCCAAATTTTCATGCGCTACAGGCGGGAGTGTATAAACTCCAAGACTTAGAAAGGTGAAAACCTTTAAACCTTAGAGAGTATGAAAATACCCTTTCGTGAGAGAGGGTGATCAATCCTCATATACCTTTAGGATTCAGGATATAGCCAACAGTAACGAAATTGTCAGCCACTTTTACATGGACTGGTCCCGCCACCTTGAACTATCCCTGAATAACTTGCGCTCTAGGCGGGGTGTTAAAACCCAATTCGGAAGAAAGGTGAATACCTTTAAACCTGTGAAGGGATCAGTATCCCTTAAACGTGAGAGAGGGGGTCAATCCTCTAATCTTTCGAGTTATCCTGAGTACATATCCCGGAGCTGCATCCTGAAACATATCTTGCAAAACAATTGTAAACTAAGGTGGGTGTTAGCTTGGCTAACACCCCTCCGATGCTTAAGTCAGTATTGGGTTACAAAGAATAAACTAAACCAAACATATTTAAAAAAGGTAGAATTCATACCATCCTGAGTTAGAAATTAAATTCTAAACTCACTTGAAATAGAGCTTGAGGTGTATAGCATTCCAAGACCTCGGTAGCATATCCCCCTCCATATTCTTGAGTCTGTATGCTCCTTTTCCTGCTTCTGATTCAACTTCGTATGGTCCTTCCCATTTTGGGGCTAACTTGCCATCGGCAGGATTAGTAGTATTCTGAAAAGCCTTTCTTAGCACCCAATCTCCAACCTTAAATCTTCTGGTCCTGATGTTCTTGTTATATGCCCTGGATATTCTCTGTTGATATGCTGCCATCCTTAGCCTTGCCGCATCTCTTTTCTCATCTATAGTGTCTAAATCCTGACTCAAGGCTTCAGGATTCTGCTCAGGATCACTTAGGGTAGATCTTGCAGTGGGTATTGTCATTTCCGTCGGAATCATTGCTTCTGTTCCAAATACCAAGGAGAATGGGGTTTGGCCCGTTGCATTCTTTACTGTTGTCCTATCAGCCCATAAAACAAAGGGTAATTCTTCTGCCCATCTTCCTTTTTTGGCTCCAAGCCTTTTCTTTAAGTTATTGACAATTATCTTGTTTGAGGATTCTGCTTGTCCATTCGCTTGAGGATGTACTGGAGTAGATGTTACCATTTTGATTCCCCAACTCTTGCAAAAGTCAGTAGTTCTCTTGCTTATAAACTGAGAACCATTGTCACAGATTATTTCGGCTGGTACTCCAAATCTGGTCAGGATATTCCTCTTTATGAAGGATACTACTTCTTGGTCTCTAACTTGAACAAATGCTTCCGCTTCGACCCACTTAGAGAAATAGTCCGTCATTGCTAGCATAAAAACTTTTCCTCCCGGGGCTTTTGGTAACTTTCCTACTATATCCATGCCCCACTTCATAAATGGCCAAGGGGAAACAATAGGATATAACGGTTCAGCAGGCTGATGCAATATGTTACTATGTCCTTGACACGCATCACATCTCCGAGCATACTCTGCGGCATCTTTTCTCATTGTTGGCCAATAATATCCTGTCCTTAATACTTTTGAGAATAATGACCTGCCCCCAGTATGGTTACCACAATCCCCTTCATGTATATCCCGAAGTACTTCTTTAGCTTCAGGATCCTCCAAGCATCTCAAGTATGGTCCTGCAAGAGATTTCTTATATAAAATATTATTTATAATAGTGAATCGTGATACCTTCATCCTAAATGCCTTAGGATTTTCATCTTCGGGGATATGTCCTTCCTTGAGGTATCTCATGATTGGAGTCGTCCAGGATTTAGGATCCTCTTCAGGATACACCGCTCCAGGATCCTGAATACCTGCTACTTCTTTATCCTGAGAATCTGTGGCAGGATACAGGATATGTAATATCGGTATTGGGGTCCCTTCTGGTATCCTGATTGATGATCCCAAGTTTGCCAATACGTCTGCTTCGGCGTTATCCTCTCTTGGTATCTGTTCAAGTGTAAAAATATCGAAATATCCTGCTAATTTTTTAAGAATACCAAGGTATTCAATTAGTTTCTCACCCTTGACTGCATAGGATCCATTAAAATGATTAGTAATTAACAAGGAATCAACATATACTTGCAAATTTTTGATATTCATATTCTTAGCCAATTCTAGTCCTGCAATTAAAGCTTCATATTCTGCCTCATTGTTAGTAGCAGGGAATTCACATCTAACAGCCTGGGGTATTATGTCCCCCTGTGGCGATTTTAGTAGTATACCTAAACCTACACCCCTTACATTAGATGCACCATCAGTATATAATATCCAGGATTCTAAGTTTTCTCCTAGTTGTTGCACTTCTAGGTCTACTTCATTTTGAATATCACTACTGAAATCAGCCACAAAGTCTGCTAGGGCCTGAGACTTTATTGCATTTCTAGGTTCATATATTAAATCATAGGCACTTAATTTTACCGACCACTTAGCCATTCTACCTGACATCTCCGGTTTTCTAAGCACATTCTTAACAGGATAATTAGTTTTAACATGGATCCTATGCGTTTCAAAATAATGTCTAAGCTTTGTTGACGCCATTACTAGAGCCAATATTAGCTTTTCTAGGTGAGAATATCTAGTTTCAGCATTTAACAAACTTTTGCTAACATAATAAACAGGATACTGCTGACCTTCGTGATCCTTTACGAGTACTGCACTTACTGCATTCCCTGATACTGCAAGATACAGGGATAGTGGTTCACCATCCTCAGGCTTCATCAATAGAGGCGCGGTTGAGAGATACTGTTTCAAATCCTGCAGGGCTGCTTCTTGCTTCTCCCCCCATTCAAATTTCTTATTCTTTTTTCAGGATATCATAGAATTCTTTACACTTTTCCGAGGATCTTGAAATAAACCTATTCAAGGCTGCCACTCGTCCTGTTAACCGCTGAACATCCTTCATATTCGAGGGTGACTTTATATTCAAGATAGCCTTGATCTGCTCCGGGCTTGCCTCTATCCCTCTTTTTGTCACCATGTATCCTAAAAACTTTCCTGCCCCCACTCCAAAATGGCATTTTGCAGGATTAAGTTTCATATTATACTGGTCCAGGATATCGAATGCTCCTTTAATATCCCGGAGATGATCCTCAGCTTTCTTGGATTTGACCACCATATCGTCAATGTACACCTCCATGGTGTCCCCCAGTTTGTCTTTAAACATCATGTTCACCAATCTCTGGTACGTTGCACCTGCATTTTTTAGACCGAAAGGCATAGCAGTATAACAGTAAATACCTGTTGGTGTCATGAAAGCTGTATCCTCCTGGTCTGAAGGTTCCATTTGAATCTGCTGGAATCCTGAGGATGCATCCATGAAGGTTAACATTTCATGACCGGCAGTGGCATCCACCATTGAGTCTATATGAGGCAGAGGGAAGGGGTCTTTTGGACAAGCTTTGTTCAGGTCTGTGTAGTCTACACAGACTCTCCACTTCCCATTCTTCTTTTGAACCACTACCACATTTGCTAACCATCTAGGGAATTTGACTTCCCTAATCATCCTGGACTTCAATAATCTTTCAACTTCCTTGTTAGGGCTGGATTTTTATGACCTATGATCCTTACATGTGATCCTAACAAGTGATCCTTGTTTCTTTGGCAGATAGTGATCCTCAGAGGAGCTCCAGGATCAGGATCACGGATCATTCCAAGGATCCTCATACTAACGACTGTTCTCTTTGGACTTAATATTATCTTGCAGGAATTACGAGTTGGATCCGGTCTTAGCAACGTAAACAAGGAATCTGTCACGATAATCTCGCACATGCATAATCAAAGATGGACGTTATGGCAAATATGGAAACTCAGCACAATTCAAGGGCTATTATTTAGGCTAAATTTACTTCTATTTCTAAAGGGGTAACGAGCTATTAGTTAGGTGATTTGCCTAAAATAGAACCACACACACTTGTATAAATGTCACTCTTGAACATTCGGAAGGCACAACACATTCCTCACACGCTTTAGCATACGATACTATAGTGATCCTTGTACCTAGCTCGTTACCATCCGAAGTTGTAAACGTTGTTTGTTATATTGAAGTTTGGTGATCGGTAGTTTCCATCACCCGAGGTTTTTTATGCCGGAGATCATTCATTGATCAAGGGCTTTTTCCTCGTATAAATCGTTGTGTCACTTGTGCAAATTTCATTATAGTGATCCTTTACTTTGCTCATCATACCAAGCATCATTCCCCGTTTACAAAGAGTTTGGTTGCATTATCCTTGTGTGATTTTTGACCAAAACAGTTTGGCGCCCACCGTGGGGCAATTGGTGCTTCATTCATAAGAAAGTTTTTCTGTTGGTGATCATTCCGGAAGTGTTGCATGGCTTCATCGTTGAAGAATACTTCCACAGCGATGTCTGCAGTCAACTCATCTAATGGCATTCCACCTTTGCCTCCACCACCAGCTGGATCTCAGAAAAATGCTGAGAAGAGACCAACTCCTATCTCCTCTAAACCATCATCTTCTGCTCTAACTTCTTCTATTCCCAGTACTAGTGATATATTTACTTTGATTTTGCAGATGAGGGATCGTATGCAGCAGCAGGATGAAACTAATGACAGGATCCTCAAAGAAATCGGAGATCTCAAAAGGCAAAAGAAAACGGCAGAGGATCATTCCCCACTAATGCCCAAATCTTTGAATTTTGATACTCCGATGATTACTTCTCAGCCATCAGAGGTCCCAGACGTTCAACACATGTGTGGATCAAGAGGAGTGCATTTCGGCCCAGCAGTAGTGACTCAGGCATCAGGATCATATTTCCAACCGGCAGGATCCTATACTCAGCATATGGGATCCTTCATGAACTCAGGATCCTCCTTCGTTCCAGGATTATCCCAGGTTCAAGGATCCTCCTTCGTTCCAGGATTATCCCAGGTTCAAGGATCCTCCTTCATTCCAGGATTATCCCAGGTTCAAGGATCCTCCTTAGTTCCAGGATCATCCCATATTCAGGGATCCCTTCAGATGCCAGGATCCTTGAAGAATTTGCAAACAGGAAGTCCAGATGTCCATCAAGGAGATTTTATTCCGATGCAGTCCATTGCTTCCACTGGTCCATCAATCATCCCAGAATCCCAGCAATATGGATTCACATCCAATGTTCCTAACTTGAACCCGATGGGAGGTAACACTTTTAATAATTCTCTTACCACTAACCATGGATTCATGCAGGATACAGGTATCAATCATGCTATGGCCAGAGAACTACAAAAACTGAAGGATATGATATCAAGTGTTCCAGGGGTAGTCAAACCTATCCCGGAGATTGCAGATGGAATCCATAAGGTATCTCGTTTTGCACCACCAATTTGTGATGCTGAGATACCCAAAAGATTCCATATCCCTACTATGAAGCTGTATGATGGTACAACGTATCCTGAGGAACACATAGCACAATAGGAGAGGATGGAGATCAATCCTATTCCAGAAAGGTTAAAGGAAGCATGCCTGTGCAAGGGATTTGGATCCACTCTTGCTGGATCAGCTCTTAAATGGCTACTAAGTCTTCCCCCTTACTCTATTACTTCGTTTGCTAATTTAGTTAACTTATTCAATAATCAATTTTCTTGTAGCAGAAAATTTGAACGATTGACTAGTGATTTATATAGGATAACACAGGGTCATAATGAATCATTAAGGGATTATATAACCAAGTTTAGTAAAGAATCCTTGGACATTCCTAACTTGGATGTGGCCACAAGCTGTTGAGGCCTTCAAGATGGGATTGCTTAAGGATTCATTGTTCTATGATGATCTTGTTATGACACCATGCAGGAACCTAGATGAAGTAAGAACTCGGGCACTCTGGTTCATCCGGCTAGAGGATGACAAGAGGATCTAGGAGAGACAAGTAGGATCCTCAAAACAAGAAAAGCAAGGATCCTCTTTCAAGAGCAACAAATTCAAATCCTACAATAGAACTGACAACCAGAACGTGCATGCTGTTGACCAAGAAGAGGATGATGAGGATTATCCTCCGATTTCTGAATATTGCTTTTCCGTTGATAATCATGAACTAATCCTTGCAATGCAGAATCTAGGAGAAAAGGCCAGATGGCCCAGAAAAAATGACAAAACAGCCGCAACTAAAGATAAATCAAAGTGGTGTGCATACCATGAAGATTTTGGGCATTTGACAGAGGAATGCATCGCATTACGAAAGGAAATTGGATATCTGCTGAGCAAGGGGCATTTGAAAGAATTGTTGGGAAGAAAAAAGCAAAGGACTCAGGATCCTGAAAGGATCCCTGAGAAAGCTCCAGCTCCTCCAGTAGATGCACAAGTGATCAACTTTATATCTGGAGGATCAGACATCTGTGGTACTTCCTTCTCAGCAGCTAAAAGGCATGCAAAGGAAGCTAAAATGGATAACGGAGAAAGACCTATTCGAACATCAAGTGTCTCGGAAGGAAAAGTGATAACCTTTGATGAGGATGATCGCGTAGACATCCAGGATCCTCATCATGATAGTTTAGTTATTACTCTCTTTATTTCTAACCATTTTGTCCGCAGGATCCTTATTGACGGAGGAAGCTCAGTAAACATTATCCAGCTTGATGTTCTGAAGAAAATGGGTATCCCTGAATCAGATATCACACCAAGATCCTCCGTGCTTGTAGGATTTAGTGGCGAAACTAAGAAAACCCTGGGGGACATTAAACTCCCAATTTATGTGGAAGGATTACATAATTATCAAAAATTTTGTGTTATTGACTATTTGTCTTGTTGTAATGTTATCCTTGGCAGGCCCTGGATACACGATATGAAGGCAGTCCCGTCCACCTACCATCAGTGTGTGAAGCTTCCTAGCCCATGGGGAATAATCAAGATCGATAGTGATCAACAGGAGGCTAAGGATTGTTACACCTCATCAATGAAACCAGCCTCGAAATCAAGGGAGCAATAGCAATTAAAGTATCCTCCAAGGGGTGTCTTGGAGGCAAGAGAGCAGGATGTGGATGAAATCCTCTTGGATCCTGATGATCCTGAATCCAAGATCTACATCGGATCAGGGATCCTTGATAAAATGAAAGAAGACATAGTATCCTTCCTCAAAAGAAGAAAATCTACCTTTGCATGGAAACATGAGGATATGACAGGTATATCTAAGGATATTATCACTCATAAACTTGGCATTGACAGGTCAGTTAAACCGATCCATCAAAAAAGGAGGAAGTTTGCACCAGAAAGAAATGCCATTATCCAGGAAGAGGTAGAAAGATTACTACGAGCAGGTATGATCAGAGAAGTGAAGTATCCAAAATGGCTGGCCAATGTGGTTGTTCAAAAGAAAAATGGAAAGTGGAGGGTATGTGTCGATTTCACTGATTTGAATAAGGCATGTCCCAAGGATCCTTTCCCATTACCCCACATTGACTCCATGGTGGATGCAACGGCGGGTCATGAACTGTTAACCTTTATGGATGCATCATCTGGATTCCAACAAATTCAGATGGAACCATCTGACCAAGAGGATACGGCTTTTATGACCCCAACCGGTTTATATTGTTATATTGCTATGCCTTTTGAATTAAGAAATGCAGGTGCAACATATCAAAGGCTGGTGAATATGATGTTCAAAGATCAAATCGGACAAACCATGGAAGTGTACATAGACGATATGGTGGTGAAATCCAAAAAAGCTGAGGATCACCTAAGGGAATTGGAGGAAGCATTTGATATCCTTGATAATAATAACATGAAGCTTAATCCTTCAAAATGTCACTTTGGTGTTAAAGCAGGTAAATTCTTAGGATACATGGTAACCCAGAGGGGCATTGAAGCAAGCCCAGAACAAATCAAAGCATTGGTGAATACCAAATCCCCTGCCAACGCTAAGGATGTGCAAAGGCTAACAGGCAGGATAGCAGCTCTAAACAGATTCATATCCAAATCCTCAGAAAAGTGTAAAGAATTCTATGACATCCTAAGAAAGAACAAGAAATTCGAATGGACTGAAAAGCATGAGAATGCTTTACAAGCCCTAAAAGAATACATGTCCTCAGCCCCAGCATTGATGAAACCAGAAAAAGGAGATGTGTTATCCTTATACCTTGCGGTATCCTCAAAAGCAGTAAGTGCAGTCCTTGTTAAGGATCATGAAGGTACACAATATCCTGTCTATTATGTAAGTAAGAGTTTACTTGATGCTGAATCCAGGTATTCACACCTTGAAAAACTTATCCTTGCACTAATTATGGCATCTACTAAACTAAGACATTATTTTGAAACCCATGTTATTGTTGTTAGAACTAATTTCCCAATTAAGAATGTCCTCAGGAAACCAGAGATGTCCGGAAGAATGGATAAGTGGGTAGTAAAGCTTAGTGCCCATGATATAAGATATGAGCCCAGAACAGCCATCAAATCCCAAGCATTAGCAGACTTTGTGGCTGATTTCAGTAGTGATCTACAAAAGGAAGCCGAATTGGAAGTCCAGCAGCTGGATGAAACTAAGGATCCTTGGATACTACATACTGACGGATCTTCAAATGTTAAAGGCACGGGACTTGGTATACTACTAAAATCGCCACAGGGGGACATAATACCCTATTCCATAGCTTGTGAATTCCAAGCCACTAATAATGAGGTTGAATATGAAGCCTTAATCGCTGGTTTGCAAATTGCTAAACATATGGGGATCAGGTATCTTGAGGTATACGTGGACTCATTGTTAATCACTAATCACTTTAATGGATCCTATGCTGTTAAAGGTGAAAAACTAACCAAATATTTAGAGATAGTCAAAGAATTGGCACTCTCCTTTGTTTCTTTCAGTTTAGCACAGGTACCAAGGGAGGAAAATACAGAAGCTGATGCATTGGCCAACCTAGGATCATCTTTGAAGATCCCAGAGGATATAAGTATCCCCATCATCCATATCCTGGCTCCTGCTATAGAAAATCAGGTGGCCATAGAAATAGAAGAGGATACTGCAATGATCCCTAGTGAGGATACTCAATCTTATTCAGGATCATGGATCTCACCAATCATAAGATACTTACAACACGGGGAAATTCCTATGGGAGAAAATCCTAGGGCTTTCAGGATTAAGGTATCTCAATTCACAATCTTAAATAATGTGCTATATAAGCGATCTCTTGCAGGACCATATTTAAGATGTATCGAGGATCCTGAAGTTCAAGAAGTGTTAAAAGACTTCCATGAAGGAGATTGTGGAAACCACACTGGGGGCAGGGCATTGTTCTCAAGGATCTTAAGGACAGGATACTACTGGCCAACTATGAAAAGGGATGCTGTGGAGTATGCTAAGAAGTGTGATCCTTGTCAAAGACACAGCAATATCCTTCATCAGCCGGCTGAATTTCTACATCCTATACCATCCTCTTGGCCATTCATGAGATAGGGGATGGATATAGTTGGCAAGCTCCCTAAGGCACCTGGTGGAAAAGTATTCATGCTTGCTATGACTGACTACTTCTCCAAGTGGATAGAGGCTGAAGCTTTTGCCCAAGCCAGAGCGAAGGAAGTTATATCCTTTATTAAGAGAAACATTATAACTAGATTTGGCATTCCTTCTGAAATTGTATGTGATAATGGTTCCCAATTTATTGGGAGCAGGACTACTAACTTTTGTGACAGTTGGGGGATTAAGATGATAACATCAACACCAGTCCACCCACAAGCTAATGGTCAAGCAGAATCATCCAACAAGATCATCATCAACAATCTGAAGAAGAAACTTGGATCCAAGAAGGGGAAATGGGCAGAGGAATTGCCTTATGTGCTTTGGGCTGATAGGACAACTCCCAAGAATGCTACTGGTCAAACACCCTTCTCTTTGGTGTTTGGGGCAGAATCAGTGATCCCAACAGAAATGGTGGTTCCAACTGCTAGAACAAGTACCCGTGATCCTGAGGAGAATGATGCAAACCTGGCTCAAGACTTGGATACTATTGAAGAAATCAGGGATCTGGCTAGGATAAGGATGGCTAGCTACCAACAAAGAATGGTTGGTGCTTACAACAAAAATGTCAGGATAAGGAAATTCCAAGTTGGGGATATGGTATTGAGAAAAGAATTCCAAAATACCACCAATCCTGCTGATGGGAAATTAGCACCAAAATGGGAAGGCCCTTATTTGATCGAAGCCGAAGCTGGAAAGGGGGCATATAGATTGCTTACCATGGAAGGTAATGTGTTACCAAGAGCCTGGAATGCTGTCCACTTGAAAAAATATTTCATGTAAGAAGGATCCTTCTGGCATGAGTGATCCTTACATTGGAAGTATCCTTCAAGGATCCCTGAAGCATCAATGATCCTTACTATGGTAATGTCCTAAGCTTGAACTCTTATTTACATATCTTCTTATTTAAGGATAAGGATCATGTATCCTTCATCCTTCTCTCACGAGATTTTGAGTTCTGATAAGTTCAGATATCCTTAGCATAATGTTGACAATCTTCAGAAGCAACTCAGATCCTTGGGCTTGTCCCCAGTTATCCTTGGGCTTGTCCCAAGTTTTCGCCTGTAGCGCATGATGATCCTGGTATAGTTCACGTCTTTGGGACCAGTACTCGCTTTAGGGGCTGATAACCTCATCGCACTGGCTATACCTAGGATCCTACGTATAATGGTAGACGTACCATACATCCGTTCCTAAGGTTTCTAACGTTTTCACGTTAGCTAAGGTTTTGGCATTTTCATGCCACTAAGTTTGGATAGTCGCCAGTGAGGGCCATACTCCAGTTTACATACGATCCTTGGGCTTGTCCCCAGTTATCCTTCGGGCTTGTCCCCAGTTATCCTTCGGGCTTGTCCCCAGTTATCCTTCGGGCTTGTCCCCAGTGATCCTTCGGGCATGTCCCCAGTTACTAACTTATCTTTTATATTGGCTTAGTCCCAAGTTATGTTCTATTTTTCAGGTTTTCGAAGTTAAACAATTAAGGATCCTTAATCCTTGTTATCCATTAAAGTTTCATTTATGGTTATCCTGATTAAAGGTTAGGATCCTAACTTGGATCCTCATGTATGATCCTTAATTATTTTCAATTTCATTCATTATCTATTTGAATAACCCTTAGACTTTGACAACTGAACCTATGGTCCTTAAAATAAACTACTTTGAAAATTTTCGATTATAGGATATTTGATCCAGGATCATATCCTAAATTTCTTAAACATAATTTGCTCAACTTTTCTTACTCAAACAAACATGCATCAAAACAATTGGAAATTAAAAGGATAACAATACGAGATAAGCCAAAAAGATTAGAGTTATTTTATTAACAAAGGTTTAAAACCCTTCAAAGTTGTCAAAATTGCCAACCCACGTTTCTACCAGCAAAACGTGGCCCGTCCACATGGGTTGGCAAAGGGTGTCCATTGTTTGTGCGGTCATAGCATGTAGGAAATTAAAAGGCGGCAGGATCACAATGGCTTCATCCCGCAAACAGAGGATCCCTCCACCATTTGTAATCCTACCTATTGTTCACAGGATCCTGGATCCTCAACCCTAAACTATTGTTCAAATACAGACCATAATTGTTTTAAAACATCACAACCACCAAACAAAAAAAATTGGGCTCCGGCTATGTCTAGAAGTTTCCTTCATCGCCCAATCCTGCAGCTCAATCCTTCGCTGCACCATCACCACCAGCTCCACTTGCCTCACCAGCATGATCCTTGCCAGCCTCTCCACCCTCAAGCATCGGGATCTCCTCAGCCTCTTCATCATCCTCAAGCTCTGCTAGCCTCGCCTTCCAACCCTCTACATCCCATGTGCTTTTGTCGAATGCAGGATCCTGAGCCTCCATAGCCATCTGCAGCTGGATCTTATACATGGTTATTGCAGCAGAGACCTTGGCATCCTGGGTGATCTCATGCTTCTCATAATCAAAATTAATCAGCATCCTGGCAGCATTATCCTTGGTGGCCCGGAGCTCCTTCTCAAGATCAGCTATCTTAAGATCCTTCAGCACACCCATCTGTTGGAGGTTAGCAATTTGGCGGTCTTGATCCTCGACGTGGCCAACATAAGTCTCTATCTCAGCAAATTTCTGCAAGGAAAACAAGGCATAACGTCAGAAACAAGTGATCCTCAAAACTGTCAGGATAACAAACAGGGGCAGTGATCCTTACCTCGTTGAAGTAGTCCAGAAACTGTTGGCGGAGCAGGGGCAGACCTTGTAAATCCTCAGAGGCCTTTCTCTTCTTTCCTTTACCCCTAATAGGTGCTTTAGGGGCTGAAGCAGTTGGGCTAGCAGCAGGAGTCTTCTTCTTTGCGGATTTGACATTGGTAAGATCATCGATGCCGAACTTTGAAGCAGACTTAGAGGATTTTCCAGCACCTACACAACCAAAATAAGATAAGTATTCTAATTAAACTTGAGAATCCTACACAGAATTACTTTTTAAATGAGGATACTTACTTGACATTGTGACAGAGGCAGAGGATACTTCTTGAGAATCCTGGGTGGCAACCTGGAAAGTTCTTGTCTCCGGATCAAGCTTCTTAAAGGCCA
This sequence comes from Helianthus annuus, assembly GCF_002127325.2. NCBI lineage: Eukaryota > Viridiplantae > Streptophyta > Magnoliopsida > Asterales > Asteraceae > Helianthus > Helianthus annuus. The sequence continues at coordinate 74,591,119 of NC_035433.2, forward strand.
AGAGTCTCTCTTTTGCAGCAGGAGTCAACCTAAGATGAGCAACGGATATAGCTGCACAATAAACAAGAAAATGTTAGTGATCCTTATCCTAAGGAATAAGTTCTATGATGATCCTTCCAGGATCCTCTATCCTACCATGGCTAGCCCACTCCTTGGGCAAATCCTTCCCATTAGGGATGGAATCTCTCCTAACAAAAAAGAATCGTCGCTTCCAGTTCGTGTCATTTTTGGTCACTTTGAAAACAGGGTGATCCTCTCCAGCTTTTCGCTTAAACAAATATCGGTGGGATCCAAAAGTTGTCCATACCCTCTTGCTCAATGATCCTTTCAAGGGTGTATAACACCCTCCAGATCATCGGCATAGCCTGGATATAGCAGATGCCAGTAAGGGAGAAAAAAGATTGGGTGAATTAAGGAAAAGGATACGAATATCCTATCAAGAAAGGAGTGACCGGGAAAGCCACCCAAGTCTCAGAGATAAAATCACTCAGAGCGGTAGGACTAAAAGACTTGAAAAGGGTTTCTGCCGGGAAACAACGACGGATTTTATCGATTTGAGGGTCGGTGAAGCAACACCTCTCGGAGGGGGAATCTTTGATGATCCCTTGACCCTTTAAGGGGCTGTTCTTCTTAGGATCCTTGCAGGGGGAGTTCCGGAGCAACATCTTTTACAGAAGAATAGAAGAAGAAGAAAAACAGAGCAAGAGAGAAGAAGATGAAAAGGAGAATACCTGGTTGATCTTCTGAATACGGTTATAAAGGGAGTTGCTTTGAATTTAAATGCATTCGATCCTATCCCTATTTCTATTTATAATCATGATTGTGCAGGGCCATCACCTCCATGACGTCAGACCATAACGGACAGTTCCACCTTAACGGCTATATATCCGTTGAGTTAGTTAAAGATAAGATTCAGCAAAATATAACTCGTTTATATCACATAAATACTCCTTATATTTTGGGGGCAATTGTTAGGGCTGGATTTTTATGACCTGTGATCCTTACATGTGATCCTAACAAGTGATCCTTGTTTCTTTGGCAGATAGTGATCCTCAGAGGAGCTCCAGGATCAGGATCACGGATCATTCCAAGGATCCTCATACTAACGACTGTTCTCTTTGGACTTAATATTATCTTGCAGGAATTACGAGTTGGATCCGGTCTTAGCAACGTAAACAAGGAATCTGTCACGATAATCTCGCACATGCATAATCAAAGATGGACGTTATGGCAAATATGGAAACTCAGCACAATTCAAGGGCGATTATTTAGGCTAAATTTACTTCTATTTCTAAAGGGGTAACGAGCTAGTAGTTAGATGATTTGCCTAAAATAGAACCACACACACTTGTATAAATGGCACTCTTGAACATTCGGAAGACACAACACATTCCTCACACGCTTTAGCATACGATACTATAGTGATCCTTGTACCTAGCTCGTTACCATCCGAAGTTGTAAACGTTGTTTGTTATATTGAAGTTTGGTGATCGGTAGTTTCCATCACCTGAGGTTTTTTATGCCGGAGATCATTCATTGATCAAGGGCTTTTTCCTCGTATAAATCCTTGTGTCACTTGTGCAAATTTCATTATAGTGATCCTTTACTTTGCTCATCATACCAAGCATCATTCCCCGTTTACAAAGAGTTTGGTTGCATTATCCTTGTGTGATTTTTGACCAAAACATTCCTCTTGGATAATTGTATTTCGTTCAGGGGCGAATTTCCTTCTCTTTTGTTGTACAGGCTTGTATGACCTGTCAATTCCAAGCTTGTGAGTGATAATATCTTTGGATATACCTGTCATATCCTCATGCTTCCATGCGAACGTTGATATCCTGCATTTTAGAAAGTTAGTTAATTGTTCTTCAATATCCTGAGGGATATTGGTTCCTACGAGCACCGAGATATCAGGATTATCCTGTTCCAGGATAACTTTCTTCACATCCTGCTCCGAATTCTCCATGATATCCTGGGCCCGCATCTTTAATTGCTATGCTGGATTCGGTTTGGTCGAGGATTTCATTGAGGATGAGTAGCATTCTTTCGCCTCTTGTTGATCACTATCGACTTTGACAACTCCCCAAGGGGTAGGGATCTTGATGCATTGGTGATATGTTGATGGTACGGCCTTCATATCATGAATCCATGGTCTCCCCAGTATGATGTTATAGCAGGATAGAGAATCCGTCACACAGAAACGTTGTATCGAGTTGACTCCTTCAACGTATACTGGCAATTTTATCTCTCCCACTGTGTTTCTAGCCTCTCCACTGAACCCAACAAGCACGGTGGACTTTGAGTGATATCCATCGGAGATACATTCATTCTCTTCAGAGTTTCTAGTTGGATTATGTTGACGGAGCTGCCATTATCAACCAGTATCCTGCGTACAAAATGGTTAGCCACATATAACGTTATTACCAGAGCATCATGATGAGGATCCTGGACAGTATCCCTGTCGTCAGCGTCAAACGTGATCATTTTGTCAGTTGTGAGGGTAGTCATCTTGACAGGTTTGTCTCCCCTCTCAGCCTTAGCTTCTTTTGCATGTCTCTTTGCCGCCGAATACGAAGTCCCACAAATGTCGGATCCTCCCGAAATGAAGTTGATTATCTTGGCATCCGCAGGAGGTGAGGGTGCTCTTTCAGGATCCTTCTCGGGATCCTGCCCTTTATTTTTCTTCCTTCCTAGCAAGTCCTTCAGATATCCTTTGCTGAGAAGGTAGCTTATTTCCTTCATCAAGGCAATGCAATCTTCCGTAACATGTCCGAAATCCTCATGGAAGGCGCACCATTTGGATTTATCCTTCCAATCAGCTTTTTGTTGATTCTTCCGAGGCCACCTGGCTTTATCTCCCAGACCCTGCATAGCATACATTAGTTCAGGTATATTAACAGAAAAACAATATTCAGATAATTCAGGATATTCTTCAGGATCCTCGTCTTCAACAGCATTCACTCTCTTGTTATCATTTCTGCCATATGGCTTGGAGCGATATGGCTTATATGAGGATTCTGATTTCCTGTTGGTTGATTCGTAGGTTGAGGTAGAATTCATTCTCTCTTGCATCTTCTTGTCATCTTCCAAACGGATATATCTCAAAGCCCTGTTACGAGCTTCGTCGAGATTCCTGCAGGGATTCATTACAAGATCCTGATAAAACTGAGAATCTTTTTGTAACCCCATCTTAAAAGCTTGCACAGCTGTTGCAACATCAAGATGCGGGATATCCAAGGATTCTCGACTGAACTTGTTCACATAATCTCTCAAGGATTCCTGAGGTCCTTGAGTTATCCTGTAGAGATCACTGGTTAGTTTTTCAAAACTCCGACTGCAAGAAAATTGACTGTTAAATAAATTAACCAAATGAGCAAACGAAGTAATTGAGTGAGGAAGAACGTTTAACAGCCATTTTAAGGCTGATCCTGTTAGAGTAGAACCAAATCCCTTGCACAAGCACGCTTCCTTGAGCTCCGGAGGGATAGGGTTAATCTCCATTCTTTCCCTATACTGAGCAATATGCTCCTCAGGATCCGTAGTTCCGTCGTAAAGCTTCATGTTGGGGGTTTGAAATCTCTTTGGGATCTCAGCATCACAGATAGGATGTGCAAAACGAGATATCTTATGGCTGTCTTGGGACACTTCCGGGATCGGCTGGACCACCCCAGGTACACTGGATATCATGTCCTTCAACTTTTGAAGTTCCCTAGTAAGTGCTGATGTCACACCTGTATCCTGCAAAGATCCACTATTGTTAGTAGCATGAGTATTATTATTATTTGACACGTTACCCGTTGGAGGATTTTGCCCATATCCTGAAGCATATCCTGAGCTCCTCATGGTTGACATCCTGACCGAGGAGGGTATTTCAGGAGTATGATTCTGAGGAAGACTGGGCACAATATTCCCCCTGTTATCCTCAGTATACACAGCTAAACTAAAGTTCAATGCTCTGGGGTGTAATGGAGTGACATTATCCTCAGCAGATCTGCTCGAGCCAGACTTCTGGAGTTGTATTTCCCTTAAAAGCATTTGGTTTGTTTCCTGTTGCTGCCTCATTTGTTCCTGCACATGTCACACCCCCAAAATCCACCTGCAGAATATCACCGCTTGGGAGCGTGACTGACCAGGATCAAGCCACCAATCATATTGAACATGTAATTAATATCAAGTAAAATAAATGAAAACCAATCATTCAATACGATAAGTGTTCAAAACATAAATATAGTATCAAGTGTAGCGGAAGCATAAGTATGAAAACCCAAAATATATCATAGTTCAAATGTTTAAATGTTTTAACATGGCATCCACGATCCATGCTCCACAACGACCTGCTCCTCCCTGTGCAAGCTCCATGTATCTAACGACCTGCAAGGCATGCAGCAGAGGGTCAACAACTAGTTGAGCGAGTTCACAGTGTATAGTTCAGTAATGGTAATAGTATGAGTAGCATTATGTTCGTTCGTTAAGTCATGTATCGTATTAGTTTCCATCGCGGGCCTCTCGGCATGTATGCGAAGATTTGGGGTAATACTCCCAAATATCCTAGACTATGTATATTTGTATCGCGGCCACCCTGGCATTACTTGCGAAGTTTTAGTAACTATAGTTCGCGGCCTTCCCAAGGCATGTGTGCGAATGATTAGTCATAATATCGTAGCCAACCCCTGGCGTGTGTGCGAAGATCAGTTCAAATGGGTATACAAGTCTAGCCGTATCTTATCTTACTCTTCCTCTCCCGAGGACCATATCATTAGGTTCGATTAACTAAGTATGTACGAATAGATCATCCAATCCCATTCCCACCCTGGGAACCCCATGCCTTGGCTGTGTGAACTCACCTTGGTTTGCTCGGTATGTTATTGCTTCTAGGGTTTATTAATCGTCTAAGTCCGTTACACACGACCTAGGATATATAGCACATGATACGATATATGTGTTTGCATCCAATTAGGGTTTGCGAGTCATTGATAATCAAGCAACTGTGTTTTGTGTGCTTATTGTGTACAGGATGATATCACATAGACCGATTCATACATGCAAGATCATACAGTTGCATTCAGTATCATACGATTATATACAGAATCATACATCACGTAAACAGTTAATCGTATTCACATAATTCATGCGTCGCGTCTTTGATTACACAGTTTAATCTAACGTGGATATTAACCTAATTGCCACTGTTAACATACTTAACATGTTAACATCGTTAATAAGCTTAACAGGTTTAACAGAGTTTGCGGCTTCAATTAAATCATACACACCTTAACAGATTCACATCACTTAACATACAACTCGTTGTTCCACAGAAATCATTACACAACCTCGGACAGGGCCTTGCCCTTTGTAAAACTCGGACAAGTGTGCGTGTGGGGGGGGGGGTTCCCCTGTTAAAGGTCGGACAAGAGTCCCTAGGCCAAAAGTCGGACCATGGGGGTGGGTTTAAAACTCGGATCATGGGGTTTAGGGATTAAAAATCGAACAAAAGGTTTGGGGGGCCAAAACTCGGACCAAGGAAGTGTCATGAAACTCGGACAGGGTTCCCAAAGTCGGACATGCTTGTCCTTGGTCAAAAAGTCGGACAAGAATGCCCTTAACAAAGCTCGGACACTTAACAACAATGTAAAACTCGGACTCTATGTGCTTAACACAAAACTCGGACCTAATACATTATGTCACAAGAACAATCTATCAAGAACAATCTATCAAGCATGCAACTAATCATCATCATCATCACAATATTTCAGAATTAAATCAAAAATCACAGGATATTATATGAAGAACTAGGGTTTTCATGAACACATAATCCAGAATCAAGAATTTATAATAATCAAGCAATCAATAATCAATTACCTTGTATGATTCTAGAGGAAATGTGGAATCAAGAGTGATGAATATCTTGTCAATGATGATGGTGATGATTGCCAGAGAGAACTAAAGGAAGTGAAAGTACGTGCTTGGATTTTTGTGTGAGGTTTAGTGAATGATTTAGGGTTAAGTATGATTTAGGTTTCACTAATAACTCTTTACACCCTCTATTATCATATTTTACAATGATGCACCATCTCAAACAATTTCGCAGTTTCACCACCAAGTTTATGCGTTTGACAAGTCTTTCACAATTAACACATAACCATGCAAAATCACACAATACACTTCATTGTATCCAAACGTTACAGTTTCACGGCAAACTAATTGTGCAACTAAATAACTAAACAACAATAAACGTGCAATAAATGCGAAAATAGAATCTTGGAAACTCGAGTTGTCACATTATCCCCAACTTAAAAGAAATTTCGTCCCGAAATTTAGCATGCGGTTACTGAGGAAGGTAGGTAAGTTGTATCGTTTACTGGTTTTCCTAGGGTGTCACATCACCCCCCCGTTGATTTGGAATTTCGTCCCGAAATTCCGCAGTACTAGCTTCAGTCTCAGTAGTGGTTGCATTGGTTCCGAATAACTGGGGGTACTTTTCTGTCATCTGGTCTTCGCGTTCCCAGGTGTACTCTAGGCCACGTTTGGAGTTCCAACGAACTCGGACAAGAGGGATTCTCTTGTGTTTAAGGACCTTAACATCCCGGTCCATGATTTCAACTGGTTCCTCGACGAACTGCAACCGCTCGTCGATAGTGAGTTCCTTAAAAGGAACTATGAGGGTCTCATCTGACAGGCATTTCTTCAGATTCGACACGTGGAAAACGTTGTGAACTGCACCGAGTTCAGCTGGTAGGTTTAGTCTGTAGGCTACCTTGCCTATTCCTTCAGTGATTTCGAATGGTCCAACATACCGTGGATTGAGCTTGCCTCGTTTACCAAATCTAACCACACCCTTCCAGGGTGAGACTTTAAGTAAAACCCGGTCCCCGACCTGAAATTCCAATGGCTTCCTACGCTTATCCGCGTAGCTTTTCTGGCGGTCGCGAGCTGCCGCCATGCGTTGTCGTATTTGTGCTATTCGTTCAGTAGCATCAACTACCATTTCTGGACCTGTAATCTGACTATCCCCCACCTCTGCCCAACAGAGAGGTGACCGGCATTTACGTCCGTACAATGCCTCGAATGGAGCGGCTTGTATGCTGGTGTGGTAACTGTTATTGTACGAAAACTCCACTAAAGGGAGGTGTTTTTCCCAGCTGTTGCCGAAATCGATAACACACGCTCGAAGCATGTCTTCTAGGGTTTGGATCGTGCGCTCAGACTGTCCATCCGTCTGAGGGTGATAAGCTGTACTCATGTCTAATCGAGATCCAAAAGCTTTGTGCATTGCTTGCCATAGTTCTGAAGTGAATCGTGCATCGCGATCCGAAATAATAGAGGTTGGCACCCCGTGCCTCGAAACAACTTCTTTCAAGTAAATGTCTGTTAGTGTAGAGAACTTATCCGTTTATTTGATAGCCAAGAAATGAGCAGACTTTGTGAGTCGATCTACGATCACCCAAATGGTATCATTCCCACGCTGGGATCTAGGTAGGCCAGTAACAAAATCCATGGAAATTTCTTCCCATTTCCACTGTGGTATTCTGGGTTGCTGAAGTAGGCCTGAGGGTTTCTGGTACTCTGTCTTGACTCTCGCGCAAGTCAAACATTTGCCGACGTAAGTTGCTATGTGGGCCTTCATGCTAGGCCACCAATATGTAGTTCTGATATCGTGGTACATTTTATCCGAACCTGGATGTACCGAGTAGCGAGACTTATGAGCTTCGTCCATTACAAGTTCTCGTAAACCGCCGTATAGTGGGACCCAAATACGTCCTGTTACATAGTAGGCGCCGTCTTCTTTCTGTTCTAATCGTTGCCTTGAGCCGCGTAAGGCTTCAGCCCTGATGTTTTCTGGTTTCAATGCTTCCACCTGAGCATTTCGTATTTGTGCAGGAAGATCAGACTGAATAGTGAGCTGCAAAGCTCGTACACGCCTAGGTAGAGTGTCTTTTCGACTGAGAGCGTCAGCCACAACATTGGCTTTGCCTGGATGGTACTTGATAGCGCATTCAAAATCATTAAGTAACTCGACCCATCGTCGTTGACGCATGTTCAATTCCTTCTGCTTGAAGATATGCTCGAGACTCCTGTGATCGGTGTAAATAGTGCACTTGGTACCGTACAGGTAGTGTCGCCATATCTTGAGCGCGAAAACAACAGCTCCCAGCTCTAAATCGTGCGTCGTGTAGTTCCGTTCATGAACTTTGAGTTGCCGCGAGGCGTAGGCAATAACTTTATCCCGCTGCATCAATACACAACCAAGCCCCTGTATCGATGCGTCACAATATACTACAAAATCGTCCGTGCCCTCTGGCAATGAGAGAATAGGCGCGCTGCATAGCCTATCCTTTAAGTACTGGAAAGCAGTTTCCTGAGTGTTGCCCCAACGGTAGGGGACACCCTTCTGTGTCAGTAGTGTAAGCGGCTGTGCGATCTTCGAAAAGTCTTTAATGAACCGTCTGTAGTACCCTGCCAAACCCAAGAATTGGCGTATTTCCGTTGGAGTGCGAGGCGCTGGCCAATTCCTGATTGAATCTACCTTGGATGGATCGACATGAATCACATCCATGTTCACCACATGGCCTAGAAAGTGGACTTCACGAAGCCAGAAGTCACATTTTGAAAACTTTGCGTACAGTTGCTCCTTTCGAAGAAGTTCCAAGATAAGTCGTAAGTGCTGCTCGTGTTCCTCCTGACTCTTGGAGTAGATCAGGATGTCATCAATAAAAACTATCATAAATTTATCCAGGTAGGGCTTGCATACCCTGTTCATTAGATCCATAAATACAGCAGGCGCGTTCGTTAACCCGAACGGCATGACAAGAAACTCGTAGTGACCGCAGCGAGTTCTGAATGCGGTTTTGGAGACGTCCTCATCTCGGACTCTCAGCTGATGATAACCTAACCTTAGATCAATCTTGGAGTAGTAACTCGACCCTTGCAACTGGTCGAATAAGCCGTCAATTCGCGGCAGAGGGTAGCGGTTCTTCACTGTCGCCTTGTTCAGTTCACGGTAATCAATTTCACATCCTGAAGATGCCACCCTTCTTTTTCTCAAATAATACTGGAGCTCCTCAAGGCGAAGAGATAGGTCGGATAAATCCCTCATCCAAGAGTTCTTGTAGCTGCGTCGATAGTTCTTCCAATTCTGATGGAGCTAAGCGATACGGTGCGTGAGATATAGGTGCTGTCCAAAACTATAGGAATGAGGTCGATAGGGAACGTCTGGCCAGCGAGGATAAGATTACAACCCTGAACTATATGTGTTGCTTCTAGACTTTTACCATTAGCTAATTCTACAACATGTTTGGTGTTTAGGGGAGTTGGTGCACGTTTTAACATTTGGCTAACTTTCAATGACACGTAATTGGTATCCACACCCGAATCAAACAAGACAGTAACATAGAAGTCGACAAGGAGAAACTTACCCGTTATTACGTTAAGATCATTCATTGCGTCACCCTGACGAATCATGTACACATTGCCCCGGCGTCATTGTTTCCATGGTCGTGGTTCTGAGTCTGGTCCTGGTTTATTTGTGGGCAATGCCTCTTGTAGTGATCTTTAGCATCATACTGAAAACATCCTTTAAAACTCTATTGTTGCTGCTGATTCTGCGGAGGTTGAGGCAGTCGTTGTTGTTCTTGAGTTACAGGACGTGAGTTTCGACAATCCTTAGCTTCATGACCAATCTTGAGACATCGTTGGCAACGACCCGTGTTGCACTGACCGCTGTGGTGTCTTTTGCATCTGTTACACTTTGGATGATTACCTCGATATCCACTCTGCCCATGACTACTAGAAAACTGCTGTCTTGGGCTCTGGTAGTCATCTATCTTTTGCTGATGCGCCAGAGGCTGGATCAAAATTAATTCCTGGCTCAGGCTTTCATCCCACTTGCGTTTGTTATCACTAGAAGCACATGTAGTATCAGCTTTAACACGTTTCGGTAGTTTGTTTTGTTCTACTGCTTGGTCTGTGAGTCGATGAGCAAGCCGAGTGACTTGCTGGATAGTGCCGAGATTAGCTGCGGCCACATGACTCTGAACTTCGGGCACCAGACCCTTGAGATACACCTCGATGCGTTTGGTGGGAGGGTCTACCATAGTGGGACAAAATGTGGCTAATTCATTCGATCTCTTCGTATAAGTTTCAATTTCAGACCCCACCATCTGTAAGTTGAGAAACTCCACTTCTAGTTCGTGGATGTCTTCTCTACTGCAAAACTCTTCCTTAATTAGGTCCTTGAACTCGTTCCAGGGGGTGGCATTAGCAGCTGCCAGCCCTAACATCTGAACCTGTGCTTCCCACCAGGTTAATGCAGCACCTTCGAGTGTTCTAGTAGCAAACTTTATTCTTCGAGACTCAGGGCAATCATGCACCTCGAAGTCAGTTTCGAGCCTTTCGAACCAGTGGAGGAGGCCTTCAACTCCCTCAGCTCCACTGAAGGTACTAGGTTGGCAATCCTTGAGATTTTTGAAGGTGCAAGCAGGTGACTGGGTGCGTTGACCTATTGTGTATAAGAATAGGACAAGGTTAAACACAAGAGTTGGTTTAGGAGTGTAGGATCTAAAGATCCTAGTTACGACTGCAGGGTTTACCTCCTGCTTGTATGGCTGCAAGTGCCGCAGCAATTCGTTCGTTAATGAGAGCCGTCAACTGGGCTTGTGTCATGTTGATATATCCGGCCATGATCTTCATAGCAAATGTAACGTAAGTGAGAATGGTTCGGGAGTAGTGCGATGACAGAAGAGTGTAAGCACATAGGTGTTCTCAAGCAATAACAAGTAATGAGCAAGGAAATCTAAGCATACTACGAGCAAAGTTCTATGCAATTCTAGCATGTTGGCAATAAATATAAACCTTATTACCTAGGATGTTGAGTCTTGCACGTGGAGCGAAGCGTCGTTGTGGATCATTGAGAGCACTGTACTGGTTATAGTCAGGTTTTAATAAAAACGTTTTCCCATATTAAAACCAAGTTCTCTATAACCAATGGCTCTGATACCAATCTGTCACACCCCCAAAATCCACTTGCGGAATATCACCGCTTGGGAGCGTGACTGACCAGGATCAAGCCACCAATCATATTGAACATGTAATTAATATCAAGTAAAATAAATGTAAACCAATCATTCAATACGATAAGTGTTCAAAACATAAATATAGTATCAAGTGTAGCGGAAGCATAAGTATGAAAACCCAAAATATATCATAGTTCAAATGTTTAAATGTTTTAACATGGCATCCACGATCCATGCTCCACAACGACCTGCTCTTCCCTGTGCAAGCTCCATGTATCTAACGACCTGCAAGGCATGCAGCAGAGGGTCAACAACTAGTTGAGCGAGTTCACAGTGTATAGTTCAGTAATGGTAATAGTATGAGTAGCATTATGTTCGTTCGTTAAGTCATGTATCGTATTAGTTTCCATCGCGGGCCTCTCGGCATGTATGCGAAGATTTGGGGTAATACTCCCAAATATCCTAGACTATGTATATTTGTATCGCGGCCACCCTGGCATTACTTGCGAAGTTTTAGTATCTATAGTTCGCGGCCTTCCCAAGGCATGTGTGCGAATGATTAGTCATAATATCGCAGCCAACCCCTGGCGTGTGTGCGAAGATCAGTTCAAATGGGTATACAAGTCTAGCCGTATCTTATCTTACTCTTCCTCTCCCGAGGACCATATCATTAGGTTCGATTAACTAAGTATGTACGAATAGATCATCCAATCCCATTCCCACCCTGGGAACCCCATGCCTTGGCTGTGTGAACTCACCTTGGTTTGCTCGGTATGTTATTGCTTCTAGGGTTTATTAATCGTCTAAGTCCGTTACACACGACCTAGGATATATAGCACATGATACGATATAAGTGTTTGCATCCAATTAGGGTTTGCGAGTCATTGATAATCAAGCAACTGTGTTTTGTGTGCTTATTGTGTACAGGATGATATCACATAGACCGATTCATACATGCAAGATCATACAGTTGCATTCAGTATCATACGATTATATACAGAATCATACATCACGTAAACAGTTAATCGTATTCACATAATTCATGCGTCGCGTCTTTGATTACACAGTTTAATCTAACGTGGATATTAACCTAATTGTCACTGTTAACATACTTAACATGTTAACATCGTTAATAAACTTAAAAGGTTTAACAGAGTTTGCGGCTTCAATTAAATCATACACACCTTAACAGATTCACATCACTTAACATACAACTCGTTGTTCCACAGAAATCATTACACAACCTCGGACAGGGCCTTGCTCTTTGTAAAACTCGGACAAGTGTGCGTGTGGGGGGGGGGTTCCCCTGTTAAAGGTCGGACAAGAGTCCCTAGGCCAAAAGTCGGACCATGGGGGTGGGTTTAAAACTCGGATCATGGGGTTTAGGGATTAAAAATCGAACAAAAGGTTTGGGGGGCCAAAACTCGGACCAAGGAAGTGTCATGAAACTCGGACAGGGTTCCCAAAGTCGGACATGCTTGTCCTTGGTCAAAAAGTCGGACAAGAATGCCCTTAACAAAGCTCGGACACTTAACAACAATGTAAAACTCGGACTCTATGTGCTTAACACAAAACTCGGACCTAATACATTATGTCACAAAGGTCGGATAGGGTTTGGTTCCACAAAACTCGGACAACATAGGTGCCAAAGAAACTCGGATCCCTTGTATTGTTTAAAGTTCGGACAAAGGGGTGTGGTCACAAAACTCGGACCCTAACACCCTTACAAAAGTCGGACAGCCATAAGTAATCAAAAAGTCAGACAACGGATCACATGAAGATCGGACCTTCTTCACATGTTTAAAACTCAGATCAAGCATGTTATATATACACATAAACATCGGACAAGTTTAACAACAGAATACTCTGACAAACATTTCAATCATTCGTTCTTTGTAATTGAAGCAGTTACGTTTCCTTCGTTCCACAGTTTCATTCATTGTTCTAAAAACCCTAATTTCATTCATACCGACGGCAGAAACATAATAAATCGACCGATGCTTAACAACAACAATCATCACAAGAACAATCTATCAAGCATGCAAGTAATCATCATCATCATCACAATATTTCAGAATTAAATCAAAAATCACAGGATATTATATGAAGAACTAGGGTTTTCATGAACACATAATCAAGAATCAAGAATTTATAATAATCAAGCAATCAATAATCAATTACCTTGTATGATTCTAGAGGAAATGTGGAATCAAGAGTGATGAATATCTTGTCAATGATGATGGTGATGATTGCCAGAGAGAACTAAAGGAAGTGAAAGTACGTGCTTGGATTTTTGTGTGAGGTTTAGTGAATGATTTAGGGTTAAGTATGATTTAGGTTTCACTAATAACTCTTTACACCCTCTATTATCATATTTTACAATGATGCACCATCTCAAACAATTTCGCAGTTTCACCACCAAGTTTATGCGTTTGACAAGTCTTTCACAATTAACACATAACCATGCAAAATCACACAATACACTTCATTGTATCCAAACGTTACAGTTTCACGGCAAACTAATTGTGCAACTAAATAACTAAACAACAATAAACGTGCAATAAATGCGAAAATAGAATCTTGGAAACTCGAGTTGTCACATTATCCCCAACTTAAAAGAAATTTCGTCCCGAAATTTAGCATGCGGTTACTGAGGAAGGTAGGTAAGTTGTATCGTTTACTGGTTTTCCTAGGGTGTCACATCACCCCCTCGTTGATTTGGAATTTCGTCCCGAAATTCCGCAGTACTAGCTTCAGTCTCAGTAGTGGTTGCATTGGTTCCGAATAACTGGGGGTACTTTTCTGTCATCTGGTCTTCGCGTTCCCAGGTGTACTCTAGGCCACGTTTGGAGTTCCAACGAACTCGGACAAGAGGGATTCTCTTGTGTTTGAGGACCTTAACATCCCGGTCCATGATTTCAACTGGTTCCTCGACGAACTGCAACCGCTCGTCGATAGTGAGTTCCTTAAAAGGAACTATGAGGGTCTCATCTGACAGGCATTTCTTCAGATTCGACACATGGAAAACGTTGTGAACTGCACCGAGTTCAGCTGGTAGGTTTAGTCTGTAGGCTACCTTGCCTATTCCTTCAGTGATTTCGAATGGTCCAACATACCGTGGATTGAGCTTGCCTCGTTTACCAAATCTAACCACACCCTTCCAGGGTGAGACTTTAAGTAAAACCCGGTCCCCGACCTGAAATTCCAATGGCTTCCTACGCTTATCCGCGTAGCTTTTCTGGCGGTCGCGAGCTGCCGCCATGCGTTGTCGTATTTGTGCTATTCGTTCAGTAGCATCAACTACCATTTCTGGACCTGTAATCTGACTATCCCCCACCTCTGCCCAACAGAGAGGTGACCGGCATTTACGTCCGTACAATGCCTCGAATGGAGCGGCTTGTATGCTGGTGTGGTAACTGTTATTGTACGAAAACTCCACTAAAGGGAGGTGTTTTTCCCAGCTGTTGCCGAAATCGATAACACACGCTCGAAGCATGTCTTCTAGGGTTTGGATCGTGCGCTCAGACTGTCCATCCGTCTGAGGGTGATAAGCTGTACTCATGTCTAATCGAGATCCAAAAGCTTTGTGCATTGCTTGCCATAGTTCTGAAGTGAATCGTGCATCGCGATCCGAAATAATAGAGGTTGGCACCCCGTGCCTCGAAACAACTTCTTTCAAGTAAATGTCTGTTAGTGTAGAGAACTTATCCGTTTATTTGATAGCCAAGAAATGAGCAGACTTTGTGAGTCGATCTACGATCACCCAAATGGTATCATTCCCACGCTGGGATCTAGGTAGGCCAGTAACAAAATCCATGGAAATTTCTTCCCATTTCCACTGTGGTATTCTGGGTTGCTGAAGTAGGCCTGAGGGTTTCTGGTACTCTGTCTTGACTCTCGCGCAAGTCAAACATTTGCCGACGTAAGTTGCTATGTGGGCCTTCATGCTAGGCCACCAATATGTAGTTCTGATATCGTGGTACATTTTATCCGAACCTGGATGTACCGAGTAGCGAGACTTATAAGCTTCGTCCATTACAAGTTCTCGTAAACCGCCGTATAGTGGGACCCAAATACGTCCTGTTACATAGTAGGCGCCGTCTTCTTTCTATTCTAATCGTTGCCTTGAGCCGCGTAAGGCTTCAGCCCTGATGTTTTCTGGTTTCAATGCTTCCACCTGAGCATTTCGTTTTTGTGCAGGAAGATCAGACTGAATAGTGAGCTGCAAAGCTCGTACACGCCTAGGTAGAGTGTCTTTTCGACTGAGAGCGTCAGCCACAACATTGGCTTTGCCTGGATGGTACTTGATAGCGCATTCAAAATCATTAAGTAACTCGACCCATCGTCGTTGACGCATGTTCAATTCCTTCTGCTTGAAGATATGCTCGAGACTCCTGTGATCGGTGTAAATAGTGCACTTGGTACCGTACAGGTAGTGTCGCCATATCTTGAGCGCGAAAACAACAGCTCCCAGCTCTAAATCGTGCGTCGTGTAGTTCCGTTCATGAACTTTGAGTTGCCGCGAGGCGTAGGCAATAACTTTATCCCGCTGCATCAATACACAACCAAGCCCCTGTATCGATGCGTCACAATATACTACAAAATCGTCCGTGCCCTCTGGCAATGAGAGAATAGGCGCGCTGCATAGCCTATCCTTTAAGTACTGGAAAGCAGTTTCCTGAGTGTTGCCCCAACGGTAGGGGACACCCTTCTGTGTCAGTAGTGTAAGCGGCTGTGCGATCTTCGAAAAGTCTTTAATGAACCGTCTGTAGTACCCTGCCAAACCCAAGAATTGGCGTATTTCCGTTGGAGTGCGAGGCGCTGGCCAATTCCTGATTGAATCTACCTTGGATGGATCGACATGAATCACATCCATGTTCACCACATGGCCTAGAAAGTGGACTTCACGAAGCCAGAAGTCACATTTTGAAAACTTTGCGTACAGTTGCTCCTTTCGAAGAAGTTCCAAGATAAGTCGTAAGTGCTGCTCGTGTTCCTCCTGACTCTTGGAGTAGATCAGGATGTCGTCAATAAAAACTATCACAAATTTATCCAGGTAGGGCTTGCATACCCTGTTCATTAGATCCATAAATACAGCAGGCGCGTTCGTTAACCCGAACGGCATGACAAGAAACTCGTAGTGACCGCAGCGAGTTCTGAATGCGGTTTTGGAGACGTCCTCATCTCGGACTCTCAGCTGATGATAACCTAACCTTAGATCAATCTTGGAGTAGTAACTCGACCCTTGCAACTGGTCGAATAAGCCGTCAATTCGCGGCAGAGGGTAGCGGTTCTTCACTGTCGCCTTGTTCAGTTCACGGTAATCAATTTCACATCCTGAAGATGCCACCCTTCTTTTTCTCAAATAATACTGGAGCTCCTCAAGGCGAAGAGATAGGTCGGATAAATCCCTCATCCAAGAGTTCTTGTAGCTGCGTCGATAGTTCTTCCAATTCTGGTGGAGCTAAGCGATACGGTGCGTGAGATATAGGTGCTGTCCAAAACTATAGGAATGAGGTCGATAGGGAACGTCTGGCCAGCGAGGATAAGATTACAACCCTGAACTATATGTGTTGCTTCTAGACTTTTACCATTAGCTAATTCTACAACATGTTTGGTGTTTAGGGGAGTTGGTGCACGTTTTAACATTTGGCTAACTTTCAATGACACGTAATTGGTATCCACACCCGAATCAAACAAGACAGTAACATAGAAGTCGACAAGGAGAAACTTACCCGTTATTACGTTAAGATCATTCATTGCGTCACCCTGACGAATCATGTACACATTGCCCCGGCGTCATTGTTTCCATGGTCGTGGTTCTGAGTCTGGTCCTGGTTTATTTGTGGGCAATGCCTCTTGTAGTGATCTTTAGCATCATACTGAAAACATCCTTTAAAACTCTATTGTTGCTGCTGATTCTGCGGAGGTTGAGGCAGTCGTTGTTGTTCTTGAGTTACAGGACGTGAGTTTCGACAATCCTTAGCTTCATGACCAATCTTGAGACATCGCTGGCAACGACCCGTGTTGCACTGACCGCTGTGGTGTCTTTTGCATCTGTTACACTTTGGATGATTACCTCGATATCCACTCTGCCCATGACTACTAGAAAACTGCTGTCTTGGGCTCTGGTAGTCATCTATCTTTTGCTGCTGCGCCAGAGGCTGGATCAAAATTAATTCCTGGCTCAGGCTTTCATCCCACTTGCGTTTGTTATCACTAGAAGCACATGTCGTATCAGCTTTAACACGTTTCGGTAGTTTGTTTTGTTCTACTGCTTGGTCTGTGAGTCGATGAGCAAGCCGAGTGACTTGCTGGATAGTGCCGAGATTAGCTGCGGCCACATGACTCTGAACTTCGGGCACCAGACCCTTGAGATACAGCTCGATGCGTTTGGTGGGAGGGTCTACCATAGTGGGACAAAATGTGGCTAATTCATTCGATCTCTTCGTATAAGTTTCAATTTCAGACCCCACCATCTGTAAGTTGAGAAACTCCACTTCTAGTTCGTGGATGTCTTCTCTACTGCAAAACTCTTCCTTAATTAGGTCCTTGAACTCGTTCCAGGGGGTGGCATTAGCAGCTGCCAGCCCTAACATCTGAACCTGTGCTTCCCACCAGGTTAATGCAGCACCTTCGAGTGTTCTAGTAGCAAACTTTATTCTTCGAGACTCAGGGCAATCATGCACCTCGAAGTCAGTTTCGAGCCTTTCGAACCAGTGGAGGAGGCCTTCAACTCCTTCAGCTCCACTGAAGGTACTAGGTTGGCAATCCTTGAGATTTTTGAAGGTGCAAGCAGGTGACTGGGTGCGTTGACCTATTGTGTATAAGAATAGGACAAGGTTAAACACAAGAGTTGGTTTAGGAGTGTAGGATCTAAAGATCCTAGTTACGACTGCAGGGTTTACCTCCTGCTTGTATGGCTGCAAGTGCCGCAGCAATTCGTTCGTTAATGAGAGCCGTCAACTGGGCTTGTGTCATGTTGATATATCCGGCCATGATCTTCATAGCAAATGTAACGTAAGTGAGAATGGTTCGCGAGTAGTGCGATGACAGAAGAGTGTAAGCACATAGGTGTTCTCAAGCAATAACAAGTAATGAGCAAGGAAATCTAAGCATACTACGAGCAAAGTTCTATGCAATTCTAGCATGTAGGCAATAAATATAAACCTTATTACCTAGGATGTTGAGTCTTGCACGTGGAGCGAAGCGTCGTTGTGGATCATTGAGAGCACTGTACTGGTTATAGTCTGGTTTTAATAAAAACGTTTTCCCATATTAAAACCAAGTTCTCTATAACCAATGGCTCTGATACCAATCTGTCACACCCCCAAAATCCACTTGCGGAATATCACCGCTTGGGAGCGTGACTGACCAGGATCAAGCCACCAATCATATTGAACATGTAATTAATATCAAGTAAAATAAATGCAAACCAATCATTCAATACGATAAGTGTTCAAAACATAAATATAGTATCAAGTGTAGCGGAAGCATAAGTATGAAAACCCAAAATATATCATAGTTCAAATGTTTAAATGTTTTAACATGGCATCCACGATCCATGCTCCACAACGACCTGCTCCTCCCTGTGCAAGCTCCATGTATCTAACGACCTGCAAGGCATGCAGCAGAGGGTCAACAACTAGTTGAGCGAGTTCACAGTGTATAGTTCAGTAATGGTAATAGTATGAGTAGCATTATGTTCGTTCGTTAAGTCATGTATCGTATTAGTTTCCATCGCGGGCCTCTCGGCATGTATGCGAAGATTTGGGGTAATACTCCCAAATATCCTAGACTATGTATATTTGTATCGCGGCCACCCTGGCATTACTTGCGAAGTTTTAGTATCTATAGTTCGCGGCCTTCCCAAGGCATGTGTGCGAATGATTAGTCATAATATCGCAGCCAACCCCTGGCGTGTGTGCGAAGATCAGTTCAAATGGGTATACAAGTCTAGCCGTATCTTATCTTACTCTTCCTCTCCCGAGGACCATATCATTAGGTTCGATTAACTAAGTATGTACGAATAGATCATCCAATCCCATTCCCACCCTGGGAACCCCATGCCTTGGCTGTGTGAACTCACCTTGGTTTGCTCGGTATGTTATTGCTTCTAGGGTTTATTAATCGTCTAAGTCCGTTACACACGACCTAGGATATATAGCACATGATACGATATAAGTGTTTGCATCCAATTAGGGTTTGCGAGTCATTGATAATCAAGCAACTGTGTTTTGTGTGCTTATTGTGTACAGGATGATATCACATAGACCGATTCATACATGCAAGATCATACAGTTGCATTCAGTATCATACGATTATATACAGAATCATACATCACGTAAACAGTTAATCGTATTCACATAATTCATGCGTCGCGTCTTTGATTACACAGTTTAATCTAACGTGGATATTAACCTAATTGCCACTGTTAACATACTTAACATGTTAACATCGTTAATAAGCTTAACAGGTTTAACAGAGTTTGCGGCTTCAATTAAATCATACACACCTTAACAGATTCACATCACTTAACATACAACTCGTTGTTCCACAGAAATCATTACACAACCTCGAACAGGGCCTTGCCCTTTGTAAAACTCGGACAAGTGTGCGTGTGGGGGGGGGGGGTTCCCCTGTTAAAGGTCGGACAAGAGTCCCTAGGCCAAAAGTCGGACCATGGGGGTGGGTTTAAAACTCGGATCATGGGGTTTAGGGATTAAAAATCGAACAAAAGGTTTGGGGGGCCAAAACTCGGACCAAGGAAGTGTCATGAAACTCGGACAGGGTTCCCAAAGTCGGACATGCTTGTCCTTGGTCAAAAAGTCGGACAAGAATGCCCTTAACAAAGCTCGGACACTTAACAACAATGTAAAACTCGGACTCTATGTGCTTAACACAAAACTCGGACCTAATACATTATGTCACAAAGGTCGGATAGGGTTTGGTTCCACAAAACCCGGACAACATAGGTGCCAAAGAAACTCGGATCCCTTGTATTGTTTAAAGTTCGGACAAAGGGGTGTGGTCACAAAACTCGGACCCTAACACCCTTACAAAAGTCGGACAGCCATAAGTAATCAAAAAGTCAGACAACGGATCACATGAAGATCGGACCTTCTTCACATGTTTAAAACTCAGATCAAGCATGTTATATATACACATAAACATCGGACAAGTTTAACAACACAAAACTCTGACAAACATTTCAATCATTCGTTCTTTGTAATTGAAACAGTTACGTTTCCTTCGTTCCACAAAACTCTGACAAACATTTCAATGATTTTGTTGTCTACTGTGATGCATCGAAATTGGGTCTTGGCTGTGTTCTGATGCAAAAGAATAAAGTCATAGCCTACGCATCAAGACAATTGAAGGTACATGAGAGAAACTACACCACTCATGATCTTGAGTTGGGTGCAGTTGTCTTCGCTTCAAAATCTGGAGACACTATTTGTACGGTACAAAATGCGTGGTTTTCACTGACCACAAAAGTCTTCAGCATATCTTCAATCAGAAAGAACTCAACATGAGGCAAAGACGTTGGGTCGAACTCCTAAACGACTATGATTGCGAAATTCGCTACCATCCTGGTAAAGCGAATGTTGTGGCTGACGCATTAAGTCGTAAGGAACGTACTATGCTTCATTGTGTTCGTGTTCAATCTGCTGTTCAAGCTCGATCTGATATCCAAGCACGCATTACTCAGGCTCAACAGGCTTGTGTTTCACAAGACTTGATGGGTAAGGAATTACCCTATCACATTAAGCCTGATCTTGTGCTGAAGGAAGATGGATCATATTATTTCATGGACCGTTTGTGGGTCCCAAGCCAAGATGATCTTCGCACTTTGCTTATGGATGAAGCCCATAAGTCTCGTTATTCTATTCATCCTGGCTCAGACAAAATGTATAAGGATCTTCGTACTCAGTATTGGTGGCCTGGTATGAAGAAAGACATTGCCTTGTACGTTTCAAAGTGCCTTACTTGTCTTAAGGTTAAGGCTGAACACCAGCATCCTTATGGTCTTTTGGAGCAACCTGAGATCCCAGTTTGGAAATGGGAAAACATTGCTATGGATCTCATTACCAAACTCCCGCGCACTAAGAAAGGTCATGATGCCATCTGGGTAGTTGTTGATCGTCTTACAAAGTCAGCGCATTTCCTACCGATCCGTGAGAATCTATCTGCTGAAGATCTGGCTAAAATCTATGTGGATGAAATCGTATCTCGACATGGTGTTCCCCTGAACATTATTTCTGATAGAGATGCTCGTTTCTCTTCTCGTTTTTGGAGAACCATGCAATCTGCTATGGGGACCCAACTCAATCTGAGCACAGCATATCATCCACAAACAGATGGCCAAACTGAAAGAACAATCCAGACACTGGAGGATATGCTTAGAGCTTGTGTGATCGATTTTGGTGGTAGTTGGGATTCACATCTTCCATTGATTGAATTCTCCTACAACAATAGTTATCACTCCAGCATCAACATGGCTCCTTTCGAGGCTCTCTATGGTCGAAAATGTCGTTCACCAGTCTGCTGGAATGAAATAGGTGAGGCTCAGCTTACTGGACCTGACCTCATTCTAAAGACAACTGACAAGGTTAAGAAGGTTCGTGATAACTTACAGGCAGCTCGAAGCCGTCAAAAGAGTTACGCGGACCAACGACGCAAGCCCTTAGACTTCCAAGTCGGTGATCGTGTATTACTTAAGGTCTCACCTTGGAAAGGTGTGATCAGATTTGGAAAGAAAGGAAAACTTGCACCTAGATACGTTGGACCATTCAAGATCGTCGAAAGAATCGGTAAGGTAGCCTACAGACTTGCATTACCTCCCGAACTTGGAAATGTTCATCCAACCTTCCACATATCCAATCTCAAAAAGTGTTTAGCTGATGAGAACCTCCACATACCACTTGACGAAATCCGTGTCGATAAAACACTTCATTTTGTTGAGAAACCTGTGGAAATTATGGATCGTGAAGTCAAATGGCTTAAACGCAAGCGCATTCCGTTGGTTAAAGTTCGTTGGGAATCTAAACGTGGACCTGAGTTTACTTGGGAACGTGAAGATCAAATGAAGGCGAAGTATCCACATCTTTTCCCACAAGTTTCCTCTAAACGAATTTCGGGACGAAATTCCCACAAGTAGGGGAGACTGTGACATCTGTGCTTGTAATCATTGTAAACAGTTCAATTATCAATGAAATAAAGCTATTTGATCCCTATGTTTGTTTGTTTATGTTTGATGTTTTTCATGTTTTGACTTTTATTCGATTTCAAACTCTATATCGCTTTCTGGAGAATTATACGCAAACTGGTGCGGAAACATAGTCAGTTAAAAGCGACAAATACTCCGGAACACCAATTTATGCTTAACATACCTTAAATAACCTTTACATAACTTAGAAATAAGTTTTGCAGGCTTTGGTATGGCAAAATCCAGTTAATTCGCTTACAGGGACTAAAATTGACAAACTGCGAAAAGTATGCCGATTTGAACTGTAACGAACATTCCGGAACATGATCATAAGTTAAACACACCTTAAATATCCTTTACATAGCTTAGAAATAGGCTTTGAGGGGTTCGGTGTGCTAAAATAAACTTTATGCTCATTCAGGGACTAAAAGCGTCAAAAAGTGCATAAGTTTGCATTTTCGCGTATAACTTACATTCTGAATACTTCCGGACATCCAAAAATTTATGTAATCATTAAAATATTATGTTTTAGTGATTAGCTTGTCAAAAATCCATTCGTCGCGCAATTTGGACCGTTTTTGCGTCCGTTACGACTTCCGTCGTAATTAACCGAACAACGCAATCGTACGGCCAAACGAACCGACATCCGACATATTTTTGAGCATGTTTTATGTTCCCTATACTTTAACATCCTTGTAGAGCTCAAAAATGGGTTTGACGGGTGTTAGAAGTGAAACACGACCATACGCGCACAGGGACCAAAACTGCCAAAACTGAAACATTGCTGGTCTGCAGGGTCCTTACGGACCGTATGGACCTGCTTACGGTCCGTAAAGCCTCCCCAGATCAGCAGAATGTGCTTTCCAGCCATTTCCAGCTGTTACACACCTTTACCCATGGTTTCTTGCATCTTGTGGGCTGGTTTTGGATGTCCCATGGTTTTCTAAAACAATGGGCACACATGGAGGGTGGAGATCGAAGCTCGGATTTCAAGAAACGATCCTAACGGTTCTACGAAATCTATAAATACCCCCACCCCATTCACTCAAACCCACTTGATTTTTCTGAGATTTCTCTAAGTTGAAGTGTAACCACTTCATACCTGAGAATACTTGGAAAGATCAATCTTGCGGGGACCTTCTGTAAGTATTCTTTCGCGTTTTTCATTCGTTTTAGCGTTAAAGTCAAACTGCGTTTGACTTTCTGCATTGACCAGTTTGTGGTCAACGCGAAGTTCGTTTGAACTTCATAACGTGAGCGTAATCACGATGGTTATAGTCCCTAGTGACTATACCTACTGATTACCACGTTATCTAGGCTCAGTGACGAGTCGTAGTTTCGGCCAAAATGCGTTTTCTCACGTATTTTGTAACCAAACTACTCTAGGGTATTAAAACCGTTTGTTTTAATACCAAACCTGTTTTCTAACTTCACTAAACATGTTCTAGCATGTTTAGCTCGTCGCTACTAGTTTTGTGCTTGTCTAAGGGTCGTAAGGTAAGCGATCTAATCAATCGCTTATGCTTACGAACCCGACCCATTTGTTCGATCATTAGGATCCGACCAAACACTTTAGGTGACCATAGTTGTATAGGGAATAACCTTCCGAGGTTATACCTAATGGTCACATCGTTTAACTAGTTATATGATAGGTAATGTATGTGCCTTAGGTAAATTACCAAAATACCCTTTTTACGCCAAAATTCATTTTAAGCCTATGTAACATAATTTTTGGTATCTAAGCTGATTTTACAACAATATTAAACATGTTAAGGCATATCTTGTTTATCATAGGGCTAGTTAGGCATTCCAAACGCGTTTTACGCGAACGACGCGTTAAAGTAGCATAAGCTACCTAAGCGGGTCGTAACGGGTCAAGAGCACTTAGGATAGGTTTCGTTTTAGTACGTAGGCTTTGTTAGACCATATTACATAAGTTCCCACACTTATTTGGTTTACGAAACCTCGTACTACCCGATCCTCCGTTAGGTCCGTTTATTAATGTAGATACCTATATAGGTGCGGTTTGATTCCGTGACCTTCTAGCATTGCTTGGTGGTTATCCTACGACTTCTAAGCAATCTCAAGTGAGTACATAGTACCCCTCTTTTACTGTTTTCCAAACATTTTGGGGTGAAACACATGTGCCTACTTGTTACTTTCATGCTTTCATGTTTTCGCATTATATACTTGCTATGTTCATTAGTACATTGTTTTACATGACATTTTCATGCTATGTATGTTCATCATACTTAGTATATTTGAATTACCATTTTCATGCTATGTATGTTCATCATACTTAGTACATTTGATTTACCATTTTCATGCTATGTATGTTCATCATACTTAGTACATTTGTTTTACATGATATTTCACGCTATGTGTGTACATTTGATTACATACTTAGTGCATTGTTTTCACATGTTTATATTTTGGGTATGACATTTGGTTTGTTTAAGTGGGACCATATACATTCATTAACTTTGATCACGCCGCTCGTTAGTAGGTAGTGGTACCATAGGAATTGACAACTCCCGTTCCTGACATCCTGGGTATGTTTGGATGAAAGGAATGACCGAATTCGATTTAAACATAAAAACCGATAGACCTTTAATTTGTTTAAAGGTTTATCACCACAGTCACAAGGCTTGGATGTATGCATTTTCACAATACCGCATAAATGTTTGTATTCAGTGTAACATGCATCTCCACAAAACATAACATTGATTTAAACTGAGTTTTACTTCAATACTTTGTTTTGTGCATTTTCACCTATGGTTTAGTTGATACATATTTCACTTACCATACATGACATTTTGTTTACACATGACATGATTGACATTCACATAAACATTTTGACATTTGGTTAAACATAAACATGTTTACATTGGTGGTTTGTTTGGGTAAGTGATTTAAGTAACGAGGCGTGTGTAATATGATACAAACATGGTGGATACGCTGCTGGTACTTCCTATATATAAGTGTTTGTATGATATTACGCATTGCAGCGTTGTTTAAATCATTTCAGTTTAGCTATATAACATATTTTCACAATACATTGTTTTACAAACAACTTGTTTTATACAACTTATTTTACTTGGTTATTCATTTAACCATACATCATTCTTTCAAAAATACATATCTACCATAGTTTTTCAAATGATTTACAAACAATACAATCAACAAGGTACATGACTACATTTCATTAAACATTTTTCTAAAACCTAAGTCATGGATCCTATTTTCACAAAACCTATGTATCTCACAGGCATTTTTATGCTGACGTACCTATTTTCACATGTGTTTCAGGAGCAAATGCATAGGATGATCGTGATACACTAGGACGGACTTGGGCCTTAGTGACGATAAAATGGATCTAGACTAGTTAAAACTTGTTATGTACTTTGTTTCTTTTATTTTAAGACAATGTAACTTGTGGGTTCTCGTTTGAAACAATGTATTCCACCCTTGGGTGATGAATAAAATATTATTTAAATTACCTTGGTTGTGGAACAATAATTCTGTTACAACACTCCCCGACGTTTCCGCCACGATTTGATGTTTTACGTGGTCGGGGTGTGACATAAGAGTTGGTATCAGAGCCAATGGTTATAGGGAATTAGGTTATTAGTAATGCTTTGACCTAGACTATAACCTTTCTAGGACCCCAACACAAGTTGCCTTGTGTTTAGATTTTAAAACATGCACTTCACCTATCCTTAGGTGATCACCAAAACAAGAACCCAGTTTTTCTAAAACGATTTTTTTTTTTTTTGAAAAACAATCTTCTGTTTTCAAATGATTTATTATATGGTTTTGAACCCTTTTTGGTTTTTCAATTTGATTTTGAAACTTTATCATTTGTTTTTAAATGATTCTTTTGGCCTTGTGCCTTCCAAGTTTTCAAAATCTCGTCAAAGTTTTGGGTTCTAAATAGTGTGAACACGTGCAAACTGGAAGGGTGAATGCCTGTACCCTGGGTTTTCTGTCTAAGGCTAGAGTGTTCGTACAAATCCACATAATCGGACCAGTCACTCTTACCTGGGAACTCCTGGGGTGAGTGTTCACTTATAGGCGAGCATGTCTTCGCTAAGCATTATTTATGAGTCCATTTACTTTGATTAGTCACTGTGTGTCGTTTGTTTGCTTTGTGATACGGACAAATGACCACCATCCTTGCTTTGTTGATTTTGTTTCGTCTCGTTCTTTTCATCTAATCATCTCACTCGTTTCCTCTCATGTTTTCCTCTTTTTAGCATGCCTCCTCGACGCGAAAATCAGCTACCTAATGCCGAACTGGCAGAAATCATCGCACAGCATATGGCTGCTGCGTTCCCGAATCTTATTGCTCAGTTTAACCAAGCCAACATCAATCAGAACGCTCCTTGTAACTTCAAGAGCTTCAATTCGGCTAAACCACTCAAGTTCAGTGGTACTGAGGGGGCAACTGGGCTCCTTCAATGGTTTGAGAGCATTGAGAATACTTTCCGTCATGTTCAGTGTCCTGATAATCGCAAAGTTGAGTTCGCTTCAAGTGTTTTTCAGAAGAGGGCGTTAACATGGTGGAACGGGGTTATGAGAGATCGAGGTGCTGAAGTCGCTTTAGCGCAAACATGGGCTGAATTGAGGACTCTCATGATGAGTGAGTTTTGTCCTCGTCATGAGCTACGAAAGTTGGAAAGGGAGTTTGACGATCTGAAACAGGTTAGTGGTGAGCACCGGGCGTATACTGATAGATATGAAGAGTTGAGTTTGTTATGCCCAACGATAGTCACCCCACTTGACAAGGCTATCGAAAGATACATCGATGGTCTACCTGACTCTGTGCAAGACATCGTTACTGGTAGTAAACCTACCACTGTTCGTCAGGCAATCGAACTATCTGCAACGTTGACAGAATCGCAGATCAGAAAGGGTAAATTGCATAGGAAGGGTGACAAGGGCAAGAATCAGGCGTCTAACAAAGGGGATAGCAAGAAAGGTAAGAAGGGGAAGGATTCTGGCTCATCAAAGGGCTCCAGGAAGCGAAAGGCTTCCCAAAATTTTGCCATCACTGCCCAACAGAACCAAGCGGCTCCCAATCAGCCGGCGCAGCCTCCCACAAAGAAGCGGTATGAAGGGAATGCACCTTTGTGCAATAGGTGCAATAGTCACCATCAACAGCAACTCCCGTGTCGTTTCTGTACCAACTGTGGAAAATCGGGTCATCTTGCAGAGGTTTGTCGTTCTGCTAGAAATCCAGCCCAACAGGGAGCTCAACTACCTGTTCAACAGCAAGCACAAGCTGCACGACCTCACTATCCTCCTGGCTCATGCTTTAATTGCGGAGACCTGACCCATTATCGAAACCAGTGTCCAAGGCTGGTTAATGCAAATCCAGTTCAGGCTCAGGCTCGTGGACGAGCTTTTAATATGAATGCTGTTGAGGCGCAAGCAGACAACGAGGTGGTGAACGGTACGTTCTTAGTTAATAATCAACCTGCATCTGTTCTTTTTGATTCAGGGGCCGATAAGAGTTTTGTATCGTTATCTTTTGAGCCCTTGCTTCGCGTGTCTAGAACGAAACTAGGTAAGCCTTTGACTGTTGAAGTTGCGAGTGGTGAACCCATTGTTCTTAATTCTGTTCTTCGCAACTGCCAGTTGAACCTTAACGATCATCTTTTTCCTATTGACCTCACGCCTATGCAACTTGGGAGCTTTGACATTATTGTGGGTATGGATTGGTTAGCCAAGCATCGTGCAGAGGTAGTTTGCTTTGAGAAGATCGTTCGTGTGCCGCTTTCGTCAGGTGAAATACTACAGGTTCGTGGTGAAAAACCTGCTAGTAGCCTCAAGCTTATGTCTTGTTTTCAAGCTCGGAAGTATCTGCGAAAGAACTATGTGGCCTTCCTGGCACATGTTACGGCAGATAAAGACCAAGGTAAGTCTATTCAAGATACCCCTGTTGTTCGGGATTATCCGGAGCTGTTTCCTGAAGAGTTACCTGGTCTACCCCCAGCACGCCAAGTCGAGTTCCGTATTGATCTTGTACCTGGTGCAAATCCTATTGCCAGAGCTCCATATCGTCTTGCACCATCTGAGATGCAAGAACTGTCTAAGCAGCTTCAAGAGCTTTCTGACAAAGGTTTTCTTCGTCCTAGCTTTTCACCTTGGGGTGCTCCCGTCCTTTTTGTCAAGAAGAAGGATGGATCCTTCAGAATGTGTATCGATTATCGTGAGCTGAATAAGCTTACCATCAAGAATCGATATCCCCTACCTCGCATTGATGATCTCTTTGACCAGTTACAGGGTGCTACTTGCTTTTCGAAGATCGATCTTCGTTCTGGGTATCATCAACTTCGTGTGCATGAAGAGGATATTCCCAAGACAGCATTCCGCACTCGATATGGGCATTATGAGTTCACAGTCATGCCATTTGGTTTGACCAATGCTCCTGCTGTTTTCATCGACTTAATGAATAGGGTTTGTAAGCCTTATTTGGATAAGTTCATCATCGTTTTTATTGATGACATCTTGATTTATTCTAAGACG
Source organism: Helianthus annuus (assembly GCF_002127325.2). NCBI lineage: Eukaryota > Viridiplantae > Streptophyta > Magnoliopsida > Asterales > Asteraceae > Helianthus > Helianthus annuus. Next base: position 74,619,868 of record NC_035433.2, read on the forward strand.
CGAGCTGATCACGAGCGCCATCTTCGTCTTACTCTGGAACTCCTAAAGAAAGAGCAACTTTTTGCCAAGTTCTCCAAGTGTGAATTTTGGCTTAAGGAAGTTCAATTTTTGGGACATATTGTCAACGAACAAGGTATACATGTAGATCCCTCCAAGATCAGTGCGATTAAGGATTGGGATACGCCTACTACTCCTACTGAGGTTCGTTCTTTTCTTGGTCTTGCGGGTTATTACCGCCGCTTCATCGAGAACTTCTCAAAGATTGCAGTTCCTCTAACTGCTCTAACTCAGAAGAATAAACCCTTTGAATGGGGTTCTAAGCAAGAAGAAGCATTTCAGACCTTGAAGCAGAAGCTTTGTGACGCACCTATTCTGACTTTGCCTGAAGGCAATGATGATTTTGTTGTCTACTGTGATGCATCGAAATTGGGTCTTGGCTGTGTTCTGATGCAAAAGAATAAAGTCATAGCCTACGCATCAAGACAATTGAAGGTACATGAGAGAAACTACACCACTCATGATCTTGAGTTGGGTGCAGTTGTCTTCGCTTCAAAATCTGGAGACACTATTTGTACAGTACAAAATGCGTGGTTTTCACTGACCACAAAAGTCTTCAGCATATCTTCAATCAGAAAGAACTCAACATGAGGCAAAGACGTTGGGTCGAACTCCTAAACGACTATGATTGCGAAATTCGCTACCATCCTGGTAAAGCGAATGTTGTGGCTGACGCATTAAGTCGTAAGGAACGTACTATGCTTCATTGTGTTCGTGTTCAATCTGCTGTTCAAGCTCGATCTGATATCCAAGCACGCATTACTCAGGCTCAACAGGCTTGTGTTTCACAAGACTTGATGGGTAAGGAATTACCCTATCACATTAAGCCTGATCTTGTGCTGAAGGAAGATGGATCATATTATTTCATGGACCGTTTGTGGGTCCCAAGCCAAGATGATCTTCGCACTTTGCTTATGGATGAAGCCCATAAGTCTCGTTATTCTATTCATCCTGGCTCAGACAAAATGTATAAGGATCTTCGTACTCAGTATTGGTGGCCTGGTATGAAGAAAGACATTGCCTTGTACGTTTCAAAGTGCCTTACTTGTCTTAAGGTTAAGGCTGAACACCAGCATCCTTATGGTCTTTTGGAGCAACCTGAGATCCCAGTTTGGAAATGGGAAAACATTGCTATGGATCTCATTACCAAACTCCCGCGCACTAAGAAAGGTCATGATGCCATCTGGGTAGTTGTTGATCGTCTTACAAAGTCAGCGCATTTCCTACCGATCCGTGAGAATCTATCTGCTGAAGATCTGGCTAAAATCTATGTGGATGAAATCGTATCTCGACATGGTGTTCCCCTGAACATTATTTCTGATAGAGATGCTCGTTTCTCTTCTCGTTTTTGGAGAACCATGCAATCTGCTATGGGGACCCAACTCAATCTGAGCACAGCATATCATCCACAAACAGATGGCCAAACTGAAAGAACAATCCAGACACTGGAGGATATGCTTAGAGCTTGTGTGATCGATTTTGGTGGTAGTTGGGATTCACATCTTCCATTGATTGAATTCTCCTACAACAATAGTTATCACTCCAGCATCAACATGGCTCCTTTCGAGGCTCTCTATGGTCGAAAATGTCGTTCACCAGTCTGCTGGAATGAAATAGGTGAGGCTCAGCTTACTGGACCTGACCTCATTCTAAAGACAACTGACAAGGTTAAGAAGGTTCGTGATAACTTACAGGCAGCTCGAAGCCGTCAAAAGAGTTACGCGGACCAACGACGCAAGCCCTTAGACTTCCAAGTCGGTGATCGTGTATTACTTAAGGTCTCACCTTGGAAAGGTGTGATCAGATTTGGAAAGAAAGGAAAACTTGCACCTAGATACGTTGGACCATTCAAGATCGTCGAAAGAATCGGTAAGGTAGCCTACAGACTTGCATTACCTCCCGAACTTGGAAATGTTCATCCAACCTTCCACATATCCAATCTCAAAAAGTGTTTAGCTGATGAGAACCTCCACATACCACTTGACGAAATCTGTGTCGATAAAACACTTCATTTTGTTGAGAAACCTGTGGAAATTATGGATCGTGAAGTCAAATGGCTTAAACGCAAGCGCATTTCGTTGGTTAAAGTTCGCTGGGAATCTAAACGTGGACCTGAGTTTACTTGGGAACGTGAAGATCAAATGAAGGCGAAGTATCCACATCTTTTCCCACAAGTTTCCTCTAAACGAATTTCGGGACGAAATTCCCACAAGTAGGGGAGACTGTGACATCTGTGCTTGTAATCATTGTAAACAGTTCAATTATCAATGAAATAAAGCTATTTGATCCCTATGTTTGTTTGTTTATGTTTGATGTTTTTCATGTTTTGACTTTTATTCGATTTCAAACTCTATATCGCTTTCTGGAGAATTATACGCAAACTGGTGCGGAAACATAGTCAGTTAAAAGCGACAAATACTCCGGAACACCAATTTATGCTTAACATACCTTAAATAACCTTTACATAACTTAGAAATAAGTTTTGCAGGCTTTGGTATGGCAAAATCCAGTTAATTCGCTTACAGGGACTAAAATTGACAAACTGCGAAAAGTATGCCGATTTGAACTGTAACGAACATTCCGGAACATGATCATAAGTTAAACACACCTTAAATATCCTTTACATAGCTTAGAAATAGGCTTTGAGGGGTTCGGTGTGCTAAAATAAACTTTATGCTCATTCAGGGACTAAAAGCGTCAAAAAGTGCATAAGTTTGCATTTTCGCGTATAACTTACATTCTGAATACTTCCGGACATCCAAAAATTTATGTAATCATTAAAATATTATGTTTTAGTGATTAGCTTGTCAAAAATCCATTCGTCGCGCAATTTGGACCGTTTTTGCGTCCGTTACGACTTCCGTCGTAATTAACCGAACAACGCAATCGTACGGCCAAACGAACCGACATCCGACATATTTTTGAGCATGTTTTATGTTCCCTATACTTTAACATCCTTGTAGAGCTCAAAAATGGGTTTGACGGGTGTTAGAAGTGAAACACGACCATACGCGCACAGGGACCAAAACTGCCAAAACTGAAACATTGCTGGTCTGCAGGGTCCTTACGGACCGTATGGACCTGCTTACGGTCCGTAAAGCCTCCCCAGATCAGCAGAATGTGCTTTCCAGCCATTTCCAGCTGTTACACACCTTTACCCATGGTTTCTTGCATCTTGTGGGCTGGTTTTGGATGTCCCATGGTTTTCTAAAACAATGGGCACACATGGAGGGTGGAGATCGAAGCTCGGATTTCAAGAAACGATCCTAACGGTTCTACGAAATCTATAAATACCCCCACCCCATTCACTCAAACCCACTTGATTTTTCTGAGATTTCTCTAAGTTGAAGTGTAACCACTTCATACCTGAGAATACTTGGAAAGATCAATCTTGCGGGGACCTTCTGTAAGTATTCTTTCGCGTTTTTCATTCGTTTTAGCGTTAAAGTCAAACTGCGTTTGACTTTCTGCATTGACCAGTTTGTGGTCAACGCGAAGTTCGTTTGAACTTCATAACGTGAGCGTAATCACGATGGTTATAGTCCCTAGTGACTATACCTACTGATTACCACGTTATCTAGGCTCAGTGACGAGTCGTAGTTTCGGCCAAAATGCGTTTTCTCACGTATTTTGTAACCAAACTACTCTAGGGTATTAAAACCGTTTGTTTTAATACCAAACCTGTTTTCTAACTTCACTAAACATGTTCTAGCATGTTTAGCTCGTCGCTACTAGTTTTGTGCTTGTCTAAGGGTCGTAAGGTAAGCGATCTAATCAATCGCTTATGCTTACGAACCCGACCCATTTGTTCGATCATTAGGATCCGACCAAACACTTTAGGTGACCATAGTTGTATAGGGAATAACCTTCCGAGGTTATACCTTATGGTCACATCGTTTAACTAGTTATATGATAGGTAATGTATGTGCCTTAGGTAAATTACCAAAATACCCTTTTTACGCCAAAATTCATTTTAAGCCTATGTAACATAATTTTTGGTATCTAAACTGATTTTACAACAATATTAAACATGTTAAGGCATATCTTGTTTATCATAGGGCTAGTTAGGCATTCCAAACGCGTTTTACGCGAACGACGCGTTAAAGTAGCATAAGCTACCTAAGCGGGTCGTAACGGGTCAAGAGCACTTAGGATAGGTTTCGTTTTAGTACGTAGGCTTTGTTAGACCATATTACATAAGTTCCCACACTTATTTGGTTTACGAAACCTCGTACTACCCGATCCTCCGTTAGGTCCGTTTATTAATGTAGATACCTATATAGGTGCGGTTTGATTCCGTGACCTTCTAGCATTGCTTGGTGGTTATCCTACGACTTCTAAGCAATCTCAAGTGAGTACATAGTACCCCTCTTTTACTGTTTTCCAAACATTTTGGGGTGAAACACATGTGCCTACTTGTTACTTTCATGCTTTCATGTTTTCGCATTATATACTTGCTATGTTCATTAGTACATTGTTTTACATGACATTTTCATGCTATGGATGTTCATCATACTTAGTATATTTGAATTACCATTTTCATGCTATGTATGTTCATCATACTTAGTACATTTGATTTACCATTTTCATGCTATGTATGTTCATCATACTTAATACATTTGTTTTACATGATATTTCACGCTATGTGTGTACATTTGATTACATACTTAGTGCATTGTTTTCACATGTTTATATTTTGGGTATGACATTTGGTTTGTTTAAGTGGGACCATATACATTCATTAACTTTGATCACGCCGCTCGTTAGTAGGTAGTGGTACCATAGGAATTGACAACTCCCGTTCCTGACATCCTGGGTATGTTTGGATGAAAGGAATGACCGAATTCGATTTAAACATAAAAACCGATAGACCTTTAATTTGTTTAAAGGTTTATCACCACAGTCACAAGGCTTGGATGTATGCATTTTCACAATACCGCATAAATGTTTGTATTCAGTGTAACATGCATCTCCACAAAACATAACATTGATTTAAACTGAGTTTTACTTCAATACTTTGTTTTGTGCATTTTCACCTATGGTTTAGTTGATACATATTTCACTTACCATACATGACATTTTGTTTACACATGACATGATTGACATTCACATAAACATTTTGACATTTGGTTAAACATAAACATGTTTACATTGGTGGTTTGTTTGGGTAAGTGATTTAAGCAACGAGGCGTGTGTAATATGATACAAACATGGTGGATACGCTGCTGGTACTTCCTATATATAAGTGTTTGTATGATATTACGCATTGCAGCGTTGTTTAAATCATTTCAGTTTAGCTATATAACATATTTTCACAATACATTGTTTTACAAACAACTTGTTTTATACAACTTATTTTACTTGGTTATTCATTTAACCATACATCATTCTTTCAAAAATACATATCTACCATAGTTTTTCAAATGATTTACAAACAATACAATCAACAAGGTACATGACTACATTTCATTAAACATTTTTCTAAAACCTAAGTCATGGATCCTATTTTCACAAAACCTATGTATCTCACAGGCATTTTTATGCTGACGTACCTATTTTCACATGTGTTTCAGGAGCAAATGCATAGGATGATCGTGATACACTAGGACGGACTTGGGCCTTAGTGACGATAAAATGGATCTAGACTAGTTAAAACTTGTTATGTACTTTGTTTCTTTTATTTTAAGACAATGTAACTTGTGGGTTCTCGTTTGAAACAATGTATTCCACCCTTGGGTGATGAATAAAATATTATTTAAATTACCTTGGTTGTGGAACAATAATTCTGTTACAACACTCCCCGACGTTTCCGCCACGATTTGATGTTTTACGTGGTCGGGGTGTGACATTCACGGCAAACTAATTGTGCAATTAAATAACTAAACAACAATAAACGTGCAATAAATGCGAAAATAGAATCTTGGAAACTCGAGTTGTCACAGCACACTTCCAAATAAAGTAAGATTTCATCATTAGAAGCTAGAACGGGAGCGGATTCCTGAACACTGCGGGTAGGGATAATATCCTGAGGTCGTGAAGAGGCTGGCGTCCTTGGAGGAGGTGGTGGAAGCACCGAACCAGTAGTAGCAGAAGTCATAGCAGACACAGTAGAGGAACTCATGTTTGATCTTGAGGCCATTATGGACAATGTGGCAAAAAGTTTTGAAAATAGAAAACTGATTAGCGATTTGATAAAAATTTTTAGTAAAGAGAGCACCACTTGCCCCACGGTGGGCGCCAAATTGTTTTGGTCAAAAATTACCGAAGCAATTAAGTGATCAAATTAGTTAAGTGAGGTAGTGTGCTAAGAGAATGTGTTCAAAAATATGTCAATTGAGTTATTTGTAAAAACAGTTTGGGGATACGGCTCAGGATATAGAGTCGTATCTGCGATCAAACAATGAGAAAAAAGTAAAGTAAATGACACGAGATGTACGAGGAAAGCCCTTGATCAATCTAGATCGCCGGCATAAAACCTCAGCTGACAATCGCAGCTGCCTTGTTCTTCTATTGCTTCAAATATCAGGATACAGTGCAGGATGTGGTGCGGATCGACTAAGTGTTACAACGTGAATTGGGTACAAGTGTGGTGATTGCAGTAATCTAGAGAGCAAGAGTGTACGAGAGTGTTAGCGAAAAGATTGTGTGCCTTAAACTGATCCGCCACATCTATTTATAGTAAAGATAAATTAACAAACTATCCTAAACTTGCGGGATCCACCGAATATTCCTTCATCGAACGTTGTAGACCTGGTCTTTCGGGCTCAACGTCTCTTCTTCAACAAACTCGTCCGAGTCCTGAGGAGAAGAAGTCCTCTTGACCGTTAGTAAGCCTCAGCCTTTAACCTGCACGTGGTTAATTAATAAACCTCAGGATATCACCCAAGATGTTAGCAATATCCTCTTCCAGCATCCTGGTCACAAATAAACAAACAAAGGCAGGATATTGGTCAGGATATGTATGCTTAGAAAATGACCCATAACAACTCGTACAATGAAAACCCTTTAAAGTTGGGATATCATCGAAAGTATAAGAATTTCAATACGTTACCATAAACTATTAACGCAAGTAAGAAGCATATAAAGTTATGCTAATACACAAGAAAACACATAAACTTAAATTATACGTCCACAAAGGTCAAAGTATATCACATACGATTTCCAAGGCAAGACATTTGAAAAATATAAATTAGGCACGATGACATCAACGCTAATTCCGTCAGTAGAAAAACTACTAATAAAAAAGAAGCACTTTGCCATATGATCCTACAACCGACATAAATCTCGCTGAGGTACGTTGTAACAAGATTTCACAATTATCGGTGCACAGTCTAATCAGAGTCATAATTCTTATCACTGCAAAAAGAGTCATATACCTTTGCAAATTCCGTATTTTATTTTATTCAAACATTCCCTACATTCCCTGGTAATTTCACTTAACAACGGTTATCACACGAAATTCCAGATAAAAGTTCTTATATTTCTTTCATTGAAATTCTGACTTTTGCATATAATAAATTAACTTTCGTGTTTCTACTTCCTCTAATAGTCATCATACCATGAGGATTTCTTTCATATTAGAAAATATTATTTTCATTTCTTGGTAAATCCACACATGCACTATTCATTATGCATGTGATTCATTTATAAAGACCAATGGAGGACTTCATTCCGATTTGTTATTTTATCCAAACTCAAAATACCATTCCACTTTTTGTACTATGAACCGCATTATTGCAAAACAATACCTCCTTGATATCGAGTCAATGAATTTCTTGAAAATTTAATTTTCTTTGACATACATAGTTTTTATTGCGACCATGTCCGAACGTTCTTATTAAAAACTTGTTTGTTTAAATCAAGTTCAAATCAATTGACTTGCTCACATTACATATTCATTTCAAGATTCCTGGAAGCTATCATATTCAAAATAATCCCAACAAGCACTTTGATTCTCTTGAACTATAACATGCTTGTTTGGTCTTCAACTTCATTGAATCGTTGATCATCTTGTGGTGACGTTTTCACAAAATCTAAAGCTTAAGCTAATTTCGGATTTAATTAATTATTTATTTATTTATATTGAATCTGCTTGGATTTATTCTATAAAAGCAATCGTAACCCAATTGTGTGCTAAGATAATGATATACAAATTTATTTTTCAGTATATCTCTTAATGATTCTTACAACATCAATCGAGCCTTTCGTGATAATTATTGCTTTAACATCTTCAATCGAAAAAAGATTTTATATATGGAAACTTACATAAATGATTACCTAATTTACAATATAGTATGACTATATTCTTATTAAACCATTGAGGTAAAGAATTTGTATTTTTATAAATATGTATAAAAACTATGTTTAAGTAATATTCTCATTTAAGTGTATGTTTAGTTATTTATTCCTAATATTAGTTTTATTATTAATAAAATATTAATAGTATTAGTATTATTTTAAAATACTAGGGTTATTGTCAGGGGCAGATATTAAATAGCCTAGCCTTAGTTAGGCATGGACTGGCCACCTATGCTTAAACAAGGCAGCACTAACAAATATCCGCCATGATAATGACTAGTTAATTAAGTCATCATACTTATTTAGTAAATGTTAATTATATATAAAATATTTTATTATTTTAATACAAGAATTAGAGGGACAAATAAAACTATATAAATAATAGTCTATCACATGTTTTGTGGTAACTATGTACAGTAACGCTCTGGCAAGAAAATGACTATATAAGAATAATAAGGTAGTCATCAACTATGTTGGGTTAGGGGAACATGGTAATATATAAGAATAGTCCTCGTTTTTCACTTATTTACAATATTTGTAAATACATTCACAACGTTATATGATTTCAAAATGAAAATGAGTAATCACATTGAATCGACCCATTAAGTATTATATATATTTACAAAATATTTCACAAATACTCTTGTACAATAAATATTTTTACACCTTTATTTACCACTTTCATTTAACGTTATAAATAAAAGTGAATTCTTTTACAAAATAATCATACTAAAATATTTTGTAATGTAATAACTTCATTGCGGTGAATTGTAATGTATATTACATAATAAATATAAGTTATTTTATAGTATAGTAAAATACTATAATATTATTTAAAAATGGTAACCATTTACATATAGTAAAATGTGTAATAAATAATATATATTACATCTGCTTTACAAATATAATATAAATTGGTCATGCCAAAACAACTTGGAACTTTAAACAATAATATACTAACTCTATTTTCTTTCCGTGTATCCTTACAATTCACTCATGTCAGCACATTGATTTTCTCATATCATAATTTAATATTTGACAAATCATTTTTCATACCTTTATTTCAATTGGAACCTGTTAATTCTAAAGTCTTACTCAGTTGTCAATCAAAGTAAGCTTTCTTTTTACAAAGAATTTTTATTAATTCTAAAAATCCTTCACATTCATTCTAAATATCTATTAATCATATATCTTTCGGATTGAACCTATTCACCTTAGAAATTATATCATTTCATCTCATTCGTTGGTCATCAATTTCTTGAACTAATTCAGTTGAATCTTTGAATCCTACTTATGGTACAACTCGTATTCACATAGATCCTGACAAGATAGCAGCAATTACCAAATAGCAGGTTCCGTAATCCGCAATGGAAATTAGGAGTTTTGTAGATTTAGCCGGATACCATAAACTGTTTATTAAGGATTTTTCCAAAATAGCTATATCATTAACTAAGCTAACCTGTAAAAACAGTTAAGTTTGAATGAGGACCTAAACAAGAAGAAGCCTTCAGGATCTTAAAGTATAAATTAACAAATGTCCCAATCTTAGCCTTACCAGAAGGAACAGAAGATTTTAAAGTATATGGTGATGCTTCAAAGCTAGGATTTGGATGTATGTTAATGCAACGCAAAAAGGTAAGTGTGTATACATCAAGGCAATTGAAAAAGCACGAAGAAAACTATACCACTCATGAATTAGAATTAGGAACCATAATTTTGCCCTTAAGATTTGGAGACATTATCTGTATGGAAGTAAGTTTACTGTCTATACGGGTCATAAGAATTTAAGATATATATTTTTGAGCAAAAAGAATTAAACATGAGACAAAGGAGATGGATGAAAATCCTAAGTGACCACGACTGTATTATTCAGTATCACGAAGGAAAGGACGAAGACGGCTAGAAATCGCCAGAAGAGTGATACAGATAATCGACAAAAGCCCTTGGAGTTTTAAGTTGGAGACAAAATGTTATTAAAAATATCTCCTTGGAAAAGAGTTATTAGATTCGGTAAGAAAGGAAAGCTAAGTCCAAAGTAAGTAGGACCATTTTCAGTAATCCAAGGTATAGGACCAGTTGCTTATCGTTTACAACTACCAGGAGAGTTAGCTGGAGTACATGATGTATTTCATGTATCCAATCTTAAGAAATGTCTATCAGACGAATCTTTGGTAGTACCTCTTCAAGACATAGAAGTAAATGAAAAATTGAAATTGTAGAGAAACCACTACAAATAGAAGATAGAAAAAGCAAATTTCTCAAAACACAAACGATTTGTGTTAGTTCAAGTAAAATAGGATACAAAGATAGGACCCTAATACACTTGGGAACGGGAATCAGAAATGAAGCGAAAATACCCTCATTTATTCCAGTAAATCTCGAGGACGAGATTTTTCTTAAGGTGGGGAGGATGTAATAACTCTCACTAAAATTAATACTTAGTAAGTTAATTATTTATTAAGAAAACCCTAATTAAGACACCCAAGTGATTCTGTACAAACCCTAAAATTTTCAGAACAATCGGAATCAGGATCAGGGCCCCTAAAACTCGGGGGGGGGGGGGGGGGTAAACCCTAGTGGACGATTATCTAAATATCTCGTTGTCAAAATTTAAAATTTCGAATTCATCAACTCAGCAGGCCTAGTCTCAAACGTGGCTACCCTATAGTGAGCAGGTGTCCCTTACGGACCGTAAGGGAATAGTCTTACGGTCCGTAAGCATGTCCAAATTTTGTGTATAAATAGCAGACATTGGCACTCGATTTTGGACACTGAAACGACGTAAAAACTCCAAATATATGCTGAGATATCATAGAATTACTATAAAAAAACACACACGATACACAAATCGCTGCCGCAATCAGGGTAATAACTTGATCGCTACTACGATTCAACGTTCGATCGATTGAAACTATCCAATGTATGATTTAGTGCTGCTCAAATTGAGTTTATACTTTGTTATTCATCGTGATTTCGTCTTGAATGTTTGAGTGCTGTCCAAATTCGGGCTATACTCTGTCATTCGTTGTGAATCCGCTGAATTGTTAAGTATTGCACTTTATTAATCGTTGTGAGGGTTTAATCTCGTGAATTGTCGTAAATGCTGCATTAATTATTTACCTAGTTTGTGTGCATCATTTCTTAAATTAGGTTATTAGTCTTATCAGTAGACTAAACTTTACCCCATACACTTACAATCAAAGTAGATGCTAATTCTCAAAAGAATCTGAATCATGAAGCTTGTTAATTCAAATACTGCATGCTTATAATGTGAGTCATTCTCTTTTTATCAACTGTTTTACAATACTCCAAATTATTTTCAAAGTTATAATTACAGTGACTAAGTTTATGTAATCACCAAATTACAGCCGGTATGTGGAGTATTGTGCACATTACTAGTGTTGTTATCACGTTAGGTGGGCGAACCTAATTAGTGATATTCGTCACCATTGGGGCAGCCAATGGGGGATATGACCACAGTCACCGAAATGAGTCGAGTGATAAATACTGTGGGTAGTTGGTTTGATATCAGAAACATTGTAATCTCTCTTAATACTGTAAATTATAACAAATATGTTTTTTTGTGCAAACTGAATGAACTCACTCAGTATTTCCCGCTGACAAAACCTTTTTAAAACGCGTTTCAGGTAATTACAGTAGATTGGAGTAAGGATTGGATCCGGCACTGAAGGACTTCAAGAAGTGGCTTATTTTTTTAATTAAAAATCAAATTAAGAAATATTGTTTTATGTAATAAAATTTATCTTTATTAAAGTTATCTTTGCAAAACATGGATTTATTCCATCTATCTAATAAATAAAATCCGGTGTTTTCTAAACTCTGATATGTTTCCTAACTCACGGTCCTGATGAAATTTCCGCTGCAATGTTTTTCAAAATAATCACCGATACCACTAGGCTGTTCGCGGCTTCCGATTCCGTCCAGGGTGGGTCGGAGGTCGTGACAGTTGGGTACAATCTTTAGCCATATGCCCACGAATCCCGCAATTGTAACATTTAAACGGAAACCTTCGATTCTTTCTGTTCTTTCCCTTCTTCTCAGACGCGGTTTCACTATGATGAGTCGACTTGCCTTTTCGATCATCAGTTTTCTTCCCTCGGTCTTGTCCTCGGTACTTGTTTTGCCACGGCTTGCCTTGGTTTCGATTCTTAGACTTTTCAACAAACAAAACCTTGTCTTCTACACTTTTTATGGACGCTCCATTGAACTGAGCAAGAAGAGCTTCTTGCCCGGATAATAAGTTTTCAAACTCTCCCAAGGTTGGTTGCGTGGGCCATCCTTGTACTGCAGCCACGAAACTATGGAATTCGGGTTTAAGACCGTGAATGATGATCCTCTTCATTCGGGCTTCACCAATCTTTCCTTGCGGATCCAGTTCTCCTATTTCTCGATACAGTGTCTTTGCCTTATGGAAGTATTGTGGAATTGTCATCTCCTTTTGACTTAAAGATAACAGTTCGTTTTCAAGTAATTGTAGTCGGGTGTCGTTTCGTTTTGAATACAACTTTGTAAGGCAGTCCCAAACCTGTTTTGGAGTTTCTAGATCAAGAAAGTGTTCCAGTATTTCTTCTTCTACTGTAGTTTTCAGCAGAAACATCGCCCTTCTGGTCTTGATTTTCCACTTGCCAATCGCTCCTCCTGTATCGTTCCTTGGTAGCGTGGTTTCTGATCCGTTCGTCACGTCCCAAAGATCTTGTCCCTGGAGGTATGACATAATACATGTCGACATAATACATGTCGACCAGGTGTTGTAGTTGGACTGATTCAGTTTCTTTAGCCCACCAAGCACCTGAACTTCAGCCATCTGAATCACGTACAGGTCTTCTTCCTTTGATTACTTTTTGAGTGGTTTCAGGTATCCCTTCTGATCGACAAACTAGTTGCCGACTTCCCTTCACACGAGCCTATAATCAGTTTCAATAGGCTCTGATACCACTTTGTGAAACTTGTGGCCTTCGAATCCAACCCTAATCCCGAACCCTTTGATCGTGTTGTTGCTAAACAATAGCGACACTTTTTATTAATTCAGAAACGTGAAATTGGATACATCAGAAGGAAAGAAAACAAGAACTATTTATACTAACCTGTTTGACTACTAGATAAACTAGGACTCCTAATTTGAACAGAACTCAAATTACGTGTGAACCAAGAAAAACAATTATTTAATTAAACTACTTAATCAAAATTAATTAGCTAGCCCTTGAACTTTTGTAGATCTCCTCCTACCACCCCTCGAGACCACCGTACCACCCTACGTTCAACATTGCTTCTCGATTTCAATATAACTTTGGTCTAGACACATATGAACCACCAAACAGTTTTGGCGTAGGGGCAGCCCACTAACAGATGATCTACTGTTTCCTCGCAAACTCCGCACATTGGGCACTTCAAAATCTATATCTAATCGACTAATCTGTACGCAAGCACATAAGATCAGATGTCTACATACTTTTGATTAGTAGTTCATTTTTCCGCTTCTTTTGTTAACTCAAATCGGGGTATTTGAAAAACTTTGAGTCTGCAAATTTGTGAAATTGATTATGTTATAAGGTTGTCCTTATAAATGTGGTTAGTTATTTGGCGCATTAATTTCAAATGTGATGTTTATTTGATGAAATTATTTCACAATTTCTTAATGAACAAAAATAACTTACAATCAATTTCAGGCTCTTTACAATTGTAACTGATTAATCTTTTCTCAGTTCTCATGAATCTTTCTGTATTCCCCTTTTCTGGATCCTATGATCGTTCCAAATATATAAACTTTAAGTGGTTGCCTAGTTTATCTAAATGAATCCTGTCAAATATTAGCTTATGTTTGTTTTTTAACAGCAAAAAAACATCTTTATATGTTCCTGCCCGGGATCGAACCGGAGACCTTTTGCGTGTAAAGCAAACGTGATAACCACTACACCACAGAAACATCTTACGACAAGTCATTTTTGTGAAACATTAATTTGTTACAGAGTTTGTGAGGCTATCGTTACAAATCTTATAGATATGTTATCTCAAATCATGATGTTTTTTGTAGCTTTAATTCTTAGTTTCTTTTTAGTCAATTAAGTTATGTAGTAGTGGGTTGTTTCAATAGGTTTGAATCTGCATTTTAGTTCTATATATATTTACTTTATACGTATTATTTGGCATGAATGAAATGAAATAAAATCAATCATTCATTTCCTTAAAAAATAAAACAAGATGTAAAGAGCATTATACTTCGCCACTGTCTAAGCATCTACATAGATGAAGATTCGTGAATTTAAATCAAGATGTAAGATCCAAAATTTTGAATGTGCGCCAAAAATAATGTATACAAAATATGCTTACACGTATGTATTTTATATGAAACCAACTATGATAACAGATGTATATGTCAAAAACCCAACAATGTATACAAACTACACGTCTGCATTTCATGTAAGTTATAAAGTAATTTACGAACGAAATAAGACATATAATGTGTTATTTCAAATACCAACTACTAATTAGAATCTACATGTATGTATATCTCAAAATGTAGAAACTGCGCTCCCAACCCATGCAAGCTGACTTGATCCATACTAAAAAGATTACTCAAAATGATATATCATTTACAAGGTGGAGCTTAAACAAATATGTCATGAAAAGCATCACTCAATAAGCATGCATGAAGCACCAGTGGTCTAGTTGTAGAATAGTACCCTGCCACGGTACAGACCCGGGTTCGATTCCCGGCTGGTGCATCATTTGCAATGAAGAAGCAGCGCTCATTTGTGATGTTGGGTCATCACAACTGTACGATCTTTAGAGGAGCATTTTTTTTAATTTTTTTCACCTTAAATTTATTTACACAATCTACCCTGAAGAAACTTGTATATAAATAAAGGGTCAAGACTCAAGACGACAAATAGCCGGCTGACACAAACAACGACTTCCGTTTAGAAATTGTTGTTCTAAAAGAAATTAAGTCTACCGGCTTAAATGGGTCGAAAGTAGATTACTAAACGGAAACAAGTCTACTGACATAAATGTGTCAAGTCTACTGGCTTAAAGAAAAAATTGCACTCCGCCAAGAAAGTTGAGGGGTATCACGGGCTACTCCTCGCCTCCTCTGGCTGGAACTTTAAATAATAAGTCATAAAAGTAATCACTTCATGAGTATGCATGAAGCACCAGTGGTCTAGTGGTAGAATAGTACCCTGCCACGGTACAGACCCGGGTTCGATTCCCGGCTGGTGCATTTGCTATGAAGAAACTGCGCTAATTGTGATGTTGGGTCATCTCAACTGTTCGATCTTTCGAATTATGAAGCGATTCTGAGCATTATTTTTTTCCCAACAATTTGATTTATGAATTAATGCCTGTTTTTTATGAGATTTACTAATAAAAATCATTTAAAGATATACTATTCAGATTTTTATATATGCTTACGGTATGAATTTTTCACACAATTTGGTTTTGTCATGAAACTTGCGGGTTTGGATTTGGTCTAACGGGTCCGGATTAGTTTCAGATGGAACTCATGAACACGTTTAGCTAATCAGGTTAGCTTCCAAGGGCGGACCTAAGCTTAGCCCAGGGTGGGCGGGCGCACCCCCGGGAAAAAAAAAATTTAGTGCTAAGTTTCGTCGAAAATCCCGTCCGCACCCCTTGGAATTTTTCGTCCGCACTCTATGGAATTTTCTGTCCGCACCTCTTGGACTTTTTCGTGGACTATTTCGTCTGCACCCCTTAGGTAAAAAGTGTTATCAATTTATATTTTAAAAATATTCTTTAGTAAACTCCTATTTTATAAAAAATACTACCTAAATTATTTTACTTTTAATACCTAAATAACTAAACCCAAATACCCAATACATTTAACTAGCCCACTACTAAGTCTTAGCCCAATAAACAAACCCAACAAATCAACAATATTTCAAACTAAAATAAAATAATCAAGCCCAAAACCGTTACATATTCTATCCTGCTCTCTTTATCGTCCTTGCACGCCAGCGATCAGAACATCAACAGCGACAACAGTGAACAGTCAGCAGCCGCATACTACCGTAATCAGCCACGGGTAAGTTTCTTTGTTATTTTTGATGATTTTTGGTTGGTTTTTGGTTGATATTATCCACCTCCAGCGGCCTATTATAGCCGCATACTAACCATAATAGACATGTGCTTCGTTTTGTTTTCATTATGCTATGGTGGGTTATATAAATTAAGTTCTTTTGTTTTACATGACCCGACTCGACCCGAACCGACCCGATACGAACCGATTTTTTATTTATATACCTTGGGGCCTAAAATTTTTAAAAATGTTACGCACCCCATGAAAAAATTCCTGGGTCCACCACTGTTAGCTTCACGGGAAAATGAGTTTATAAAGTTTCTTTTCTTTCTTTTAATGTGTTTACATTATATGATTTATATCTTAAACTGAACAAATAACTTATAGCAAAATTTGTAATCGTTCTATACATATTTGTATCTCTATTTGCAAATTTGCAATTTTAAAGTGTTGATACGCTAAAAAAAATAAACTACGTTTTTTTCATATTTACGCACCATGTTCAATTGAACCCTCAAATACTAGAGTCATGTTCGTGCTCATGTATAACACAATTTTTGGATTTGTATTGTGTGTGGGTTCGGGTAAAGTTTCCGAAAACATGTTAGATTTAAACTGTCAAACAAACATGCTCAGATTATATGTTGCAGCATCATGCTCAAAATGATGCATCAGTTACAAGCTGGAGCTTAAACAACCACTTGGAAAATAACTCATAATAATCAAACTCAAAACAGAATATAATCGATTTTACTAATAAAGCATATGATCATACACAAAAACTCAACTACATAATTTGCTCCGTGTGAGCTCCATAATCCCCTTTCATGATTTTACCACAATGAAAACTTTAATTCATCAGTTATTATAAAATGGCAACAAATCAAGCGTGCTTCACACACTAATGTTCTCAATCGGCGATGTTTTGTCCATTCTCTTCACAATCCCAGCAAGAACCTATTACATTCAAACTGGTGCATAAATTTAGCAAAATAAGAAAAAAGTAGAAAAAAAAGAAGAAAGAGTAAAATGCCATTTCCGTCCCTAAGGTTTGGCGGCCAGTTATGCGACTTTGATCTAAAGGTTAGTTTTTCCGTATCTGGATCCAAAAGGTTTGAAATCTTGCCATTTTCAACAGGCTCGTTAACTCCATCCATTTTTCTCTGTTATGTCAAGGGTATTTCCGTCTTTTTACTATCAGTTTACGTAAAACGACCGAATACCCCTAAAAACGACCGAATTACCCTTTAAGTTAACAAAAAAAAGACAAAATACCCTGACTTAACGGAGAAAAATGGATGGAGATAACGAGCTAGATGAAATGGCAAGATTTCAAACATTTTGGATCCAGATGCAAAAAACAAACCTTTGGACGAAGCAAAACTGGTCAAACCTCAGGGACGAAAATGGCATTTTACTCAAAAAGAAAAATGAAACTTAACAATAGTCCGGATTTTACCTTTCCAGGGCCGAGTTCATAACACTTTACTAGTCCCCTTGACAAAAGTGTCCTTACCCTTGTCTCCCATTGAACAGGTGACATAACCTAAGACAATAAATCATTAATAAAAGTCGGTAACATGATAACTAAAGATAAAATTCTTCAAAATTTTGGAAGCTGACCTGGCCGATAAAATGACAGGGACACCTTATACATTTTTTGGTTGACTATCTTCTTGTTATGGTGAACTGGTTGAATTGAAGACTGAACACCCTTTAATGAATGATCTAATTTACTTATTATACTACAAACTACACTGAATATCCATGTCAGATTGCAAGCTTTTGTACACGCTTGTTGGTTTTGATAACTTAATACTACAAGTTACATTGATTTGCAACCAAGTTTAAGGATAGACATTAAACAACCTTCCTTGCGTGAGAGTGGGCATTCCATACGCGAGGGAGTTAGCCTTTTTGTAGTTAAGCATCTTCATCTTTAGCATTTGAGGATATCCATCATACTTTGCCCTCGAATGCTTTCCTCTGCATTTGGATGCTTTTACGTGTTTAATGCATCTTATTATTATAATGAATAACTGTAATAAAAGTAATAATGTATGTAGGTGCCATAAAACAGATTCAATTAAAACATGGTATCCATCTGTCATCTTCAATCTGCAATCCAGTTTCAGGTATATGTTTGAACACCGAAACATTTTTCCCACATGCAGCAGTTTGATTAACTTTGTCGAACCGAATACACAAGTGATAATCAAAAACCAATTATTAAATAGAGACTTCAACCTTGACTTTGAACACACAAAGTCGTGACTTCTCTGTTCGTAAGCAAAATAAACAGAAGAAAACGAAACACACGTTCTAATTCTTGAATATCACTTCCAATAAAAATAAACCATACATGAGAGATATTAATAAACCTAAGTCACCGATCTATTAATTCTAAATAGACTACAACTATTAATTCTGAATAGACTACAACTAGGAAATATTTGAAAACTAATCTAAATGTCAAACAAATTGACTTACAGATAAAAACAAACTTAGGATATTAATTTAATATTAATAGCTAAATTAATATTATCTTTTAGATCTCCTCCAACCACCCCTATGAGATCAATCCGAACCACCCTAACATATATCCAAATATCGCTCGATTTTTAATAAATTTCACATTACAAGATCCTGTCTGACTCAGTTCGTCCCACATCGGCCCAGAGATGAAGTTGTGGCTTCTATGTATAGCCAGGATAAGTGATCGAGTTCGTCCCTTTATCGACATCTGATAAAATTGGAACGATACAGAGAAGATTAGCATGGCCACTGCGCAAGCATGACACGCACAAATCGAGAAATGGTCCAACTTTTTTTCCCAATCGTTTTCTGGTTTAGTCATTTGGTACTTCATCGTCATGTTTCATTTGACACTATTGGCCCATAGATGAACTTAGGGCTGCTTTAAATGGTGTACTCGGTGACCATGATTGTCCCTTCGGGGACATCCGATAAAATTGGAACGATACAGAGAAGATTAGCATGGCCCCTGCGCAAGTATGACACGCACAAATCGAGAAATGGTCCAAATTTTTTTGTCAAGTCAACTTGGGTAATCGTCCCCTTGGGGACATCTAATAAAATTGGAACCATACAGAGAAGATTAGCATGGCCCCTGCGCAAGGATGACACGCACAAATCGAGAAATGGTCCAATTTTTTTTTCAACTTACCCTTACGAATTTGGTCAGTTTTTAGCTACATCTATCTCAAATCATGATTCCTTTTTACCATCAAAGTATTAAAAATTGATAATTTTAATGCGTATGTCAACTTGCACTCAAAGTCATGATGTTGGTGACCATTCCGTCAACTATATTGCTAGTAATGAATCTGGCGACATTGTTTTTGCTTCACTGGTTTGTATACCAATGAATCCGATAAAACTGGAACGATACAGAGAAGATTAGCATGGCCCCTGCGCAAGGATGACACGCACAAATCGAGAAATGGTCCAAATTTTTTTTCAACTTACCCTTACGAATTTGGTCAGTTTTTAGCTACATCTATCTCAAATCATGATTCTTTTTTACCATCAAAGTATTAAAAATTGATAATTTTAATGCGTATGTCAACTTTCGCTCAAAGTCATGATGTTGGTGACCATTCTGTCAACTATATTTTGCTAGTAATGAATCTGGTGAAATTGTTTTTGCTTCACTGGTTTGTATAACAATAATGTGCAACAACAACGATGATTCTAAGTGATTGCTATGATAACCGGTTGAGTTCTCGACTGAACACCCGTATTTACTTATGGTTTAAGTTGCATTGGTTCATGTCAGATTGTATGCTTTTGTGTATAATTAACAAACAAAAAAATCGTACCCAAGAAAATCCCACTAATAACAAAGCTATCAGTAAGGTCTGTGAAGGGTGGATGGGGATAAACGGTAAACGTTACCTCTATCGCAAAAGATAGAAAGGTTGTTTCCAATGAGAGTCATGAGACCCCTGGCTTCAGAATTCTATTCTATTGTATCCAGATAGCATAGTGTGTGATTTAGGGAATCAACAACATCAAAAACAAGAAGATAGTCAACCTACCTATCTTGCAATACTCAACTGTCGAAGTTTATCGTTGAAAAGTGTAAGGAAAAGATCCATTTCCATACATGTGGGGGATTGTTGGAAATTTGATGAAAATAGCATTTTTCATGTGGGGGATTGTTGGAAAATAAGTGAAAATAGCATTTTTCACAAATATAGGAAAATGATTTTTTCCTATTTTGGACTAGAAATAAATATAATAAAATGAGCGGGTTTTATGTATTTATTTGTGGGTTTGTGTTCTATGTTGGAAGAGCTTCGCAACGAACTAAACCACGTCCAAAACCGAGCTAAGATGAATGAGATATCGATGCTCAAAGTTGGGTGTTTGGAACATTCAATGTTGAAACTAAAGGGAAAGTAGCACCTTGTCCCACATAGGAGGAGGGATGGAACTTAAATGGGTATTTAAGGTGGAACTCTCCATCCTTATTGTTTCATGGAAGCACTCACTAGTGTCCTCGCGAAGGGTGCGGAGCACCCTAACTCGCACTCGCACTCGCACTCGCACACGCTCGCGCGCGCGCGTGGCGTGGGCGATGAGGCGCAAAATTTAAAATTTCGAATTCATCAACTCAGCAGGCCTAGTCTCAAACGTGGCTACCCTATAGTGAGCAGGTGTCCCTTACGGACCGTAAGGGAATAGTCTTACGGTCCGTAAGCATGTCCAAATTTTGTGTATAAATAGCAGACATTGGCACTCGATTTTGGACACTGAAACGACGTAAAAACTCCAAATATATGCTGAGATATCATAGAATTACTATAAAAAAACACACACGATACACAAATCGCTGCCGCAATCAGGGTAATAACTTGATCGCTACTACGATTCAACGTTCGATCGATTGAAACTATCCAATGTATGATTTAGTGCTGCTCAAATTGAGTTTATACTTTGTTATTCATCGTGATTTCGTCTTGAATGTTTGAGTGCTGTCCAAATTCGGGCTATACTCTGTCATTCGTTGTGAATCCGCTGAATTGTTAAGTATTGCACTTTATTAATCGTTGTGAGGGTTTAATCTCGTGAATTGTCGTAAATGCTGCATTAATTATTTACCTAGTTTGTGTGCATCATTTCTTAAATTAGGTTATTAGTCTTATCAGTAGACTAAACTTTACCCCATACACTTACAATCAAAGTAGATGCTAATTCTCAAAAGAATCTGAATCATGAAGCTTGTTAATTCAAATACTGCATGCTTATAATGTGAGTCATTCTCTTTTTATCAACTGTTTTACAATACTCCAAATTATTTTCAAAGTTATAATTACAGTGACTAAGTTTATGTAATCACCAAATTACAGCCGGTATGTGGAGTATTGTGCACATTACTAGTGTTGTTATCACGTTAGGTGGGCGAACCTAATTAGTGATATTCGTCACCATTGGGGCAGCCAATGGGGGATATGACCACAGTCACCGAAATGAGTCGAGTGATAAATACTGTGGGTAGTTGGTTTGATATCAGAAACATTGTAATCTCTCTTAATACTGTAAATTATAACAAATATGTTTTTTTGTGCAAACTGAATGAACTCACTCAGTATTTCCCGCTGACAAAACCTTTTTAAAACGCGTTTCAGGTAATTACAGTAGATTGGAGTAAGGATTGGATCCGGCACTGAAGGACTTCAAGAAGTGGCTGATTTTTTTAATTAAAAATCAAATTAAGAAATATTGTTTTATGTAATAAAATTTATCTTTATTAAAGTTATCTTTGCAAAACATGGATTTATTCCATCTATCTAATAAATAAAATCCGGTGTTTTCTAAACTCTGATATGTTTCCTAACTCACGGTCCTGATGAAATTTCCGCTGCAATGTTTTTCAAAATAATCACCGATACCACTAGGCTGTTCGCGGCTTCCGATTCCGTCCAGGGTGGGTCGGAGGTCGTGACAGTTGGGTACAATCTTTAGCCATATGCCCACGAATCCCGCAATTGTAACATTTAAACGGAAACCTTCGATTCTTTCTGTTCTTTCCCTTCTTCTCAGACGCGGTTTCACTATGATGAGTCGACTTGCCTTTTCGATCATCAGTTTTCTTCCCTCGGTCTTGTCCTCGGTACTTGTTTTGCCACGGCTTGCCTTGGTTTCGATTCTTAGACTTTTCAACAAACAAAACCTTGTCTTCTACACTTTTTATGGACGCTCCATTGAACTGAGCAAGAAGAGCTTCTTGCCCGGATAATAAGTTTTCAAACTCTCCCAAGGTTGGTTGCGTGGGCCATCCTTGTACTGCAGCCACGAAACTATGGAATTCGGGTTTAAGACCGTGAATGATGATCCTCTTCATTCGGGCTTCACCAATCTTTCCTTGCGGATCCAGTTCTCCTATTTCTCGATACAGTGTCTTTGCCTTATGGAAGTATTGTGGAATTGTCATCTCCTTTTGACTTAAAGATAACAGTTCGTTTTCAAGTAATTGTAGTCGGGTGTCGTTTCGTTTTGAATACAACTTTGTAAGGCAGTCCCAAACCTGTTTTGGAGTTTCTAGATCAAGAAAGTGTTCCAGTATTTCTTCTTCTACTGTAGTTTTCAGCAGAAACATCGCCCTTCTGGTCTTGATTTTCCACTTGCCAATCGCTCCTCCTGTATCGTTCCTTGGTAGCGTGGTTTCTGATCCGTTCGTCACGTCCCAAAGATCTTGTCCCTGGAGGTATGACATAATACATGTCGACATAATACATGTCGACCAGGTGTTGTAGTTGGACTGATTCAGTTTCTTTAGCCCACCAAGCACCTGAACTTCAGCCATCTGAATCACGTACAGGTCTTCTTCCTTTGATTACTTTTTGAGTGGTTTCAGGTATCCCTTCTGATCGACAAACTAGTTGCCGACTTCCCTTCACACGAGCCTATAATCAGTTTCAATAGGCTCTGATACCACTTTGTGAAACTTGTGGCCTTCGAATCCAACCCTAATCCCGAACCCTTTGATCGTGTTGTTGCTAAACAATAGCGACACTTTTTATTAATTCAGAAACGTGAAATTGGATACATCAGAAGGAAAGAAAACAAGAACTATTTATACTAACCTGTTTGACTACTAGATAAACTAGGACTCCTAATTTGAACAGAACTCAAATTACGTGTGAACCAAGAAAAACAATTATTTAATTAAACTACTTAATCAAAATTAATTAGCTAGCCCTTGAACTTTTGTAGATCTCCTCCTACCACCCCTCGAGACCACCGTACCACCCTACGTTCAACATTGCTTCTCGATTTCAATATAACTTTGGTCTAGACACATATGAACCACCAAACAGTTTTGGCGTAGGGGCAGCCCACTAACAGATGATCTACTGTTTCCTCGCAAACTCCGCACATTGGGCACTTCAAAATCTATATCTAATCGACTAATCTGTACGCAAGCACATAAGATCAGATGTCTACATACTTTTGATTAGTAGTTCATTTTTCCGCTTCTTTTGTTAACTCAAATCGGGGCATTTGAAAAACTTTGAGTCTGCAAATTTGTGAAATTGATTATGTTATAAGGTTGTCCTTATAAATGTGGTTAGTTATTTGGCGCATTAATTTCAAATGTGATGTTTATTTGATGAAATTATTTCACAATTTCTTAATGAACAAAAATAACTTACAATCAATTTCAGGCTCTTTACAATTGTAACTGATTAATCTTCTCAGTTCTCATGAATCTTTGTGTAATCCCCTTTTCTGGTTCCAAATATATAAATTTTAAGTGGTTGCCTAGTTTATCTAAATGAATCCTGTCAAATATTAGCTTATGTTTGTTTTTTAACAGCAAAAAAACATCTTTATATGTTCCTGCCCGGGATCGAACCGGAGACCTTTTGCGTGTAAAGCAAACGTGATAACCACTACACCACAGAAACATCTTACGACAAGTTATTTTTGTGAAATATTAATTTGTTACAGAGTTTGTGAGGCTATCGTTACAAATCTTATAGATATGTTATCTCAAATCATGATGTTTTTTGTAGCTTTAATTCTTAGTTTCTTTTTAGTCAATTAAGTTATGTAGTAGTGGGTTGTTTCAATAGGTTTGAATCTGCATTTTAGTTCTATATATATTTACTTTGTACGTATTATTTGGCATGAATGAAACGATGAATTGAGTCCCTTCCAAAAGTCCCTAAATTCTTTCAAACTTCTATCTATTTTATTTGGATCAATTGGTTAACAATTAGGTTCGTAATAAACACCAAGATACTAAGGAAATAAAATCAATCATTCATTTCCTTAAAAAATAAAACAAGTACATAAAAAGTTAAAATGAAACTTGCATGGCGTAGGTAGTGGCGGTTTGAAACTTCGAACATAGGGTTGCATGTGATTGTTATTCGAAAGCAGGGCTGCAAAGAAGAAGGTTAAGGCCTAAGGATGTAGGGCGACTGTCAAAGTACTGAGTGCAATGATATGGTGAGAACATATGTTTTATAACCTACATACATCATGATTTATGGGTTGGGTAAATAGAAAGGTTGTTTCCAATGAGAGTCATGAGACCCCTGGCTTCAGAATTCTATTCTATTGTATCCAGGTAGCATAGTGTGTGATTTAGGGAATCACCAACATCAAAAACAAAAAGTTCTAAAAATGGTAGTATTTTGTGTGTAGATTTTCGTAGATACAACACTTCTAGTTAGTTCATACACTTTTGTCAAAACGGCGAGTTCGTAATGGGTGAAAGCAGGTTAAAACGGGTCAGGTGTGCTGATTAATGCAATAATTTTCTTGTAATAAACATTATACGTTCAGTGTGAATACAAAATTATGTCTTAACAGAAACAAATTGATGTTGATAGAATTGAGAGAACTTGCCCTCTTCTCATTGATAATCACAATATATAAGAATACAAGAGTATCTCCTATTTTTAGGGAGAGATATACATCCATTTATAAGATATCTACATTCCTATTTTATATTATCTATTACACATGGCAGTCGAAGCGAGAGGAGGCCGAATGCTTAGACTAGAACGGAAGTCGTCAAATAGGACCTTGGGTAATCCTTTTGTGAGTATATCTGCAACCTGAGATCGGGCTGGAATATGAAGGACTCAAATTGCACCGCGTTGAACAAGTTCACGCACAAAATGAATATCCAACTCTATGTGTTTTGTACGTTAATGTTGGACAGGATTACCCGATAAGTAGATAGCACTAATATTGTCACAATAGACCAAACTTGCATTAGCAACAGGATCCTGCCTGACTCAGTTCGTCCCACATCGGCTGAAAGATGAAGCTGTGGATAGTATGTATAGCCTGGGTGAGGAACGTTAATCGTCCCTTCGGGGACATCCGATAAAATTGGAACGATACAGAGAAGATTAGCATGGCCCCTGCGCAAGTATGACGCACAAATCGAGAAATGGTCCAAATTTTTTTCCCAATCGTTTTTTTTGCGTACTTATTTTATTCTCGCATTTCATCGTCGTGTTTCCATCAACACTGTTGTGAGCTAACTATTTCTACATGAGTTCATGGATCCAGCATTCTAATTGATCAGTATGGCCTGGCTTCTCCAGTCGTCGTCTTCGCCAAAACGTTAATTTCAAAATGAGATATTCAAAATCTGTATCTAATCACATAAGATCAGATGTCTGCATATTTTTTGTCTAGTAGTTTGTTTTTCTGCTTCTGTAGTTAAATTGGTGGGTTAGCTTTTCTTATATATTCTTACATAGTTTGTTTTTCTGCTTCTGTAGTTAAAAAACAATTATATATTCTTGCCCGGGATCGAACCGGAGACCTTTTGCGCGTAAGGCAAACGTGATAACCACTACACCAAAAAAACATATGTTAACTGGTAGCTAAAGTAATCTCAGATCATGACAAATTTAACTATGTATGTTGGCGAAATACCATAGAAGCAACCATGGTTTTATTTTGAGGAGGTATTCATAAAAAATTAATAGTTACAGGTGTGTAAAATCTATGTGGATCAAATACCTTTATTGCGATTTTCGTGGTGCAAATAGATATATAAAGTAACATTTCTTCAACCTTCATTTTATATGTGCATGTAAGTGTGATTTTCAGATTACTGACTAACGCCTGGTTTGGTCTTTGGCAAGGGCATGCATTTGATTGGTCCACTACAAATAGTGCAAGGTGCAAAAATACATTAGTTTTAAAACATGTCCCTCAATTGGTTTATCTCGCAAATTTATGGCTGTCGATAGTAGTGGTTTCTTTTTTCAAGCGACGTGATGCATGGTGTACTTTGGATTTCAAGTGGCTTTTTGCTTAGGTATATGCTTCGTCAAATTGCATAACTTGTATACAAGCCTCGTCTAAGCATCTACATAGATGATGATTCGTGAATTTATAATCAAGATGTAAGATCCAAAATTTCGAATGTGCGACAAAAATAATGTATACAAAATATGCTGACACGTATGTATTTATATGAAACCAACTATGATAACAGATGTATATGTCAAAAACCCAACAATGTATACAAACTACACGTCTGCATTTCATGCAAGTTATAAAGTAATTTACGAACGAAATAAGACATATAATGTGTGATTTCAAATACCAACTACTAATTAGAATCTACATGTATGTATATCTCAAAATGTAGAAACTGCGCTCCCAACCCATGCAAGCTGACTTGATCCATACTAAAAAGATTACTCAAAATGTTATTGAAACACCTTTTGGTTGATTTTTTTTTAGAATTTGGTTTATTTTGGCTTTTGGTATATCTAACTACGCATCAGATGTTTGGTGCGTGTTGGGTCGAATGAAATATCTATTGTGGTGCGGGTTGGGTCGAATGAAATATCTATTGTACAAATGATTATGATTTTTTTTGAAGTAAATGATTTAGAAGATTTAATGCTTTGAAACTACACTTTTGTACAACTTAATTTGAACTCATTTTTGTTTACCCTTTTTATTTTGGTTCTATTGGTTTGAGCCGTTAGATAAAACATAAGCCAAGTGTTCTAGTAGACCAAAGTGTTGGGAAGTTGTCGCAACTAGATTACTAAAACGGAAACAAGTCTACTGGTTCAAACGGGTTGAACGTAGACCAAAGTGTATCTATACGCATAAACCTCCTAGTTCTATTTATTTAAAAGATTGTATTATTAGTGTAATAGTAATAGTGTATTGTAATTATACTTGACACAACATGTTTCATTTAGCACTCGTTCGACCAAAAACTCACCCTAAACTATTCGGTCTCAACTCAAACATTATCTAAAGTTATTAGCTTTTGTGTTTCACCAAATGAATTGTACTGCAATTTCACCCAATTATATGTTGCACCATCATGCTCAAATTTACAAGCTGGAACTTAAAATAATAAGTCATAACAATAATCACACAATGTATATGCATGAAGCACCAGTGGTCTAGTGGTAGAATAGTACCCTGCCACGGTACAGACCCGGGTTCGATTCCCGGCTGGTGCATCTTTTCATTTCAATGAAGAAACCGCGCTCATTGTGATGTTGGTTCATCACACCTGTTCGATTATTCGAAACATTTAAAGCGCATCTGAGCATTTACTTTTTATACGATGATGCAAAGAGCATATTTATGTCTTAATAATAACAAATCTAGTAGCCATAGTAATCTCAAATCAATGATGTTTTGGTGACCAAGAAATTAGTAGCATAGATGATATTATTATGCTATAGTTTTGACTTTTGAGCATTAAACTGTTCTGTTAGTAATTTAGTTTCTGTAGTTATATATTGCATTGGTTGCACAGAAGTGTTTATAGGTCAGTGTAACACGGTGGATCAATTTCAACATATATTAGGATTATGATTTGACCCATTTTTAATTGTGCTATTTGCAGAATTTAAACATGTCTTTTCTACATTTAATTGTAAGAATTTTGGATTTGATTACTGATGTGTGCCTTATTCGGTCAACCCATGAAGTACCCACGAAGTCCATGCATCTGCATTGCAATTAGTTTGTTTCCTTTGTGCTGCATGTTTTTAGTTATGGTAGTATTGGTTACTTATATTTAGGGCTATATAAAGCCATTTATGTTTCTAAGTTTTTATGATGAATGAAGAAATGAATTAGTCACTTCCAAAAGTCTTGTTTTCTCTCAAGGTCTTATCTATTTTATTTGGATCATTTGATTACGATTTGGAATTATGAGAAAAACAAGTGATTTCTGAACCTTTGAGTTAGGCAATTGCGCTAACATTAAAAACAAATAGTGCTAAAAATGGTAGTATTTTGTGTATAGATTTTCGTAAATACAAAACTTCTAGTTAGTTCATACCCTTTTGTCAAAATGGCGAGTTCGTAATGGGTGAAAGCAGGTTAAAATGGGTCAAGCGTGCTGATTACTGCAATAATTTTCTTGTAACATTATGTGTTCAGTGTGATTACAAAATTATGTCTTCACAGAAACAAATGGATGTTTTTTACTAGTGTTATTAAGTGCTTCTGGTGATTTTCAACCCATTTGACCCGTTCATTTTTCTTCACGTTGCTTTATGCCTTTAACTAGATTGGAAATTGATTTAGCGTCTTATTTTGATAATATTGTCTTTATAGTTATTGTAATGCACTAATTCTTTACTTGAAAAAATTAAGTAATGTTAGTACAACTACAATCGATAACCCGGTCTTTATAGTTATTGTAATGCACTAATTCTTTACTTGAAAAAATTAAGTAATGTTGGTACAACTACAATCGATAACCCGAGCATGACGTATGTAACGCATAACACACTTATTTGAAGTGTTCAGATTGGTTGATGGGTTGTAAATATGTTGATAAGGCATCCAACTATGCATCAATTCATATCTTTGAGAACTGTATTGAATCTGGGTGGAATCCCTTTTTCTGGATCTTATGATGGTTTATTTGAATGAATCCGGTTAGCTTTTTTTAACAACAAAAAGACATATTTTATATGTTCCTGCCCGGGATCGAACCGGAGACCTTTTGCGTGTAAAGCAAACGTGATAACCACTACACCACAGAAACATCTTACGACAAGTCATTTTTGTGAAACATTAATTTGTTACAGAGTTTGTGAGGCTATCGTTACAAATCTTATAGATATGTTATCTCAAATCATGATGTTTTTTGTAGCTTTAATTCTTAGTTTCTTTTTAGTCAATTAAGTTATGTAGTAGTGGGTTGTTTCAATAGGTTTGAATCTGCATTTTAGTTCTATATATATTTACTTTATACGTATTATTTGGCATGAATGAAATGAAATAAAATCAATCATTCATTTCCTTAAAAAATAAAACAAGATGTAAAGAGCATTATACTTCGCCACTGTCTAAGCATCTACATAGATGAAGATTCGTGAATTTAAATCAAGATGTAAGATCCAAAATTTTGAATGTGCGCCAAAAATAATGTATACAAAATATGCTTACACGTATGTATTTTATATGAAACCAACTATGATAACAGATGTATATGTCAAAAACCCAACAATGTATACAAACTACACGTCTGCATTTCATGTAAGTTATAAAGTAATTTACGAACGAAATAAGACATATAATGTGTTATTTCAAATACCAACTACTAATTAGAATCTACATGTATGTATATCTCAAAATGTAGAAACTGCGCTCCCAACCCATGCAAGCTGACTTGATCCATGCAACCTAAGATGCTTCCTATTAATTTTTAATCTATTTCTAATAACGTCAAATATGTAGCACCAGTGGTCTAGTGGTAGAATAGTACCCTGCCACGGTACAGACCCGGGTTCGATTCCTGGCTGGTGCATCTTATGCAATGAAGAAACCGCGCTTATTGTGATGTAGGGTCATCACAGCTGTTCGATTATTCGAAACATTTAAAGCGCATCTGAGCATTTACTTTTTATACGATGATGCAAAGAGCATTTATGTCTTAATAATAACAAATCTAGTAGCCATAGTAATCTCAAATCATGATGTTTTGGTGACCAAGAAATTAGTAGCATAGATGATATTATTATGCTATAGTTTTTTTGAGCATTAAACCATTATGTTAGTAATTTAGTTTCTGTAGTTATATATTGCATTGGTTGCACAGAAGTGTTTATAGGTCAGTGTAACACGGTGGATCAATTTCAACATATATTAGGATTATGATTTGACCCATTTTTTAATTGTGCTATTTGCAGAATTTAAACATGTCTTTTCTACATTTAATTGTAAGAATTTTGGATTTGATTACTGATGTGTGCCTTATTCGGTCAACCCATGAAGTACCCACGAAGTCCATGCATCTGCATTGCAATTAGTTTGTTTCCTTTGTGCTGCATGTTTTTAGTTATGGTAGTATTGGTTACTTATATTTAGGGCTATATAAAGCCATTTATGTTTCTAAGTTTTTATGATGAATGAAGAAATGAATTAGTCACTTCCAAACGTCTTGTTTTCTCTCAAGCTCTTATCTATTTTATTTGGATCATTTGATTACGATTTGGAATTATGAGAAAAACAAGTGATTTCTGAACCTTTGAGTTAGGCAATTGCGCTAACATTAAAAACAAATAGTGCTAAAAATGGTAGTATTTTGTGTATAGAATTTCGTAAATACAAAACTTCTAGTTAGTTCATACACTTGTGTCAAAATGGCGAGTTCGTAATGGGTGAAAGCAGGTTAAAATGGGTCAAGCGTGCCTGATTACTGCAATAATTTTCTTGTAATAAACATTATGTGTTCAGTGTGATTACAAAATCATGTCTTCACAGAAACAAATGGATGTTTTTTTAATAATGTTATTCAGTGCTTCTGGTGATGTTCAACCCATTTGACCCGTTCATTTTTCTTCACGTTGCTTTATGCCTTTAACTAGATTGGAAATTGATTTAGCGTCTGAAGAAACAGTGATCTAATTAAGGAATTAATTAGGTGGGTTTATGTTCCTATCATAGTGGTTAATCTTCTTTTAGGTATTTGAGCTTCGACTGGTTAATCAACCTGCAAAACAGAACACCGTTACTCGTTAAGAGGGGAATGTGGGGGTTTCCCTCTTAACCGGGCTCCGGCGTGAGAATAAGCGACTGCTTTGAGAGTAATTAAGTAGTTAAGAGTAAGAGCCGAGAGAATAGAATAGAATAACCTGAGGAATGAAGGTCCCTATTTATAGCCGGAGAGGTGTAAGAGGTTGTGGGCTGATGGGCCTTGGGCCAGAAACGGACAACAACGAATATGCTCTTTGCCTTGCTGGCCTCGACTGCTTAGTGGCTTCTAGATGCTCGTCGGTGCTGGCGCACCTTGATTGGAGCCACGTGTCATTGTTGTCGGCCTTGTTGTCCCTTCTGTCATCAGCAGACAAGTGGAGATCGTGGGACAGTTGTCCCCGTCTCTTGATTGGTGCCATGTAGGCGTCCTTGTGTACTTATCGTCAGAAGATCGTGGCGCACGATTGAACAGAGCCTGCTAGACGCTCATTGGTCCTTTTTACTGCCACTTGTACCCTGTGTACCTCTGTAGGTAACAGCGCGTCTTCCTATGGAGAGGATTTTGTTTGATGGCAACTAACCCGCGCGGGGCTAGTGTGCTCACTTATGCCGTTGTTTTTATGCTAAGTGTTGCTATCTGAGTTTATTATGTGCTCTTTCCTCGCGCGGTGATAAGTCACAATGTGATGTGAGCCGCGCGAGGTTGTTATTATCAAGCTGTTATGCTAAGGAGTATGGTCTCACGTGCAACCTGTTATGAGGTTTGCGCGACTTTTTGGGACCATACCCCTTCAAGTCCCCCCAGTCCAGTGCTGCACCATGCGCAACGCAAGTGGTTGGAGCTCTGGACTTGATAAAAATAAGAGAAGGGGAAGTTGTCCTTTTGGTCTTGACTTGTAAGGCGCATGTAGAAAACTGTTGTTTTCGATGCGCAGGTACTAGGCAGGTGTCGAGTGATATCTTGTTTGTCTTTTTAATCGCGCGAGGTATTAGTAGTTTACGTATATCTGGCGCGACTCATGTGACTTCTGCATGAAGTTACTTGCACGTTTTATGGCGGGAAACTTCGAAATTTGAACCTCTGACAGGTTGGTGAGATAAGTCGCTGAGGGCGACGTTTGAGTTGACCCCTGGCACGGGTGTCATCATGCCGCCTGCGGCGGTTGCACTTCATGTCAGGAGAGTGGGTGCCACGCGCGCGTGGTAACCGTCGTCCCTGTTTTCCCGCTTGACGTGGCAACCTCTCGTTGGTTGCCCTTGCGGCTAGTGCGGCACGGTTACCCATCGCATTAAATGCGATGGGTATAAATATCCGAAGAGAAAGGTGAGAGATTCACTTTCTCTTCGTTTCTTCTCCGATTTCCTCTCGAAACTCTTTGAATCTTCAAAGTGTTCTTCATTTTCTTCAAGATTTCTGCAAATCTTCAAACCTTCTTCGAGCCTTTTTTCCAGGTCATCTTAAGATCATGAGTGAAGAGCATCAAGAGGTTCCTGCTAGTGAGGAAGGACCGGTTCCAGTCCTTAGATGGGACTTAGGTCTGTTCGAACAGATTGTTCGAAGCTTCAGATTCCCACCGGAGTGGGACGCCCGGTATCCGGCTCAGGGCCAAACCGCGGCTGATGCCCCACCCGGTTATATTACCCTTTATGAAGATTTCTTTCTTCAGGGTAATTTCCGGTTGCCGGCGACCAACTTCCTGGGTAGTATCCTTTCTTACTACCAGTTTCACATATCTCAGATGAGTCCACCCGGGATGGTGAGGGTGCGACACTTCGAGTTCTTATGCCAGTCTCATGGCATCGAGCCAACTGTCGACAAATTTCGATCATTCTATCAACTCCAAAGGACGATGGGGTTCTTTTCGTTTGCAAGCCGAGGTGCGGCGAAAAAGATTTTGTTAAATCCACCAAAGAGTTTCCATGACTGGAAACCCAAGTTCTTCTTCATCAGGGAAGAAGTCGTGCCGGTCGCTATGACCTTTAGGGAATGGACTGAGGCCATACCCAAGGAAGACCTGCCGATCCCGAAAACGGCTTTGTGGTACCAACAGCTGACCCCAACCCCTAACCGGGTGTTTGGGGAAAATGTTTTGGTTGCAGCCAAGATGAGTGACCAGTGGTCACCTAGCAGCAGGGAGGTTCCTGTGCTAAAGCTTGGCGATCAAGGTTAGACCTTTGTTTGTTTGTTTGTTTTTTTTTTTTCTAAGTAAATTTGCTGCAAATGCTTCTTACCCTTTTTTATTTATAGAAGCGCAACTCTACCAAGCTGCCTTCACTACCTTTGGTGGCTCCATGGGTGTTCGCGCAGTGCGCGATGATGAAGAGAGCTGGTATGACCAGATTAAAGGAAACTTCATGTTTCCAGCTGCTGATGCTTTCGCTTCGCCGCCCACTGCTACTGAAGGTGCGCAATACCCAAAACCTCGTCCATTGCGCTCTCTGACTCTCGCTGGGAAAGAAACTTTCTATCTTTCCAGCGAGGAGTCCGTAGGATCTTCCAACGGCGAGCTAAGCTCTTGGTCTAAAATATTTGCAGGTGTGTTGCGCGACCTGGGGATTGACCCAGAGGAGAAAAAGAAGAAACCGGTGAAGAAGAAGAAGAAAGCGGAGCCGGAGGTGACCAGCAAGGGCACTGGCCCTAGTCGCGCAACAGCTGCTGCTGGCAAAGGTACTCTTCGCCTTCGTCAACGTGACTTGGATGATTATGTGATCATCAGTGACTCATATGAAGGTTTATCTCATGTAGCTAAGGGAAAAGCTGGTGCTGGTGGGTCAAAGAGTTCTGGGAGCGCGGGTTCTCGTAACCCCGATGCTGGCGCGACCCCCAGTTTTCCCGAAGATGTAGAAGAGGAGGAAGATGCTGGTGCTCGACTAATTGGGCGAAAGAGGGGTAGGAGCGAGGCTACAACTGGTGTGGCCTCCGCGCCTCAATCTGTTGTGATCCCTGCGATAGGGAAGACGAGCAGGCTGCGCTCGTTGTATCAATTTTCTCCTGGTATGTTCTTTTCTTCTCTTCTTTTCTAAAAAACTTTTTTGCTTATACTTGCCTTGTTTTGTAGAGATCAAGAAGAAGACCCCTGAAAAGGCGGTTACATTCGTTGAGGTGGGGGTAAAAAGGCCCAAGATAACCGTCAAGCCCACTGACGCTGCAGCTCAGGACGCCGCGAAGGCGGCTGAGGCGCAGCGTAAGGTGGAGGAGGCGCGTAAGAAAGAAGAGGAGAAGAGAAAGAAAGAAGAGAAGAAAGTAGAGGAGGAGAGAAAGAAAAGAGAGGAGGAGGAGAGGAAGAAAAAGGAGGAGGAGGATAGGAAGCGCAGGGCGGAGCAGGAGAGGCTGGCTGAGGTGGCTAAAAAGCAGGCCTTGGAGAAGGAGATGGCGGCGAAAAAGGCTATGGATCAGCCTCTTAAACCTCCAGGCCCTGAGGTCACCAAGCCACCTAACACCGGTCCCGTTACCACTTCCAAGGCTTCTGGCCGCTTCTCCTCAAGTGGCGCGAGCTCTGGTGGAGCTGGGGGTTATAACCCCAATGTGGTAGGGGCAAAAGATACCGTTGGAGATATCTACTACAAGACATATACTGAAGAAGAGCGCGGTGATGCCCTCCATCATGCCCCCTGGAGCTTAAAACAGAAGGATACATTTGCTGAGTTTAGCGCTTCGCGTGAATCGTTTTTGAATTCCTTCCCCCCTGGTGAGGTCAATCGGCAAAGGGCAAAAACCCATGAGATGTTATATCGCACTTATATTCTTGGGGAGGCCAATGCCCGCTCTGCCAACCACCAGATCGTTCGCGAATGGCGGACGATGGTCAGAGAACGTGCCGATTGGGAGGGTTATCGCGAGCGTACTCTGAAGCGAATTGCGGAGTTTGAGAAGTCGAAAGCTGCGCTCGACGAAGAAAGAGCCAAATTTGAGGCTGACAAGAAGGCGGAGGAGTGGGGCCGCGAGGGGCTGCAGAAAAAACTCCACAATGCTGAGGAGCAACTGGCCAAGGAGAAGGCCGAGTTCAAGCGTATATGCGCCCAAGACAACGAGCGTACTTATGCTTTACGACAGAAGATCGTTGGTCTTGAGGCTACCGTTGCGGACTTGACCTCAAAGGTGGAGGAAGCGCAGGGTGAAAAAACTGCCAAGCAGCAGATGGAGGTTAGTTCTACTGATTCTCGCTCTTCCTTTTTGTTTACGAGATTTCTCTAAAGTCAATTCTCAAGGTGTTTGTCAACTTTTAGGTTGAGCTGACTGAAGCCAAGGTGCAATTGTCTAACAAGGACAAGGATCTCCATGCCAAGGACGTTGAGATAGCGGAACTCAAACGTCGCTTGAATGAGCAAATCGACAGATGCGAGTCCTTGGAGATTGACCTTGAGGCTGAGAAGGTCAAGGCTGCTGATGCTGAGGAGGCGCGTGCTGTGAGCACTGCCGCGCTGAATGTGGCTCAAACCAACTACTCTGAGGCTCAAGGTATCGTCGATACACTTGTCTCAGAAGCGGAGTGGATGCGCACTCGTGGAGTAGTGATGGTAAGTGCCTTGAGCTTTTTTCTTAAGTTGATTTGAAGAGTTTTTTCTTTAATGCTTATCTTTTGTTGAAGGTTGCCAACTCCATCTTGAATGCGAACGAGCTAGATCGCGCTGTGGCGGCTCTGACAGATGCGGCGCGTGCGGTGGGTCACCGAGGAGGTTACCTGGAGTGTGCTGATCATGTTGAGCAAATGCTTGGGCAAGAATTTGACACAAGCCACTGCTCAGTAACAGATCGTGCCGATGCTGCGCTGGCAAGTGCTGAAAATTCCTATGACAACCTCTCCTTACCTATCATGGAGTTAGTTGTCGAATCGTTAAAGAAAGACGACTGGTGCCAGCGTCTTAAGGCAATCCTCGATCCACCAGTTACCGTCGAGGTTTCTGACGAAGAGCCCACTGGTGACGACGGTGATGATGGCAATGATGATGATGGTGAAGACGACGGAGATGATGGTGATGATGGTCGCGAAGGATAGGATAGTTTGTTGAGTAGGTAGTGGATAGGCATTTGTGCCTTTGTAATTTCTTTGAAAAATCTTATGTATGATGCTGCGCAGTTGCGCAAGATGTTAATGGAACCTTTTGTTTTTCTGTTGCAATTACTGCATTGTTATAAAAACTTATGCTAAATTAGCTTGAATAAATGGAAGCGTTTTCTAAGTATAAGGTGGCCACCCGGTCTCGCGCTTTGTTTGCGGAGGACCTTGGAGGTGGTTTGAACCATCTCAAAATGCTGGAGTGTTTTCGCGCTAATCAGAAGTTTAACATGCATTTGTAACGAAAAAACAATGTAATAGAACATGTCGTATGTTTTCATTCAAGTCAGAAGTTGGCTCTTAGGCCTTCATACATATTTGCCAATGGCTCGTAGCCGGCGTGGCGAAATTGAAAAATGGCGCAAGGCCGAAAAGATTACATATAGCATTTGCGCAATTGTTGCGCATTCCAAGTTCTTGGTAAGATGTGGCCATCTAAGGTGCGCAATTTGTAGGCCCCTTTGCCTAGGACCTCATGAATCAGATATGGGCCTTCCCATTTAGGTGCCAATTTCCCTGGGCGTTCCGCATTTGATGCTTCGTTGTCGCGAAAGACGTACTCCCCTGGATTGAAGGTACAAATGCGAACCCTTGTGTTGTAGTACCTTTCCAGCTGGGTTTTGTATTTGGCCTATCTGATTCTTGCGATTTCGCGTCGTTCTTCTAACAAGTCTAAGTCTAGACGCCTTTCCGCTTCATTGTCAACCGTGTTGACCGTGGTCATTCGCGGCGAGGGCAGGCCAATCTCCGCCGGGATTACCGCCTCTGAGCCATAGACCAGGCTGAAAGGGGTCTCGCCGGTACTCGTCTTTGGCATGGTCCGATGAGCCCATAAAATGCTTGGGAGCTCATCGACCCATCCGCGCCGCCTTGTTCCTAATCTGGCCTTTATCCCTTCGACGATGCATTTGTTCACACTTTCCACTTGTCCGTTGCCTTGTGGGTGCGCAACGGAGGTGAAAGTGTGTTCAATGTTCATCTCCTTCATCCAGTTCTTAAGATCGTCTGAAGCAAAGTTGGTGCCGTTGTCTGTCACGATCTTGAGCGGGAGGCCGAATCTGCATATGATGTGCTCCCATATGAACTTGCGCACAATCATAGCCGTGGTGGATGCAAGGGCTTTGGCTTCTACCCACTTCGTGAAGTAGTCGACAGCTACTATAATGAACTTCACGGCGCCGGGGGCATCCGGGAAAGGTCCCACCATGTCAATTCCCCATTGTTGGAAGGGCCATGCGGTGGACACGGGAATGAGATCGTTTTTAGGACGCAATGTTTTTGGGGAGTGTCTCTGGCAAGAGTCACACTTGCGGATCTCTTTCATTGCGTCAACATGCATACCAGGCCAGTAGTAACCGGCGCTCATGATCTTCGCGACAACCATCCTTGGTCCGGAGTGGATGCCGCAAATCCCTTCGTGGATTTCCCTTATCAAGTAATTCGCGTCCTGGGGGTCCACACAGCGCAGTAGTGGTCCCAGGAAGGATTTTCGGTATAAGATACCGCTGTTCATTTCGTACTGTAGGGCTTTGTTTTGGATCTTTCTTGCTTCCGCTTTGTTCTCGGGAAGCACCCCCTCTTGCAAGTATTGGATGATGGGGGTCATCCATGATGTCTGCCCTGTTTCGATTACGTTAACTTGGCGCAATAAAACCGATGGGTTCTTGAGTACCTCTATCCTTACATCCTTGGCGAGATGTTGAAAGGAAGTCGAGGCGAGCTTGCTCAGGGCATCTGCGGGCTTGTTTTCTGAGCGATTGATATGTATGACTTCGTGGGTTTTGAATTGTTGGAGCAGTTCTTTCGCTTGTTCCAGATACAAAGCCATGACTTCACCCTTCGCGTCGTATATGCCGTTTACTTGACTGGCTATCAGGAGTGAATCCACATGTGCGCGCAAGTTTTTTGCTCCCATCTTGATGGCGAGGCGTAAGCCTGCCAGAAAAGCCTCGTACTCAGCTTCATTGTTGGTGTTTTTGAAGTCGAGCTTAATGGCGTAAGTAAACTCGTGCTTTTCTGGGCTTACTAGACGTAAACCTGCTCCCGCGCCATCTTCATTTGATGCCCCGTCAGTGTAAAGCATCCAAGTTTCCTCTGCTGTGTTTTCCTTGGGCGTCTCTATCATCTCGCATTCTTTGATCTTATCAGCCGGCACTTCCGTGATGAAGTCGGCGAGGACCTGCCCCTTAATGGCTGGGCGCGGTCTATACAAGATGTTATGGCCGCCCAGTTCAATGGCCCATTTCGCCAATCTGCCTGATGTCTCAGGCTTCTGAAGTATAGTGCCAATGTGGAAGTTGGTAAGCACAGTTATCACATGGCCTGTGAAGTATCGGCGCAATCTTCGGGAGGCGTGTAGTAGTGCAAGAACCAGCTTTTCCATTGTGGAATATCTTGTTTCCGGGTCTGTGAGTACCCTGCTGACGTAATAGATCGGGGTTTGCACGCCATTCCTGTCTACCAACAATACTGACCCTACTGCCTTATCCGAGGAGGACAAGTACAGCACAAGGGGCTCTTTTTCAAACGGTGCCGTCAGCGTAGGGAGTTCGATCAGACACGCTTTCATTTGTTGAAAAGCTGTTTCGGCTTCCGGGGTCCATTTGAACTCTTGCTTCTTTACGCAATTGCGCAATGTGCTAATGAAGGGATACGACTTTGCGGCGTGATTGGAGAGAAAACGATTTAGCGCGGCCAGCCGGCCGGCTAGTCGTTGCATTTCCTTGATGTTTCTTGGTGAAGGCATTCGTTCTATAGCTTGGACCTTCTCGGGGTTCACCTTGAAACCGCCGTTTGTGACAATGAAGCCCAGAAACTTCCCTTCTTCCATGCCAAAGGAACACTTGGCTGGATTTAGCTTCATGTTTACGCTGCGCAATGAGTTGAACGTTTTTTCGATGTCTTTTAACATTTGGTCCTCTTCGGGACTTTTCACCACTAGATCATCGATATAAACCTCAATGTGCTTCCCGATGTCACCTGCGAAGGTTTTGTCCATCAAGCGTTGATAAGTCGCGCCTGCGTTCTTTAAACCAAAAGGCATTTTGGTGTAGCAGAATATTCCAAGATCAGTCCTGAAGGCTGTCTTGTCTTCATCTTCCAGCTTCATCTGCACTTGATGGTATCCTTTATAGCAATCCAAGAAACACTTCCATCTGTAAGGCGCGAGGGAGTCAATCTTTTTATCGATCTCTGGCAAGGAATAGCAATCCTTTGGGCATGCTTTGTTGAGATCGGTGTAATCTACACACATGCGCCATCCGCCATTTGATTTTTCCACCATTACTGGGTTCGCGACCCAGCTTTGATATCGTACCTCTCTCAGGATTCCAGCCTTGAGCAACTCACATACTTGCTCATTCATCGCTTTTGTCTTATCCGCGCCTAGGCTGCGCCTTCGCTGGGCTTTTGGTTCTACAGAAGGGTACGTGTTTAAGCAATGCTCAGTTATGTTGCGCGGGACGCCGGTCATGTCTGACGGGGTCCAGGCAAAAATATCCATGTTGCGGAACAGCAGTTGCTTTAAATGTTTTCTGATGTCTGACGAAATGGCGTGGCCAATTGTCACTGTCTGCTCTGGGTACTTGCGGTTTAGGACCCATTTTTCTGGCTCGGTCGTAGAGACCTTCGCCGCTTTTGTTGGGCGCAGCTCTTCAGTTGACATCACTTCTTTCTTGGCGTATATGATTGCGACGCCTGTCTTGGTAGGAAAACCTATGGCAGAATGAGGTGTTGAAGTCACCATATTTAGTTCGCCTTGTGTTTCCCTTCCAAGAAGCACATCATGCCTTGATTTCACTGGCATTACCATAAAGTTCACACTTGTTGTTCTTGAATGTTTCCCGTCAGAGAGTGTGACAGGGAAACTGATTTGGCCGAGAGGGAAGACCATTTCGTTGCAAAAGCCGGACAAAGGATAATCGACTGGCTCGAGTCTCGCTTTGTCTTCTTCATCGAATTGATTGAAACATTGTTCGTAGATGATGTCGGCTGTGCTTCCTGGGTCGATGAAGATGTACTCTGTTTCATAGTGACCAATTATACCAGTAATGACGACGGGTCGTGTAGCGCGAGGACCGCCGCGCACTACTGGGAATATGACTTGCTGTTCTTGCCAAGAAGGCTCGTAGGGCCGTTTGCCCTTTTCTCTCGCGGTGTATCTTGGTCCGTTGACCATGTGAGTCTCTAGCCGTCTCACCTTTTTGTGGCTGCCTTCATCGTGACGCTGGAGCTGACGGGTGTCCTTGCGCACATTCTTCACTAAATGGCTTAGCTTGCCGCTTTTGAGCGCTCTTTCGATTTCCTGGCGCAAACTGTGGCAGTCGTCGGTCAAATGCCCCGAGTCTTTGTGAAAATCGCAGTATAAGTTAGGGTCTTGCCCTTTCTTGTTTGTCATCGGCCTTGGCGCCTTGAAATCGACATTCTCCGTCATCAATACCTCCTTTGGAGTTTTTGTGAGCGGAGTCCAGTGTTTGTCGCGGTTGTCGTCTCTGACTGCTTTCTTGTAACCGATTCGGTCAATCGTATCTCGCGCATCTTCTCTGTATCGTGGCCTGTCGTCGCGGCCTCTGGGTCTTTCAGACTTCCAGTCATGACTCTTGTACTTGTTGCGCTTGTTGTTGTTGTCGCGCGGCCTCTCGTTTGCTCTTGAGAATCGATCTTCGGAGTAATAACCCTTTCCACCAGCAAGGGACTCCTCGGTTTGCGCGACGATCTTTGCTGCTTCCATCAGTTTATCCCACTCTTTTGGCATCCCATCTTTGCCTGTGATGGTTCTAATGAGGCTATCACAGCGTATAGCCTTCTTGAAGTGGCAGCGCATGAGTTGCTCACTGACGCCGCCAATCTCTAAACATTCTTTGTTGAAACGCGTGATGAAGTCCTCCAGACCTTCACCATCCCTTCGCCATATATCTTCTACTTCCGCCGTATCACGCTGATAGCGACGTTGTTGGCTAAAATAGCTTAAGAATTGTGTCTTGAAGTCTGTCCACGACTTAATTTTTCCGGGCGGAAGGCTGTCAAACCAGGCGCGAGCCGCTCCGGTCAGCGTTTGAATGAACAGGTGGCACCACATGGGCATGTTCCAACCTCCCATGCAGCCCACACTCGTGAATGTTCTGACGTGGTCGTCTGGGTCAGTCAACCCATTGAATTTCCCGACGGTTGGGGGTAGCTTCTCTCGTGAGAGTGGTGCGAGTGCGATTTTCGGGATAAACTTGGAGTGTTCCGCAGCTTCCGCTGGCCTGTAAGCCAGGCGGAAATCTCTTTCAGCCTCTTCTGTATAGCCAATGTGTTGTCTTGGCTTATAGTACTCGTGGTTTTTTGGTAAACGATTGAAGACTGACGACTCTTCATCACCTTCCCATGTAGGATCATATGGGTCGGTTTCTTCCCATTCATTGTTCATGTTGCGCGGCGTGAGCCGGCTGTGAACAGGGCCTCGTTGAAGGTTCGACGGATATTCATAGTAACTATCCGTTTCCCCTGTTGTATCGCGCGTGTCTTGTACGCTTAAACGCCTTGTAGGGGGAGGCCTGTTGGTTCTGCCTTGTATATTTGCCGGTGGTGGCATTTGGCGCACCCCCTGACTCGGAGGGGTGACCAAGGACGGTTCTGCCGTCAAAACTGCCTGCTGCGCGATGAGCGATTGGTATGCTGCATTGATGGTGGCGATGTTCTTGGCATACCACGAGGCTGGGGTTTCGCCCTCTGGTAAGCCAAGTAATGCAGATACATTTTGAGGTGGCGCTGGGTTGGACGGTCCTTCGCCGTTGTTACCTGGGGTAACCATTTGTGTGATGCGGGTAACGCTCCCGCGCTGACCCCCCGTGTTGGTGATCTCAACTTCACCTATTTCTTCGACTTGGGCTTGAAGGTTTTGGACTCCTTCTCCCAAGACCGTGTTAGAGTTGGCTCCGAAGCCGAACTCTGGAAAGATTCCTTGACCAGTCATAGTCGAAGGATGAAAAGATGTCAAAGGCTCAAATAAAGAAGATGAGGGTGGTTATAGAAAAAATCGGTGGGCGCCAATGAAGAAACAGTGATCTAATTAAGGAATTAATTAGGTGGGTTTATGTTACTATCATAGTGGTTAATCATCTTTTAGGTATTTGAGCTTCGACTGGTTAATCAACCTGCAAAACAGAACACCGTTACTCGTTAAGAGGGGAATGTGGGGGTTTCCCT
Source organism: Helianthus annuus (assembly GCF_002127325.2). Classification (NCBI taxonomy): domain Eukaryota; kingdom Viridiplantae; phylum Streptophyta; class Magnoliopsida; order Asterales; family Asteraceae; genus Helianthus; species Helianthus annuus. The sequence continues at coordinate 74,662,501 of NC_035433.2, forward strand.
CTTAACCGGGCTCCGGCGTGAGAATAAGCGACTGCTTTGAGAGTAATTAAGTAGTTAAGAGTAAGAGCCGAGCGAATAGAATAGAATAACCTGAGGAATGAAGGTCCCTATTTATAGCCGGAGAGGTGTAAGAGGTTGTGGGCTGATGGGCCTTGGGCCAGAAACGGACAACAACGAATATGCTCTTTGCCTTGCTGGCCTCGACTGCTTAGTGGCTTCTAGATGCTCGTCGGTGCTGGCGCACCTTGATTGGAGCCACGTGTCATTGTTGTCGGCCTTGTTGACCCTTCTGTCATCAGCAGACAAGTGGAGATCGTGGGACAGTTGTCCCCGTCTCTTGATTGGTGCCATGTAGGCGTCCTTGTGTACTTATCGTCAGAAGATCGTGGCGCACGATTGAACAGAGCCTGCTGGACGCTCATTGGTCCTTTTTACTGCCACTTGTACCCTGTGTACCTCTGTAGGTAACAGCGCGTCTTCCTATGGAGAGGATTTTGTTTGATGGCAACTAACCCGCGCGGGGCTAGTGTGCTCACTTATGCCGTTGTTTTTATGCTAAGTGTTGCTATCTGAGTTTATTATGTGCTCTTTCCTCGCGCGGTGATAAGTCACAATGTGATGTGAGCCGCGCGAGGTTGTTATTATCAAGCTGTTATGCTAAGGAGTATGGTCTCACGTGCAACCTGTTATGAGGTTTGCGCGACTTTTTGGGACCATACCCCTTCAGCGTCTTATTTTGATAATATTGTCTTTATAGTTATTGTAATGCACTAATTCTTTACTTGAAAAAATTAAGTAATGTTAGTACAACTACAATCGATAATCCAAGCATGACCTATGTAACGCATAACACACTTACTTGAACAGTTCAGATTGGTTGATGGGTTGTAAATATGTTGATAAGGCATCCAACTATGCATCAAATTTCAATCTTTAAGAACTGTATTGAATTTGAATCTGGGTGCAATCCCTTTTTCTGGATCTTATGATGGTTTATTTGAATGAATCCGCTTAGGTTTTTGTAACAACAAAAAAAACAAGTTTAAATGTTCCTGCCCGGGATCGAACCGGAGACCTTTTGTGTGTAAAGCAAACGTGATAACCGCTACACCACAGAAACATCTTATGTCTATTTTTAGCTGATGAATATTTTAACATGAAAGTTAAAAAAATTGTAGTGAAAGCAACCATGGTTGTACTTTGAGGAGGTATTCATCAAAAATTAATATTTAAAAGGTTTGTAAAATTTATGTGTTTCAGTTATATAGTTTATTGTTGTGACTTCATACTAGTTATTCTGTTTTTCAAGTAATAAATCTGGCCAATTTATTTGCTTATTAACAAATTATGATGCTTAAAATGACTTACGGTGATTATGATTATAAAACGAGTAACAACAACGATGATTATAAGCAATTGCCATGATATCTGGTTGAGGGTATCCATCATACTTTGCCCTCGAATGCTTTCCTCTGCATTTGGATGCTTTTACGTGTTTAATGCATCTTACTATTATAATGAATAACTGTAATAAAATTAATGATGTATGTAGGTGCCATAAAAAAAATTCAATTAAAACATGGTTTGCATCTGTCATCTTCAATCTGCAATCCAAGTTTCAGGTATATGTTTGAACACCGAAACATTTTTTATTTTTTCCCTTATGCACCTTGATTAGCTTAACATAATGAGGTCCTGGCTGACTCAGTTCGTCCCACATCGGCCCAGAGATGAAGTTGTGGCTTCTATGTATTACCAGGCTGAGCAGTAGATATTGTCCCCTCGGGGACATCCGATAAAATTGGAACGATACAGAGAAGATTAGCATGGCCCCTGCGCAAGGATGACACGCACAAATCGAGAAATGGTCCAAATTTTTTTCCTACCTCTTCCCCCTCCCATTTTTGTTTCGTCGTTGCGGGTTCATGGATCGAGCATTATAGTTGATCATTCACTTATGTTAAGGTTCAAAACTTACATCATGAGGACCAATGAATCACCCTGAACTTCTTTATCTTTCTCCCAAGGATCACATCATGAACAATGTCATCCTATTTAAACCTCAATCCTCATCAGAATCTTTCATCACTCCTAATTGGTCATCTAAACCACCATCAACTTTATCTGTTTTTTTAGTGGAGGATCACCATCTCATCATCATTTTCATAAAAGCTAATCTCTTTCTTTAATGAACTTCCGACTTCTATGTATAGCCGAGCGGAGCAATGGTTATCGTCCCTTCGGAGCGATACAAAGAAGATTAGCATGGCTGTGCACAAGCACATCATCTTCGTCGAAACATTAATTTCAAAATAAAATTATCAAAATCTATATGCAATCACTTTATCTGTTTTTTTTAGTGGAGGATCACCATCTCATCATCATCTTTATAAAATTTATCTCTTTTTTTAGAGTAAATTACATTTTTGGTCCCTGTGGTTATATCACTTTTACTATATTAGTCCAAAATAAGAATTTTTAACATATCAGCCCTCATGGTTTCTATAACTAACCATTTTGGCCCATATGGTCTCTATAACTAACCATTTTGGCCTCCATGATCTCTAGACTTAGGGGCTAAAATGGTTCTGAGCAATCCTTTTTTACCTTTTCCCCTTAAAAAATGTATACATAAATGATAAGCGATTCTGAGCATTCTTTTTTAACCTTTACCCCAACAGCTACTTCCGATCAGAATGTATTCGTGTCCGTTACCCAAAACTCCCAGCTGATTCTTTTTCCTAATGAAATTGGTGTTTAAAAAAAAGAATTTTTTATTTTGTACTTTAACATGTTCTGTTGACATTAATCAACACTACATCTGCGGCTTCGATTGCAACATCTGTTCCAGCCCTAATTGCCATTCAAACATTCGCTGCAACCAGCGCCAATGAGTGAATCAGCACCTTGATTAGGTCCACTTTCTTCAACGGATCTGTTTTCGAGAACATATTTTCAGTTCCAATTTCAGTTGCTATTCTGGTTGGTGTTGACGAATTATCACCTCTAACCATTATGCTTTAATTGTTCATCCGCAGTAAACAAGATACAACACATGCGCATAAACATCCTAATTTTATTTGTTTAGATGATTATATTATTATTGTAATAGTAACATTGTATTGTAATTATTTTTAACATATAGTTATGATAAATAAAAAAAAAATTACGTGTATCCAAGCGGACTTGATCTGTATTAAAAAGATTACTCGACATGACCCATTAGGAACAAGAAATTAAAAAGAAGGCACAAAGCGTTTATGGGTCAACTTGACCCGACCCACCATTGTAACAGCTCACAAAGAAAGCGTCTTCCCCGCCTTTGTCAAACTTTAGAACAAAAAAGGTGAGACAATGGTAAACTAACTTTGTATATAAGGCTATGGCGCTCAGCCGGGGGGGGGGGGGGGGGTCTCTAATTGTCTATTATGATTAAAAAAATTACTTCTACGATTTTTGGTTTACTTTTGTTGATCAGAACGATTTAGTAAGTTTTACACATCATAAGTTAGTTCTTCTGCACTTGATATGTAAAAAATTGTGACACACATGAAGACTAATTTTCCTTTTTCTAGTTCCTGCCTTTTTGAATTGTACATGAAAACACACATGAAGACAATTACGGAGGCAAGTCGACTCGAGAAGCACAGATGTAGTGAAAACTTTTCACGTGCCATTTTTTATTGTGAAAACACACATGATCTGTACTACCCCAAAACTTTATTCGTGTGCCATTTTTTATTGTTTTGTTTTAGTATATAATACCACCCACAACCTAAAGCTTTTACACAATCTATTCTGAATATTTTATTTAAAAATAAAGGGCCAACCTGTGAACCAGATGGGTTGACACAACATGTTTCGTTTAGAACTTTAGCTAAATGTAGTGCTCGTTCGACCAACAACTCACCTGGAACTATTCAGTTTAAACCCAGACATGGTCTAAAGTTCTAACTTGTGTGTTTTACCATATGCATTGCACTGCAATTTCACCAGATTCATAGATTATATGTTGCAGCATCATGCTCAAATTTATAAGCTGGAACTTAAAATAATAAGTCATAATAATAATCACACGATGAATATGCATGAAGCACCAGTGGTCTAGTGGTAGAATAGTACCCTGCCACGGTACAGACCCGGGTTCGATTCCCGGCTGGTGCATCTTTTCAATGCAATGAAGAAGTTGCCCTCGTTGTGATGTTGGGTCATCACAACTATTCGATCTTTCGAATTATGGAGCGAATCTGAGCATTCTTTTTTAAACTTTTTCCCCTTAAAAAAATGTACCCTATGATCAGACCCAACAGATCCCTCCCAATGGCCTTAAAACCCTGTTTTAAGGCACCCAAACATACATATATCCTTTTAAACTTTCTAGTTGTTTCCCTATGATCAGAAGGTGATTCAACCTCTAACCTAACAGTAGAACCTGGATTCTTATCTTTCAGCTCAAGAATGTAGTCTCTTAGCAAAGCATACTGTGAGATGTAGTCTCCTTCAACATGTTTCTTTGCTTTTGTCTTTGCCCTGTATGCCTTCTGCTTAGAAACACCAACTGCATATCTTCTCTGGAACTGTTCTTGCACAGCAGTAACTGGAATATTAGGATTTTCTTCAATTTGTTCTATCATTTGTTCAGACAAGAAGGTGTCTGTGCAAGCCCTAATTTTTCTAGATTGACAGCATTTATGTTCACTTATGTATGTTTTGACCATCCAAGATTCAGTACCACTAACTTTAGATATTAACAAAGCCCAAGGACATAAATATTCCTCAGGTTTTGTCTTCTTCCCCCTTCCACCAACATTTACCACTTCAGCCCCCTCCTTGTCTTTGTTGTTCACATCAGCCCCCTCCTTGTCTTTGTTGTTCACATCAGCCCCCTCCTTGTTTTTTTGTTTACTTTAGAACCCCTGATATTACCTTTTCCTTTACCTTTCACATCTGCCACCTTTTGTTTCCCTTTTCCTTTACCTTTCACATCTGCCACCTTTTGTTTCCCTTTTCCTTTACCTTGCACATCTGCCACTTTTTCTTTCCCTCTTCTGCTTCTTTGAGTATCAATATGGACACCATTATCATCAATCTCAAAATCTGGTAGCATGCCATGACAAACTGCCCTTACCCTTGTATTATCATCCTTCACAATCTTAATACACCTCCTATTTTCAACATCATACTTGTTAATCAGCCTCTTGCCTTCTTTTTTGGTACTAAATACCTGGCCTAAGTAAAAGTTTGCCAAGTTTTCATGTTCCTTTCTAATGGTTCTTAGGTGGTGTCTCCTAAGGCTAGTCTCAACATCATCAGAATCTGAGCCACTTGGAAACTTATCATTGTCTAACACTTCATCTCCCAAATCTATATCTTGATGATTGCCTGCCATATTGTCTTCTATTTCTAAATCAATGTTCAACCTATAATCTGTCATATCAACCTCAGGATCTACCATGGCATTATCCTCCTCAACAATAAAATCACTATCACTATCATTCTCTTCACTACCTTCATCTTCTTGATCCTCTTCTTCCTGATCATGCACACTATCCTGGGAAACCTCCTGATCTTGTACATTATCCTGGGGAACCTCCTGATCTTGCACATTATCCTGGGCAACCTCATGTTCATGCACATTATCTTGATGTTCCTGTTCATGCACATTATCTTGATGTTCCTGTTCATGCACATTATCTTGATGTTGCTGATCATGCACATTATCCTCCAGGAAATCATCGAAATCAAAGTCACCAATATCAGCTTCTTCCAGCACACTACTTGACTGTCCACCTACATCTGATTGTCCAAACACACCTGATTGTCCACCTACACTACTTGACTGCCCCAACACACTTGATTGTCCATCCTCACTAGAATGGTTGCCTACACTTTTAAAGACTATTGATGCTGGGACAAGAGCATAAGGTCCAGGATCATCTATCTCTTCTATAGTAAGAGGGTTCAGAGGTTTTACTGGTGGGTTGAAATACTCCTTTATGTTAGTTAACCCATGCGTGGTATACAACTCAATTAGCTTATGCTCTTCAACATGTGCAGAGAACCTTAAAACATCACTGCCAGTGCCTAACTCCTCAATACCATTATCCATATCTTTTTTAGGGTTAAGGTAATGGTATATTATATGATCATTCACTGAATAACCTAACTCATTAATCATTAAGGACACCTCATGGACAGAGAACAAATCGATATCAATTAGGTCAACGTAGTTAATCCTACCTCCAACATAAGTGCGACCAGGAGGATGTGTTAACCTACCACCATGATGAATCCGAAAGGAGAAAAGATTAGGGAATCCTTCTGCATTATTCAACAATTTCGAGCTTGATCAGTAACGTAATGTAGAAAATTATAAGTTTATAGAAAGAAATCTAGGATTCATTACCGTATAGCTGCATCACTTCATCATGATCAACTCCTTCTCGTATGTACCAAGTCTCCGATTGAGACATGGTTCTGTTTCGTCGTGGAAATCGTCGATGCAATCGGTGAAGAAACCTAAGGGGCGAGTTGAGCAATTGGGGGAACAATGGTGGGTGAAATTGGGGTTTAGGGTTTTTAGAAAATATGACTGTAATTAGTAGGTGGTAGGTAGAATGACATTAATGCCCTCATGTGCTTCTCACGTGACCTGATTTAACTGGTAAAACAAACAAGGTTTAGGGTAAAGGACATAACCTGAATGGTTTTTCAAACATTAAGGATGTTTTCTGAGGTTATTAAAGATAAAGGGCATAATTTGATATATTAGACATACATAAAGGACGAACTTTGAAATTTACTCTTTTTTACCTTTTCCCCTTAAAAAATGTATACATAAATGATAAGCGATTCTGAGCATTCTTTTTTAACCTTTACCCCTTAAAAAATGTATACATAAATGATACATCAATTTGAGGCCCCATTGCCATTTAGATTATATGTCCACAAATCGTCGGCTGACACAAACAGCTACTTCCGTTCAGAATGTATTCGTGTCCGTTACCCAAAACTCCCAGCTGATTCTTTTTCCTAATGAAATTGGTGTTTAAAAAAAACGAATTTTTTATTTTGTACTTTAACATGTTCTGTTGACATTAATCGACACTACATCTGCGGCTTCGATTGCTACATCTGTTCCAGCCCTAATTGCCATTCAAACATTCGCTGCAACCAGCGCCAATGCCAATTGCCATTCAAACATTCGCTGCAACCAGCGCCAATGAGTGAATCAGCGCCTTGATTAGGTCCACTTTCTTCAACGGGTCTGTTTTCGAGAACACATTTTCAGTTCCGATTTCAGTTGCTATTCTGGTTGGTGTTGACGAATTATCACCTCTAACCATTATGCTTGTATTGTTCATTCGCAGTAAACAAGATACAACACATGCGCATAAACATCCTAATTTTATTTGTTTAGATGATTATATTATTATTGTAATAGTAACATTGTATTGTAATTATTTTTAGGAAAATTGGTTTTTAATAAACCAACCTTTGCCCCATTGGTAAATAATAATCCTACCTATCAACATGTTGGTACTCAATGAACTTTCGTTAATTTTTTTTAACTGAAGTTAGTTTTTAAATTTTATTTATTACACAAACAGTCCCTGTAGTTGTATTTATTACACAAACAGTCCCTGTAGTTGTAAAACTCGAACTAAACCCGAAAACCCGCTGAAAAACTCGAACCAAGCTGACCCGTAGACTTGTCTTGACCCGATACCCGTTGAATCTGACCCGGAACTCGAACTGGCATCTGAGATGAAACTGAAATCTGACCCGCTTACGTGAACCCGGGTCCTGCGTCGCTGTCATCGGCCAACATCTCCGACGGCCACCGCTCCTGCCGTCACTCTCCAGCACCATAATCGTTCATCATCTTCAACCTTGACAAATCCTCATCATAATCAACAACAGCAATCTCCATCAACAGCTGAAAGTAAAGAACAGTGAGAGGGGTTTACCATAAACTTGTCGGGGAGCAAGAAATTAAAAAGAAGGCACAAAGCGTTTATGGGTCAACTTGACTTGACCCGACCCACCATTGTAACAGCTCACAAAGAAAGCGTCTTCCCCGCCTTTGTCAAAGTTTAGAACAAAAAAAAGGTGAGACAATGGTAAACTAACTTTGTATATAAGGCTATGGCGCTCAGCCGGGGGGGGGGGGGGGGGTTGACTCTAATTGTCTATTATGATTAAAAAAATTTACTTTTACGATTTTTGGTTTACTTTTGTTGATTAGAACGATTTAGTAAGTTTTACACATCATAAGTTAGTTCTTCTGCACTTGATATGTAAAAAATTGTGACGCACATGAAAGCTAATTTTCCTTTTTCTAGTTCCTGCTTTTTGAATTGTATGTGAAAACACACATGAAGACAATTACGGAGGCAAGTCGACTCGAGAAGCACAGATGTAGTGAAAACTTTTCACGTGCCATTTTTTATTGTGAAAACACACATGATCTGTACTACCCCCAAAACTTTATTCGGGTGCCATTTTTTATTGTTTTGTTTTAGTATATAATACCACCCACAACCTAAAGCTTTTACACAATCTATTCTGAATATTTTATTTAAAAATAAAGGGCCAACCTGTGAACCAGATGGGTTGACACAACATGTTTCGTTTAGAACTTTAGCTAAATGTAGTGCTCGTTCGACCAACAACTCACCTGGAACTATTCAGTTTAAACCTAGACATGGTCTAAAGTTCTAAGCTTGTGTGTTTTACCAAATGCATTGCACTGCAATTTCACCAGACTAATAGATTATATGTTGCAGCATCATGCTCAAATTTACAAGCTGGAACTTAAAATAATAAGTGATAAAAATAATCACACAAAGAATATGCATGAAGCACCAGTGGTCTAGTGGTAGAATAGTACCCTGCCACGGTACAGACCCGGGTTCGATTCCCGGCTGGTGCATCGTTGCAATGATGAAGTTGCGCTCATTGTGATGTTGGGTCATCACAACTGTTCGATTCTTCGAATTAAGAAGCGACTCTGAGCATTTCTTTTTCTTTTTGGTTACTACTGTACAACAATGAGCATTTCTTTTTCTTTTTGGTTACTACTGTACAACAATGAGCATTTCTTTTTCTTTTTGGTTACTACTGTACAACAATGAGCATTTCTTTTTCTTTTTGGTTACTACTGTACAACAATGAGCATTTCTTTTTCTTTTTGGTTACTGTACAACACTTGGAATTTAATCTAAACGGATCCAGATCAGTTTCTTACCTCATCGGCTACTCAGTTCGTCCGACGTGTGGCTTCTCTGGTAGTCTTCGCCGTGAAACCTTCAAAATCTATATCTTCTTTTTTTTTTTGACCAGCAAAAGGGAATCCATTAAAACCAAAAACTCCAGCCCTCAAGCAAGCTGCTTAAAGGGACAGTACATGATAACTATTGCCAAACAAGGCCTAAACCAAAAAAGACAGAACCATACAGAGGCTAAACAAATTGGAAATCTTCAAAATTACTCCATTTATCCATGTCCCCGCCAACGATTTTTGTTCTTTTTTCCATCCACCAGTATGTTTCGGCTTTGATCTCCTCTATGGTTGTTGAGAGATTTTTAGCATCAAAAACCTTTTCATTCCTTCTGCGCCAAATGCTCCAAAGTATCATGAGGGCGATAGCATAGATAACCTTCAAAATCTTCTCATCCTTATCGATGTCTAGGAAATGTTTTAATATCTGTTTCACCGAGTCAAAGCTGTCCGGAACTGTAACTTTGGTCCAGACACATATGAACCACCAAACAGTTTTGGCATAGGTGTAGCCCACTAACAGATGATCTACCGTTTCCTCACAGACTCCGCACATTGGGCACTTCAAAATCTATATCTAATCGACTAATCTGTATGCAAGCACATAAGATCAGATGTCTACATACTTTTGTTTGGTAGTTCATTTTTCCGCTTCTTTTGTTAACTCAAATCAGGGCATTTGAAAAACTTTGAGTCTGCAAATTTGTGAAATTGATTCTGTTATATGGAGGTTGTCCTTATAAATGTGGTCAGTTATTTGGCGCAGTAATCCTTTTGTGAATATATCAGCAACCTGAGATCAGGCTGTAACATGAAGGACTCAAATTGCACCGCGTTGAACAAGTTCATGCACAAAATGAATATCCAACTCTATGTGTTTTGGACGTTGATGTTGGACTGGATTACCAGATAAGTAGATAGCACTAATATTGTCACAATAGACCAAACTTGCATTAGTAACGGGATCCTGCCTGACTCAGTTCGTCCCACATCGGCTGAAAGACGAAGCTGTGGATGGTATGTATAGCCGGGGTGAGGAACATTAATTGTCCCCTCGGGGACATCCGATAAAATTGGAACGATACAGAGAAGATTAGCATGGCCCCTGCGCAAGGATGACACGCACAAATCGAGAAATGGTCCAAATTTTTTTCTTCTTCGTTGTTTTGCGTAAACCCTTATTTCATTCTCGTAGTCGTGTTTCCATCAACACTGTTGTGAGCTAACTATTTCTACATGACTTCATGGATCCAGCATTCTAATTGATTAGTATGGCCCGGCTTCTCCAGTCGTCGTCAACGTTAATTTCAAAATGAAATATTCAAAATCCGTATCTAATCTGTATGCAATCACATAAGATCAGATGTCTGCATATTTTTTGTCTAGTAGTTCGTTTTTCTGCTTCTGTAGTTAAATTGGTGCATTAGCTTTTCTTTTTTTAAGAAAAAAAAAAACAAACTGTTCCTGCCCGGGATCGAACCGGAGACCTTTTGCGTGTAAAGCAAACGTGATAACAACTACACCACAGAAACATCTTATGTTGAATGGTAGCTAAAGTAATCTCAAATCATGACAATTTTAACTATGTATGTTGACGAAATATAGTATAAAAGCAACCATGGTTTTATTTTTAGAACGGTATTCATAAAAAATTAATAGTTACAGGTGTTTAAAATCTATGTGGATCAAATACCTTTATTGCGATTTTCGTGGTGCAAATAGATATATAAAGTAACGGGTCAAGTTATTCTACAAAGGCTTCTAATTAAAAGAAGTGTAAGAAAGATTTATAGAATGACAAGTGTCAAATAACCTAAAACTAAACCCACTACATCACCACAAAAAACACCCACCCCCACCCCACCCCACCACCACCCAAAAACCTAACCCCCCCCCCCCCCCGGGCAAAAAAAAAAACTATACCTCACCAAAAAACCTAAACCCCCCACCCCCACCCCCCAAAAACCTAAAAAAAACTAACCCCCCCCCCCCCCCAACCCCCCAAAAACCTAAAAAGAAATCTAAAAAAAATAAACAACCACCCCCACCACCACCACCAAAAACCTAAACCCCCACCCCCGTGGGGGTTTAGGTTTTTGGTGGTGGTGGATGTTTAAGGGTTTTTTTTTTTTTTTTTTTTTTGTAGTGGGGTTTTTTTGTGTAGTGGGTTTTTTTAGATTATTGGACACTTGTCACCCTATAAATCATTCTTACACTTCTTACAATTAGGATCCTTTGTATTTGATCCTAATCCATAAAGTAACATTTCTTCAACCTTTATTTTATATGTGCACTAGGTTAAAACCCGCGTATACACGCGGTTTAACAAATGAAGACAGTTTAATTTTGTTTGGAATTAATAAAAAATAGAATGAAATTTTATTCTACATTAATTAAGTTTGTTTGGAATTAATAAAAAAATAGAATGAAATTTTATTCTATATTAACAAAATATAGTTAAAAATATATGGGAAAGTTTAAAAAGTACAAAATATAATTCAAATTTCACTAAAAATCTCGTTGTACACACCTTTATATGATATATAGTTCATGAAAAGAAGTCCTGATGGACAACTAAACATTCTGGTATTGCTTGTCATTGCTCTCTTAATTGCAACAACCATTTTTCATGTCCATTTGATAGTCAAAAGTCAAACGTTGACCATAACAATTACTACTTACCAATGACATCTACAACTAAACAACTCACATTTTCAATTTGAATATCTAATTAGCAGCATAAGACACAAGCGTTCCGTGTTTTTGAAGTATCCCTATCTTCAAGGCCTCGCATGAACTACCTGATGGCTAGATGTTCCGAGGCATATGTCATAAAAGACGCCAAAACTAAGCCACCCGCAACCATCAAACTCAGCTTATCAATGAAAAAATGACAGTAAGCACATATTTCAAAACATAAAACTCAAACCTATGGCATAGTTTAATACATACGCCATCCCTAACCCATATTACCATGGTGCAACATCACAAGACACCCTTTGATGACCTGCATTTTCCGAATTATAAATAGATGAATAAACCTTTTTCAGAATCGTAATCTGAAGCTCCAGGACCACGATTTCCAGTTTGACTGGCCACCATTTCCCCCCATTTATATATCATGTGCAAGTAACATCCAAATAATAGAAAGAATATCGTAAAAATCCATTCATACATCAGAATCAAGCCGGTCCATGGCTTCACTTGTCTAGGCACAACCGAAAAACCAAATCCAAGAGACACAACAGCCGCAACGAAACAAATTAATACTGAAATTCCACCAAGGTAGTCAGGCACCATGGAGCGTGCACCATTAGCAAACTACAAATCACAATTATACAAAAATCAGAAATTCTGTATATATGAAGTTTTAAACATATATATCGTGAAAATAATTTATAATTATTAGAGAACTAAACCGGTTGATTAGAACTAATGGTGGATGAAGATACTGTAGAATAAGCAAGTGCACCTCCTGATCTGAACTTGTAGTATATATGTCTGGCGTGATCACATAAAGAACGCGTCCACACAAACATGGAAATCGATCAACATTCATGTAACGAAATAATGAATCTAAAGTTCAAGGAAAAAAGAAAGAGAAATGGCAATGCTAACCTGTTTAAAAGATCGGTAATAACAAAATAGTAAAATGAAAACCGGGAGCAAAAATAGAAAATCGACTAAAAGATGATCATGAGGGTTTCGTCCTCCACCAGTTCCCGGGAGAGATTCTTCTAAATGCTCTCTAACTTCCTGTTAATTAAGGTGGTATCGTTAGAAAATTACCTAACGAATAAAAACAAACTAAATACGAAGAATACCTGCTATGTATCAATAGGTTTCAATAGCCATGATGTCCACCAATCCCATGGTTTGAGAGGGCCAAGTGTATAGTGTACAACACATAGTTCTTTCTCATCTACCATCCACTGTTATGATGTACAATATCATATAAAAGTTTAAAAAAGATACTATATTTGCCACAAAAGATAAAATTAAACACTACCAAATGCCGGATAGAATACTTCTATCTTTCCAATAGAATATTATCCTTAAATTTAAATTGTTAATTTAAGATATTTTTAGATAACCAAATTATTTATAATCTAAACTAAACTTTGTATTAATATATTATTTATTTTTATTCTCATTATTAAAAAATTATTATATTGATTTTATTGTTTTCTCTGATACCAAACATATACTGAAACTATGTTATATGTCACCTAGTATGCAACTATCTCTAGGCTCTAGCTTCATTTATACACAATCGGGCACCCTAATAAATGTACCAATCATGTACTATTTAAAAATAGATTCTTTTAAGTTTATTTATCACATTGACAATTAGGTATAGCCTGAAAAGCACGATGCAAAGGTCTAACCGGGCCTTTAGCAGCGTGTGCACCAAGCCAAGGCATGGGCCTTTACACATCAGAGGTACACTTTGGGCAACCTTTAACCTATTTCGTTTTAAGCTTTTTTTTTTTCATTTTACCGTATACCACAAATAAGCGCGCTGATAAATACACGGGTCAGATTCTCCACCTCTCGTTCCTATATCTAGTTGGTGTTTCCAAACATGTTCTTATTGCTTTACATCGACATTGTAAAATAATAATTTTTAGTAGATAACTAAATACTTGATACATACTTTTTGCTCCAGATCTGTTAAATGTACTTGTTTTTCCTTCTTGAGCACTTTGCAGATTCTCGAACTGAAACCATCATGAAATCATAGTCAATCATATTGAAGTAATTATCACGTTGAAACATGTCACCTTTGACCTCTTTCAGTTCTGCCGACAATAATCCCTAAAACACATAAGTATCATGCACCGTTAACAATAAACGTATTCACAATTTGAAGCTATTGTAACGTCTACCATACTAACCCTTTAACCAATATGTTATTAAAACATATCCCTTTAAATCCTATTCAAAACAGCAGTGGAAGTCACCTAAACGGGACATTCGGCTACTTAACTTATAACCGTCAATAGAGCATTACCCTTCCTAGACAATTAACTCTTTGACTCTTTGTACATGATCAGCCCCAGTAATATTTAAAAGCAATTAAAAAGAGGGGTTATGAACTCACCTCAAGTGTTTACACACTTGGCTACTGAAACCCCAAACCGTCACGAACCGTCATTCACCGACGATTGCAACCGACCGCAACAGCCCCTACAACCCCGCCCTTGGTTTATCAGCCTTGAAACTGTTGGAGTTTTCGTGTAACTTTTAGAAAATAATTTTTGTCAATTTGTCAAACAAACTGAACGCAGCGGAAAACATGTACACGAGGTTCGGTTCTAAACCGATTCCACCAGTGATCTCATTACAATCAAAATAGGTTATATAATATTAAAGAATCGTGACATCCAAGAAAGACATCTTGGTTCAACGAACGATCTCGCTAGATGATCGTTGACCACGAAATCATATTTGTTCGTTTGAAACAATTTCAAACGAAAACTTTAAACTAAAGAAAAATAAAGTTCAAAAACTTTACTAACCCTTTTGCGTAATCAAAGAAACAAAACTTGCTTCTACTCCTCACCAGAATCTTGAATCTCCGGTTTATAGGTATGAGAGGAAACAAGTTTTTCACCCTTTTCTTCTTGTTTGTCGTCTATCAAAAGCAATCAGAAGACAACGTCCAAAGCAATATATTTATTAATGTGAGAGTTGTTGTTCAAGAATAATTAGTAATCCACTTATATCACTTTCGTACACCCCTTCATATTCATAGCTATCAAGCATTTGATAGATAATCTAGAGATTTTATGAAAGTCTTTTATTTAAAGATATATAAGGATTAGGAATTGTAATCTAATCACAACTCCTCTATAATTATCTCATAATTAAAACAATTATCTCTCTTTTTAATTATATATATAATTTAATATTATAATTAACAAATTAGTTATAATATTAAATCCGGTTCTCCGTAATTATTCCAAATAATTACCCGTTTCGTTTATTACGCTTATTATTTCGTGATCCGGTGATTAACGATTAAAACACCATTAAATGTTCGTTGCCCAAAGTGTAACTCTTTGGGTCGTACCTTGACGGCAACGTTGAATCTTAATCGACAATTGAACATTATATCCAACAATCTCCCACTTGGTCGATTGGCCGATTAAGTTTCAATGTAGACAATAGTGGGTGCCTAGCTGCATCATATTGCCCCCGGCAAGGTATGACAAATTTATGTCAACTAATTCTTTGCACTAATCAAACCTTTGGTTATGCAAATACTATAGCCCGGGTTATCAACTCATTTATCCCTCTGTATTGAACACTTATTGAACATGAGACATGGGTCCAATTCATTCTCATATATTATTCAACCATTTCTAATTTTGTTCCTGATTTGAAGTGGTTTATCAAACTACTACTAGTTCGAGCGTGGCCACGCATTAACACCAGTTCAAACCAACGAAGGGCGCCAGAGTGTTCCTCTTCTAAGTATAGAAGTACAGATCCCTTTGGCTACAAACAACTCCCACTAAACTTCAGATCATTCCCAAAACTATCCTTATTACTGCCAGTTACGTACAGCGTTAGATAGAATCAAAGAGCAACCATTCATTTAAGTTAGTTCTAGTATGTACCGCAGGTCTAAGGATACAATGATCGTACCTATTCAAAATGTCTTATGACTAAGATCCATGAAGTTCATTTTGAAACGAGTTACGCCCAATATGATTCAACTAATCATATCAGTGAATATGGTTCTCAACACTTTGAGTATCCATGATATGGATCAACCATCTAATTCACAATAGTCTTTTACCAGATTGGTTCTCACGAATCTGATAGACTACGGACATTTTAGAATACAATATTCATAGATACTTAACGTACTAATATTTGAACACAAATATAATAGTTTAAAAGACATTCAACCATTAAATTCAAATAAACATAAAATACTGTTTACAGTTCAAAATGCACCAAATTACTAAATTACAAAATCAGACCCACTGTCTAGCATATCTAAGACCTATACAATCAGCATGCTTCTCGTGTCTCACTTGAGGTATAGGCTTAGTAAACGGGTCTGCTAGATTCTGATCAGTATCAATTTTCTCTACTACGATGTCTCCTCTTTCCAAAACTTCCCGTATGTAGTGGAATTTTCTGAGAATATGCTTCGTGCTGTGATGCGACCTTGGTTCCTTTGCTTGAGCAATTGCACCTGTATTGTCGCAAAATATCTCGATAGGCTTCTGTATGCTTGGTATAACTTCGAGATCAGCAATGAACTTTTTCATCCAAACAGCCTCCTTAGCAGCTTCTGAAGCCGCTATATATTCTGATTCAGTGGTCGACTGGGTCACCATGCTTTGCTTAGAACTCTTCCAAGTTATAGCACCACCATTTAAAGTAAAAACATAGCCTGTCTGAGATCGTGAATCGTCACGATCCGTTTGGAAGCTTGCGTCAGTGTAACATTTTACTTTCAGCTCTTCATCCAAATCGCCAAATATCAGAAACATATCCTTAGTTCTTTTTAAGTACTTTAGGATATTTTTCACAGCAATCCAGTGACTTTTACCAGGATTCTGTTGATATCTGCTAGTCAAGCTCAGAGAAAACGATACGTCCGGTCTAGTACATAACATGGCATACATGATGGAACCGATAGCAGAGGCATATGGAACCTTTTTCATATCCTCTTTATCTTTGTCCAATTTGGGACACTGATGACTATTCAGTACGGTTCCACTTGCCATTGGCAAGAGACCCTTCTTGGAATCTTGCATCGAAAAGCGCCGAATGACCTTATCGATATACGTACTTTGACTAAGTCCAAGTAGCCGCTTAGATCTATCTCTATAAATCTTTATTCCTAGAATATAAGCAGCTTCTCCAAGATCCTTCATTGAGAAACATTTACCAAGCCAGGATTTAACGTCCCGCAACATCGGGATATTGTTTCCAATGAGAAGTATGTCATCTACATACAGGATTAGAAAAGTAATAGAACTCCCACTTGCCTTTTTGTAAACACACGGCTCATCTTCATTTTTGATAAAACCAAATTGTTTGATTTTCTGATCAAAACGAAGATTCCAGCTTCGAGATGCTTGTTTCAATCCATAAATGGATTTATTCAACTTGCAAACTTTCTTAGGATTCTTAGGATCTACAAAACCTCCAGGTTGCTCCATATAGACATCTTCTGTAAGGTGTCCATTTAGGAACACGGTTTTGACATCCATTTGCCATATCTCATAGTCATAATACGCGGCTATGGCAAGTAAAATCCTAATAGACTTAAGCATGGCTACTGGCGAGAAGGTTTCTTCATAATCAACTCCTTGAGTCTGAGTAAAACCTTTAGCAACCAACCGAGCCTTATAGGTTTGCAAATTTCCATCCATGTCTGTTTTCAACTTGAAAACCCATTTACTTCCTACAGTCTGACATTCGGGAGGAAGTTCAACCAAATCCCAGACTTGATTGTCATACATGGATTGCATCTCGACGCCCATGGCTTCGAGCCATTTTTCAGATTCATTACCTGAAATCGCAGCTTTGTAGGTTGAGGGCTCTTCTTGATCTATTATCAAGACGTACCTATCAGGTGAATACCGATTAGGTTCATGACGATCCCTCGTACTTCTGCGGACGCCTAGTGTTACATCAGATTCCTGAATCCTATCAGGTTCAGGTCCAACAACATTTTGTTGAGAGGCAGATTCGACTATTGGTTGATTAATTTGTGGTTCTCGAATTTCCTCAAGATCCACAAGATTATCTCCAATTCCTCGCGCCATAAGCTCATCCTCTAGGAATGTTCCTCGACGCTTAGTGAAAACTCTATTTTCAGCAGGATTATAGAAATAATAACCAACCGGATATGCATATCCAATGAAAACAACTTTTTCACCGCGAGGATCAAGTTTGTCCGAAGACTCACTGGTAACATAAGCGTTACATCCCCATATGCGAAGGTAAGAGACTTTAGGTGGTTTACCATGCCACATCTCATATGGTGTCTTTTCTACCTTTTTAGTAGGAGCAATATTCACAAGACGTGTAGCAGTTTCAAGAGCATAACTCCAAAAGGAGTGTGGTAAGTTTGTACGACACATCATTAATCGAACCATATCTAATAAGGTTCGATTTCTCCTCTCAGACACACCATTAAGTTGTGGTGTTCCAGGTGGAGTTAGTTGGGATATAATCCCACACTTCTTGAGATGTTCATCAAACTCTTGATTAATGTATTCACCACCTCGATCGGATCGAAGTGCCTTAATCGTTTTCCCTAGTTGATTCTGTACTTCATTTTGGAATTCTTTGAACTTTTCAAAGGTTTCATGTTTAAACTTCATAAGATAAACATATCCATATCTACTATAATCATCAGTAAATGTAACGAAGTATCTTTCCCCGTTCCTTGACATAGTCCTGAATGGACCACATACATCAGTATGTATGAGTCCTAACAGGTCTTTGGCCCTTTCACTAGTTCCGGTAAAAGGGGCCTTAGTCATCTTGCCACTTAGACAACATTCGCATAAATCATAAGTCTCTTGACCCGTGGATTCTAGAATCCCTGCGGTCTGGAGCTTCCTCATGCGATTGATGTTAATATGGCCAAGACGACAATGCCAACGATATGTTTGATTAAAGCTAGTTTTAACACGTTTAGAGGAAAGAGAGCATACTATATTATTTGATCTATTGTTAGAAGTATCTATTTCATAGACACCATTGTGAGGCTTAGCCTCAAAATAGAACACACCATTTAAAAATGCAAAAATGCTACCATTAACAATATCAAAAGCATAATTAAAACCTTGTTCTCTTAAAGCAGAAACAGAAATAATATTCTTAGTCAAACTAGGAACATAAAAAACATTGTCTAAAGTAATAAACAATCCAGAAGGTAATTCAAGAATAAATTCTCCAACTGCCTTCACAGCAACTTTCTGCCCGTTCCCAACGTGCAGCTCTAAGTCACCCTGCTTCAGCTTCCTAATCCTTTTTAGTCCCTGCAAATCATTACAAATGTGAAAACCACATCCAGTGTCAAACACCCAAGATTTGCTCGAAAAGGAAAATAGATCAATAACATGTATACCTGAGGATTCTCCAATCTGCAGCTTCTTAAGCTTCAACTCAGCCAGGTACTTGGGACAATTCCTCTTCCAATGCCCGATCTCATCACAGTGAAAACACTTGGCATCTTTATGAGGCTTTGCCTTCGGAGTGGCAACCTTTTTGCCTTTGCCCTTGTCTTGCTTACTTGCCTTGCCTTTTCCCTTGGATTGCTTCTTCTTGGTAATTCTTCCTTCCCTGATCGCCAGCACTGGATTGCCCTTAGTTGGGATGTTTGTCTCAGCAGTTTTTAGCATCTGATGCAACTCTGGGATCATTCTTTCCCACCCATTCATGTTATAGTTCATTACGAACTGATGATATGAATTGGGTAGCGAGTTAAGGATCACATCCGTAGCTAACTCATTACTAAGGGGTGCGTTCAGACGCTCCAGTTGATCAACGAAAGACTTCATTTTCAGTACGTGAGCACTGACCGAAGTACCTTCCTGCATGCGACATGTAATGAGAGATCTCATCACCTCAAAACGCTCATGACGAGCTTGCTGCTGAAACATGTTTTTCAGCTGCTCACTCATCTCATATGCTCCCAAGTTTTCCAGATTCTTCTGAAGTTCTGGAATCATCATAGCAAGCATAAGACATGTCACATCTTGGGAATCATCAACATGTTTTTCCCATGTCCTACGGGCTGCACCCGTATTAGCAGCAGGTGCTTCGGGAATTGGTCCTTCAAGGACATAAGCCTTTTTCTCCGCCCTGAGAACAATTTTCAGGTTGCGATACCAATCCATGAAGTTAGAATTATCAAGTTTAGCATTTTCAAGGATGGACTTAAGCGAGAATTTGGTGTTATCAGAATTGTTTGTAGACATCTGTAGAATTTAGAAGAAATTTTTATTAGTAATTTTCATGCATTAACCTAATTCAATTTTGACCCAAGATATACAAAATTTTAGGAATTAGGATGAGATCCCATCTCCCCATAACTCAGTGAATGGACTTAGCACTCTTCACTGGCATAGATTGAAGGGTAGGTGACGATCACCAATTGTGTCAACTACACAATTCTCGGTTTGGGGTCGCATGACGAGTGTTGTCAAGCATTGGTACGTTAACCCCAACTACGCCCACTTTCACAACCGTAGAAGACGAATGCATGGTAAACACTAACATTCGCTCTCGTGTCGCAAAAGTGATATTTTTCCTCAAATGAGAACCGCAGCCCGGCCCATGTAAGCATGGAAATCGCGGAACTACCCCTAACCAAAACCGTAGGCCTGGATGCAGGGTAAACACTAGCACCAGGGGTTCGGATAGATCAGTTCGGGTGTTCTTAATTCAGGGTGGCGTAGAATATCGATTTCAGTTTGGGTTATATTTTAAAATTACCAGTTCGGGTCGTTTTAAAATACTTGTACGGCCTATGGCATGAACATAGGCTATACAATTCCTTTGTAAAAATCAATTTTACGTTTTAATTTGTGACGACTTGAAACACCTTTCAATCACTCGACCGATTAATTTTAAATACCCTATTTAATCTAAGTTGGTCGTGTCGCAAAATTATTTTAGTCAATAACTTTTATTAATTATGGTTTTCAAATTAACTTTTAATTTTTTGAAAAACCAATTTTTGATTTTTGTATTTTAAAATAAACTGTTTATTTTAATTACCTATCCAATACTTAATAAACCTTTTATTAAAATTGTCGTTTTAATGATCGTGTATTAGTTATTAATTTTATGGCGTAATAAACATCTCATGACAAAACGCAAAATAAATAAATAAATAAATATGCAATTCCGGGTTCATAATATGTTCGGTTCGTTCGAGCCCAAGAACGTGAACCGAGCCCATTAAGTGTAGCACAAACGCTTTTGTGCTCCCACTTAATTTTAGATCCAATCCAAATAAAAAAAACTTTAATATAAAGAAAACTTAAATTTCCTTTAAATATTGTAACGAAAAGACTTAACAAAATTATAACTTTATTTTAAAATAAAGTCTTTAGTTACGTTTTTTTTTTAATATTTTAGTTTGGTATATATTAAAAATAATTATTTTAATATAATCGTTTTTCTTTAAACTAATTTAACGCGTGTAGCTCCAAAAACTAATTTAGTACACGTGTTATTATGAAAAACGATTCTAGACCCGGATTTGCATACTACGATCATTAAGCTAAACGAAATAGGTTAAGGCCAAATATTTTGTCAAAGAGTACTTTGACAAGTGTTCATGTTTGGCCTTAATAAAACTTGCATATAACTATTATACGTGATAGGATCCTATGCCAAATCTACTCGATTTTAAGCATGCAATCCTATAACTATTTTATAGATCTACAAACACATCTATAAAATAACCTACTTTGATTTGTAAGGTGGCTCTGATACCACTGTTGGAGTTTTCGTGTAACTTTTAGAAAATAATTTTTGTCAATTTGTCAAACAAACTGAACGCAGCGGAAAACATGTACACGAGGTTCGGTTCTAAACCGATTCCACCAGTGATCTCATTACAATCAAAATAGGTTATATAATATTAAAGAATCGTGACATCCAAGAAAGACATCTTGGTTCAACGAACGATCTCGCTAGATGATCGTTGACCACGAAATCATATTTGTTCGTTTGAAACAATTTCAAACGAAACCTTTAAACTAAAGAAAAATAAAGTTCAAAAACTTTACTAACCCTTTTGCGTAATCAAAGAAACAAAACTTGCTTCTACTCCTCACCAGAATCTTGAATCTCCGGTTTATAGGTATGAGAGGAAACAAGTTTTTCACCCTTTTCTTCTTGTTTGTCGTCTATCAAAAGCAATCAGAAGACAACGTCCAAAGCAATATATTTATTAATGTGAGAGTTGTTGTTCAAGAATAATTAGTAATCCACTTATATCACTTTCGTACACCCCTTCATATTCATAGCTATCAAGCATTTGATAGATAATCTAGAGATTTTATGAAAGTCTTTTATTTAAAGATATATAAGGATTAGGAATTGTAATCTAATCACAACTCCTCTATAATTATCTCATAATTAAAACAATTATCTCTCTTTTTAATTATATATATAATTTAATATTATAATTAACAAATTAGTTATAATATTAAATCCGGTTCTCCGTAATTATTCCAAATAATTACCCGTTTCGTTTATTACGCTTATTATTTCGTGATCCGGTGATTAACGATTAAAACACCATTAAATGTTCGTTGCCCAAAGTGTAACTCTTTGGGTCGTACCTTGACGGCAACGTTGAATCTTAATCGACAATTGAACATTATATCCAACAGAAACCACCTCTTGTAAGTTATGTGACAGCCTCGGATCACACCTTGATCGTTTTTTCTCAAATATGCTTACCGAGATGTGATTATGCAAATAAAAATTAATAAAGAAGATAAACATAAACCCATTAAAAATGGTAAATTTTGTTGATCAGTTCTGTTTTAGGCATAGTGGAAAACATGTAAACATACCTGATTGCATCAGCACAGGCCATAAGAGAATCCAGATGGAGACGCAGCAACAGTGTTTGACATGATTGTCAACTTGATCTGGTTCCTCCTTAGGGTGCAATCTAATGATGGTGATGATAAGAAACCGACAAGGGAATCGGTTATGGAGAGGGAGGCGAGATTGATGTTATGTGTTATTAGGGTTTGTGAAATCATTTATGAAGCAACATTTTAGTCTCAAAACATGTAGAAAAAGGACCTTGGGGTACATTGTTTCATTAGAGTTCCAAATAATATGCAAAATCATCAAATTTACAACTTGTATTGTTAAAATTTTCATGGTTTTGAGATTACTTTAGACAATAGTTGGCATAAGATGTTTTTGTGGTGTAGTGGTCATCAGTGACAGCTGGTGTATTTTTTTTTTTTTGTTTGTTAAAAGAAACAGTTAATCATTGACCACATTCATTTAAATAACTGCACAAAAAGGTTTTTCAAATGCCCCAATTTGAGTTAACAAAAGAAGTAAAAAAGCTTACTACTAAACCAAAATATGCAGACACCTGATATTTTGTGATGGTGAGAGTTTGATCGCCTTGGTTTCAGATCTCAGCTGCGATTAATCAAATTAAAATGGTGGGATCTGTAGTCACAATTGGTGGAGAGTGACTGTGGTGGTGATGGTGGAGGGTGGAGGAGGGTAATGGTGGGTGGAGGTTGAAGATGAAGTGTGGTGGTGGGGTTTTACAAATAAAAATGAAGAAGATGCCCGGATAGTCCCTGTGGTTTGGCCTTTTTAAGGAAAGGGTATTTTTGTCATTTCACACCCTCTTAACTGAGAAAACTAACTGATGTTAGGCACAGGGGCTATCCGGGAATGAAAATTGAAAAGTTGGGGACTATAGCTGTAATTTTAGAAAGTTAGGGACTAAAAGTGAAAAAGGGGCAAACCACAGGGACTATCCGGGCATTTAACTCATTTGCAAATTTGCAATGTTAAAGTGTTGATACGCTAAAAAAAAACTACGTTTTTTTCATATTTACGCACCATGTTCAATTGAACCCTCGAATACTAGAGTCATGTTCATGCTCACGTGTCTAACACAATTTTTGGATGCGTATCGTGTGTGGGTTCGGGTAAAGTTTCCAAAAACATGTTAGATTTAAACTGTCAAACAAACATGCTCAGATTATATGTTGCAGCATCATGCTCAAAATGATGCATCAGTTGAAAGCCGGAGCTTAAACAACCACTTGGAAAATAACTCATAATAATCAAACTCAAAACAGAATATAATCGATTCGAATACAATTACTAACAAAGCATATGATCATACACAAAAACTCAACTACATTAATTTGCTCCGTGTGAGCTCCATAATCCCCTTTCATGATTTTACAAAAAAAAAAAAAAAAAAAAAAAAAATCAGTTATTATAAAATGGCAACAAATCAAGCGCTAATGTTCTCAATCGGCGATGTTTTGTGCATTCTCTTCACAATCCCAGCAATAACCTAATTTTACATTCAAATTGGTGCATAACTTTAGCAAAATAAGAAAAAAAGTAGAAAACAAAAGAAGAAAGAGTAAAATACCATTTCCGTCCCTGAGGTTTGGCCAGTTATGCGACTTTGGTCCACAGGTTTGTTTTTCAGGCTTGTTAACTCCATTTTCATCTGGATCCAAAAGGTTTGAAATCTTGCCATTTTCATCAGGCTTGTTAACTCCAACCATTTTTCTCTGTTAAGTCAGGGGTATTTCCGTCTTTTTTACTTCGGTTTTTTCAGTTACGTAAAAAGACCGAATACCCCTAAAAAGGACCGAATTACCCTTTAAGTTAACAAAACAGACAAAAATACCCTGATGTAACGGAGAGAAATGGATGGAGTTAACAAGCTGGATGAAATGGCAAGATTTCAAACATTTTGGATCCAGATGCGAAAAACAAACCTTCGGACGAAGCAAAACTAGTCAAACTTCAGGGTCGAAAATGACATTTTACTCAAAAAGAAAAATGAAACTTAACAATAGTCCAGATTTTACCTTTCCAGGCCCGAGTTCATAACACTTTACTAGTCCCCTCGACAAAAGTGTCCTTACCATTGTCTCCCATTAAACAGGTGACGTAACCTAAGACAATAAATCGTTAATAAAAGTCGGTAACATGATAACTAAAGATAAAATTCATGAAAACTTTGGAAGCTGACCTGGCGGTTAAAATGACGGAGACACCTTATACATTTTTTGGTTGACTATCTTCTTGTTATGGGGAACTGGTTGAATTTAAGACTGAACACCCTTTAATGAATGAACTAATTACTTATTATACTACAAGCTGTTGGATCAGTTCTGTTTAAATGTAATGGAAAACATGAATAATACCTGTTACAGCAGACAGGCCAGCAGAGAATCCAGTCAGAGATGCAGCCATTGAGTTCGACATGATTGTCAGGATGATCTGGTTCCTCTTTGGGGTGTAAGTTATGATGGTGATGAAAACCGAAGTAGGGTAATTTCGGTTAGGGGAGAGAGTCACGAATTCTTGATGTTAATGAGGGTTGTGATTGTGTAATGTGTGTAACCCTTTAACTCTCTAATAAGCCCCTTATTTATACACCCAAGAGGAAACCCAATTAGTTAATAAGGGTAATATGGTCCATCAACAATTACCAACTAATTATTAATAGGTTAATAAATATATTTCGATCTAATATAATATAAATGATTATATAGGCTACAAGATTAAATATTACATTTATATATTTAATCTCACATTCTCCCACTTAGCCAAGTAATCATTTATCATGAGTATTAGGTAAGCCTGGCCAGGAGTTAACACTCATTTTAGCTTTAAACCAAGAACTATAGCAGAGAAATACAGCCGTTGAATCATCATTCGACTCAGGACCCCCATTAGTCATACTATAGCCTCAATTTAAAACCTAATAGTTACGATCAAAATATGTATAAGCCCTTTAGCGTCTGATTTGTATTTATATTTGTCTATATGTCATTACACCGGCAGAACATATGTTAGAGACATACAAAATCAAACTGAGGAAATTTTATTAATTAAAACATAAGCTAGTACAATATGCCATTAAACAAGGTCTTTAATAAGTCCCATATTCGATACATGTTCTTCGAAAACTTTAGGTGGGAGACCTTTAGTCATCGGATCCGCTAGCATATCTTTAGTACTAATATACTCTATACAAAGATTATTTTCCTCAACACGTTCACGTACGAACAAGTACTTTGTATCGAGATATAAACCAGCTCCAGTCGAACTGTTACTGTTCGAGAAACTAACGGCAGCTGAGTTATCACAGTAAAGCTTCAATGGTCTAGAAATGGAATTAACAATTTTGAGTCCAGTGATCAGATTTCTAAGCAACATTCCATGACAGGTTGCGTTGTAAACAGCAATGTATTCTGCCATCATTGTGGAAGTTGTAGTTAACTGTTGTTTATGACTCTTCCATGAGATAGGTCCGCCTGCTAACATAAAGATGTAGCCCGAAGTGGATTTCTTGTCATCTTTGCATTTGGCAAAGTCAGAATCAGAATAACCTACCACTTCTAAATGATCACTTCTTCTATAAGTCAGTTTATAGTCTTTCGTCCCTTGCAGATATCTGAGGACCTTCTTAGCTGCTTTCCAGTGATCTAGGCCAGGATTAGTCTGATAACGGCCTAGCATTCCAGCAATATAAGCGATATCTGGGCGAGTACAGACTTGAGCATACATCAGGCTCCCGACTACTGACGCGTAAGGTATCTGGCTCATTTGCTCCTTTTCAACCTCTGTTGTCGGACACTGGAATGAACCAAAAACATCTCCCTTAACTACTGGAGCGACGGAGGGTTTGCACTGTTGCATGTTGTAACGTGTAAGGACACGATCTATGTAAGTCTTTTGAGACAATCCTAAGATCCCTTTGTGTCTATCTCGGTGAATTTCGATGCCAATGACGTAAGAAGCATCTCCGAGATCCTTCATGTCGAAGTTATGCGAGAGTAACCGCTTCGACTCATGCAACATGTCTAAACTATTACTTGCCAATAGAATGTCATCTACGTAAAGGACAAGTATAGTAAAGTTACTCCCACTCATCTTGAGGTAGGTGCATTGATCCACTTGATTCTTCATAAAACCTTGCCTCTTCATGACTTCATCAAACTTGAGATACCATTGACGTGATGCTTGTTTTAACCCATAAATGGATTTCTTCAACTTACAGACTAGATGCTCCTGACCTTCAGGTTTAAAGCCTTCAGGTTGTTTCATGTAAACATCTTCGTCTAAGTCTCCGTTAAGGAAAGCAGTTTTGACGTCCATCTGATGCAGCTCTAAATCAAAATGAGCTACTAGGGCCATGACGATCCTTAATGAATCTTTACGAGAGACAGGTGAAAACGTCTCTTGATAATCAATTCCCTCTTTCTGAGTGTAGCCCTTTGCAACCAATCTCGCTTTATAGCGTTCAACGTTCCCATTCGGATCCAGTTTTGTTTTGAACACCCATTTACAACCTACAGGTTTGATACCGTTGGGTAATTCTACCAAATCACAAACGTCATTTTTCTTCATGGATTCAAGCTCATCAATCATTGCTTTGTTCCATTCAGAAGACTGATCACTGCTAATGGCTTCATTATAAGAGATAGGATCATTGAGCTTTCCAGCATCCATTTCAGTCAGGTAGGTAATATAATCATCCCAATTAGTAGGCCGTTTTTGCCTAGATGACCTCCTGAGCTGATTTTCGGGTTGAGCGTTGTCTTGGTTTTGAGCGTTTGATGTGCCTTCGTTATGAGGTATAATGAGTTCTGGTTGTGGAGTTGGAGTTTGTGCAGTGGCTTCAGGTGCAGTTGCATGTGGTACAAGAGGAGTAAACGGAGTAATGGTAAGCGACGAGTCTCTCCCCCCCGCGTCTTGTACTTCTTGCAATTCTTCATAAGGGTTAGTACTGCTCCCACTGACCTTGAAATCCTCCAGGAACGCAGCACGCTTGGTTTCAACAATACGGGTGACATGGGAAGGACAATAGAAACGATAACCCTTTGAATGATCGGGATACCCGATAAAGAAACAGGTAACTGTTTTAGGGTCAAGTTTCCTTAGGAAAGGATTATATAATTTTGCTTCAGCAATGCAGCCCCATACTTTCATATATTTAAGACTCGGTTTCCTTCCTGTCCAAAGTTCATAAGGAGTTTTAGGGACAGACTTAGAAGGAACTCTATTGAGTATATGAACAGCTGCTTTTAACGCTTCAGTCCAGAGGAATAATGGTAAATTAGTGTTGGCTAACATACTGCGCACCATGTTCATAAGGGTACGATTTCTTCGTTCAGCGACACCATTCTGCTGAGGTGTACCAGGCATGGTGTATTGGTTCACAATCCCCTGGCCCTTACAAAACTCATAAAATGGACCAGGAGCTTGACCCACATCAGTATGTCTTCCATAATATTCACCGCCTCTGTCTGATCTCACAACTTTAATCTGACGATCTAATTGCTTTTCAACTTCAGCTTTATAATCTTTAAAAGTTGTAAGAGATTCAGACTTTTCCTTTATAAGATACAAGTACATGTAACGAGAATAATCATCAATGAAAGTGATAAATGAAGTATGTCCTGTGATGCCAGCGATTTGATAGGGACCACTAATGTCAGTGTGAATGAGTTCTAATAAATTAGAGCTCCTAGTGGCACCTTTCTTATTCGCTGATGTCATTTTGCCTTTAAGACATTTGACACATGTTCCAAAATCGGTGAAATCGAGAGGAGGTAAGACTTCATCCTTTACGAGACGATTTAATCGTTCTCTTGAGATGTGGCCTAAACGTTGATGCCACAACATAGATGAAGTCTCTAAGTCTCGAATTTGTTTCTTTTCTATCTTTGTGAGTGATTCATTAATATTATATGACAACAAAGATTTGGAAAAATTATCATCTAGTTCTAATCTATAGAGACCACCATCCAGAATGCCAGTACCATAAACAACGGAATCATAGAGAATAGAGAGTTTGCGATGACCATGAGAAACGACAAAACCGTCCATGTCTAACTTTGGTCCTGATACAAGGTTCCGAGTTACCTCAGGAACATATAAGGTATCATAAAGTTTAATACATAAACCAGTTTTCAAAAATAATTGTAATGTTCCTATGGCCTTCACTTCTAATTCCCGATCATCCCCAACTTTAAGTGTTCTTTGGTTTCTTCCCAGCTTCCGGATTGTAAGGAATCCCTGAAGTGAATTGGTTACATGAACCATAGAACCAGAATCAAACCACCAAGAATTAGCAGGAACATTTAAATTAAAGGACTCAAGTATCATGAAAAAATCGTTACCTTTCTTAGCCAGCCACTCCTTAAAGTCAGGGCATTCCTTTTGCTTATGTCCTGTTTTCTTACAGAACTTGCAATAGGGTTTGCCTAAGGAGTTCTTAGAGCTGGAAGGTGTACTTGAATTAGGATTTGGATTTGGCTTTTGAACCTTAGAAGCATCCTTTCTTTGATAAGAGTTCTTCCTCTTCTTTGAGCTGGAAGTGGTGAAGTTAGCAACATCAGTAGTGCGATCCATCTTCATACGCTCTTCCTCCTGCACGCACATAGCGATCAGCTCACTCATCGTCCATTTGTCCTTCTGAGTGTTGTAATTGATCTTGAAAGCTTCATAGGACGAAGGAAGCGAAGTGATGATGAAGTGAACGAGAAAACCATCACTGATTTCCATCTCTAGGCCCTTCAGCTTATTGGCCATATCATGCATCATCATGATGTGTTCGCGAATGCCGCTCCTCCCATCATACTTAGTTGTCACCAGCTTGAGGATAAGAGTGCTAGCGTGTGCTTTTGATGTTCCCTTGAATTGATCCTCCACAGAAGCCAGATAGGTTTTAGCATTTTCAGAATCAGGAATGGCTCCTCTGATTGAGTTATGAATAGACTGCTTCATGAACATGAGAGACATGCGGTTACACCTAGTCCATTTATCATGGACTATCTGCTCAGCAGCAGTACTGGTGGCGGTAAGGTCCGCTGGCTTATTCTCTCTTAGGGCATAATCAAAGTCCAGCAGCCCAAGCGTAAGCATGAGAGCATCCTTCCATTCAGCAAAGTTATCACCAGTCAAAGGTGGAATCCCGCAATTGGGTGCTGATAATGGAAATAAGATGAGCAAGTTATGATACAAAAGAAGAAGTCCTAATGTGATCTAATGGGCATGTTATACTAAGGCAGGCATAAATAATGACCATTTTAATTATGAAGCTGTGATAATGTCTATTACTAACATCAAAATAATAGACTTAGTAAAAATTCTACTTAAACGAAGACAAATCAGCTTTGGCCAGAAGTGTAATCATTTAAGTATGTGTGCAAAGCAATCGTGACAAATCAGCTTTGGCCAGAAATGAGACAATCACTTTAGTTATGCACTTGTCAAGCATGCTAAACATAAATGAATTAAATCAGCTTTGGCCAGAATTAAGACATTTCAGGTTTGTAATGCATGCTTAACATAGCCTTTTATAATACTTGAACAATAAATAGATGTATTAAATCAGCTTTGGCCAGAATTAATACATCAGAAGCTCATTCAAGTAAAGCTATTTTGGTTTTGTAAAATTATCTGATTCTGATTAAGGAATTAAGTATTAACAAAACCAAGTATTTAATAGCAAACCACCTGTTAGCGCGGATCGAACTTAGTCTCGAGTTGTGCTGTTATGGTTTCGAGTCGCAACCTTAGTCTCGACTAATCACGTTATGGTTGCGAGTCGCAACCTCATGGTTGCGAGTAGCAACCTCATGGTTGCGAGTAGCAACCTCATGGTTGCGAGTAGCAACCTCATGGTTTCGATCAATCACGTTATGGTTGCGAGTCGCAACCTTATGGTTGCGAGTAGCAACCTCCTGGTTGCGATAAATCACGTTATGGTTGCGAGTCGCAACCTTATGGTTGCGAGTAGCAACCTCATGGTTGCGAGTAGCAACCTCATGGTTGCGAGTAGCAACCTCATGGTTGCGAGTAGCAACCTCATGGTTGCGAGTAGCAACCTCGTTAACAGCTGTTTTGTGATAATAACTGAAAACTCGAAATTTAAGGGATTGTGGGATAATGTTTCCTGTTTTAATGCTGATCTAAACTTATCAAAATATTTCGAAAATAATAACTGATTATCTTTTAACAGTTTTCGAAATTTTAATAGATAAAATAAAGATCAAAAACAGGAAAAACACCCACTAATCTAAATTATATTCCAAATCTTAGGGAATTTTCAAGTTTTCTTAGAACATTATGATGAACCCTAACAAAAATAAGAACATAATCTGGAAATCCGAAACCTGATTTTAATGGTTTTGTAAGGGATTTCGTGATGATAAGTTTAATCTTTATAATTTCGAGTCGGTTTATCAATTAACAGTTTCCGAAAACAGGGATTTCGGTCACAAACAACCCGAAACAGTTTTTTGATTTTAAGGCTTAAAAAACTTCCGTTTTCCAGATTTTTGATCCAAGAATAATGGATACGAAAACAGAACTGGTTTATCAACATATGCTCTGATACCACATGTTGGATCAGTTCTGTTTAAATGTAATGGAAAACATGAATAATACCTGTTACAGCAGACAGGCCAGCAGAGAATCCAGTCAGAGATGCAGCCATTGAGTTCGACATGATTGTCAGGATGATCTGGTTCCTCTTTGGGGTGTAAGTTATGATGGTGATGAAAACCGAAGTAGGGTAATTTCGGTTAGGGGAGAGAGTCACGAATTCTTGATGTTAATGAGGGTTGTGATTGTGTAATGTGTGTAACCCTTTAACTCTCTAATAAGCCCCTTATTTATACACCCAAGAGGAAACCCAATTAGTTAATAAGGGTAATATGGTCCATCAACAATTACCAACTAATTATTAATAGGTTAATAAATATATTTCGATCTAATATAATATAAATGATTATATAGGCTACAAGATTAAATATTACATTTATATATTTAATCTCACACAAGCTACACTGAATATCCATGTCAGATTGCAAGCTTTTGTACACTTGTTGGTTTTGATAACTTAGTACTACAAGTTACATTGATTTGCAACCCAATTTATGAATAGACAGACATTAAACAACCTTCCTTCCTTGCGCGAGAGTGGGCATTCCATACGCGAGGGAGTTAGCCTTTTTGTACTTAACTTAGGCATCTTCATCTTTAGCATTTGAGGGTATCCATCATACTTTGCCCTCGAATGCTTTCCTCTGCATTTGGATGCTTTTACGTGTTTAATGCATCTTATTATTATTATAATGAATAACTGTAATAAAAGTAAAAATGTATGTAGGTGCCATAAAACAAATTCAACTAAAACATGGTATACATCTGTCATCTTCAATCTGCAATCCAAGTTTCGGGTATATGTTTTGAACACTGAAACATTTTTCCCTTATGCAGCAGTTTGATTAACTTCATATTACAAGATCCTGGCTGACTCGGTTCGTCCCACATCGGCCCAGAGATGAAGCTGTAAATGGTATGTATAACCAGGCTAAGCAATATATTTCGTCCCCTCGGGGACATCCGATAAAATTGGAACGATACAGAGAAGATTAGCATGGCCCCTGCGCAAGGATGACACGCACAAATCGAGAAATGGTCCAAATTTTTTTCTTCTTCCTTTTCTCATTTCATACTTCATCGTCATGTTTCATTCGACACTGTTGTTATCGCCCTATTGTTTCCTTTCGTACTTCATCGTCATGTTTCATGATACATACTCTATTTTCTACATTAATTTTTGTAAGAACTGTGGGATTTGTTTAGGTGAAAAACATGTAATTTCTAAACTGGTGTGTTAGGCAATGGCCTAAAAGGATTGGGTCAAAATTCGGTCAAACTTGTTGGGTGTTTATTCGTCAATACTTAGTTTGTTGACCATGATGACTTTGATACTAAATTAGTAATTCTGACAGTGATTATGGTTGATTAGATATGGCCTTTTTACTTTTGGAACACTATTAGTTTTGATGGGTTCAAATCGAGAAATGGTATATGGTGAAACAACGCGTTTGACATTTTGGTTACCGGATGCTTTTTGGATGAGTATCTTCTCATTAGCAGGGTCTGTGGAAGGCCGGATGGGAGCAAACCTTACCTCTATTGCAGATGATAGAGAGGCTGCTTCCAGTGATTCAAGGAATAAAAAACATCCAAAGATAAAAGGTGCTAGAAATGGTAGTATTTTGTGTATAAATTTTTCGTAAATACAGAATAGTTGATTAGTTTGCTTAACGAGAGGCTTTCAGGTTGACTGGTGTTACACGGACTAGGATCAAAACTTATAGTTAGTTCATACACTTGTGTCAAAATGGTGAGTTCGGTAATGGGTGAAAGCAGGTTAAAACGGGTCAGGTGTGCTGTTTAATGCAATAGTTTTCTTGTAATAAACATTTTGTGTTCACTGTGATTACGGAAGTATGTCTTAGCAGAAACAAATGGTTTTTTTTTTTAATAGTGGGATTCAGTGTGTTTTCCCTTAACTATGCAGTTTGATTAACTTCACATTACGAGATCCTGTCTGACTCAGTTTGTCCATCGGCCCAGAGATGAAGTTGTGGCCGGCATGTATAACCAGGCTGAGCAATGGATTTCGTCCCCTTGGGACATCCGATAAAATTGGAATGATACAGAGAAGATTAGCATGGCCCCTGCGCAAGGATGACACGCACAAATCGAGAAATGGTCCAAATTTTTTTCTTCTTCGTTGCCTCTTCGTTTTTTCGTTGTCGTTGCGTAAACCCTTATTTCATTATCGCATTTCATCGTCGTGTTTCCATCAACACTGTTGTGAGCTAACTATTTCTACATGAGTTCAACGATCCAGCATTCTAATTGATTAGTATGGCCCGGCTTCTCCAGTCGTTGTCTTCGCCAAAACATTAATTTCAAAATGAAATATTCAAAATCTGTATCTAATCTGTATGCAATCACATAAGATCAGATGTCTGCATATTTTTGGTCTAGTAGTTTGTTTTTCTGCTTCTGTAGTTAAATTGGTGCATTAGCTTTTCTTTTTTTAAGAGCAAAAAAAAAAAACATTTCTTGCTGTTGCTGCCCGGGATCGAACCGGAGACCTTTTGCGTGTAAAGCAAACGTGATAACCACTACACCACAGAAACATCTTATGTCATCTATTATCTAAAAGTATTCTCAAATTAAGACAATTGTAACTATGCAAATTGACGAAATACCAGTGAAGGAGGCCTTCATGAAATTTAATATTTAAAAGGTATGTAAAACCTATGAGTTTCAGTTTTTTAGTTTATTATTGTGACATCTTACTAGCTATTCTGTTAACTATATTTCAAGTAATGAATCTGCCCAATTTTTTGCTTAGTAACACATTATGATGCTTAAAATGACTCGTGATATCTGGTTGAATTCCAGACTGAATACGCTTATTTACTTATGATTTAAGTTACATTTGTTCATGTCAGATTGCATGCTTTTGTACATTAGGTAGTTTTGATAAATATATCGTAAATACAGAATTGTTGATTAGTTTGCTTAACGAGAGGCTGTCTGGTCGACTTGTGTTACACGTGCTAGGACGAAAAGTTCTAGCTAGTTCATGCACTCGTGCCAATATGACGGGTTTGGTAATGGGTCAAAGCAGGTTAAAACGGGCCAGGCATGCTGATTGAAGTGATAAATTTCTTTCAACAAACAATTATGTGTCAAAGATGATAACATAATTATGTCTTAGTAATAACGACTCTTGTAATCTATTAGCTCCACTTGTTTTGATAACTTAATACAACTTACACTGAATATTGTTTGCTTTACTTCAGTTTCATACGTTCTTAATGCATTTTATATATCATTTTATGTTGAATTTACAATCTTTTTGCACTTGGTAGGTTTTAATTAATTTTGTACTGTATAAACTTAGTAGCATGGATAAGTTAATCTCCCATTTAATACTTCTTGTGGCTACAAGATCCTTCTTTTTTGGTGCAGTACATATGTGTAAAATATGTTATGAAATTATTATTCGTTTACCATATGTAATGAAAGAACATTACCTAAACATTATTCCTAAGGTATAAATTATTAGACTATGGGCCCACGGGCTCAGTTAGGTTTCTAGGGTTACTCGTAATCCCTATATATTGTAACCTACTCATTCAATAATAATCAATTAAGTCTTTCATATTCTTACATAAATGTCACATAATTGATAACGTTTCAAGATGTCGTCTCATATAAGTCGTATCTCCTGAAATAAAAAGCTGGTCAAATCATGTAGTTTGAACGCTTGACGCATCATTCTTCCATGTGTAGCAAATAATTGTTCTTGGTGTTGTAACCAACCCCGGGTCCAAATATATTTTCCTGTTGTTTTCTTCGTTCTCAGATAAACACTAAACCTTCCTTGCGCAAGAGTGGGCATTCCATACGCGAGTTACCCTTTTCGTCTTGGTTTGCATTTGAGGGGTATTCATCAAACTACGCCTTCGAATGCTTTGCTCTGCATTTTTAACTTGAATGCTTTTACGTGTTTTATGGTTTAATACTTTAATACATATTTTATCATAAAAGTAATAATATACGTCCCGTAAAACAAATTGAAATAAAACATGGTCTCCATCTGTCATCGTCAATCTGTAATCCAAGTTGCAGGTATTTATTTGTACACCGAAACATTTTTTCCACATGCACTTCACATTACAAGATCCTATCTCACTCAGTTCGTCCCAGAGATGAAGTTGTAAATGGTATGTATAGCCAGGCTGAGCAATGTTTATTGTCCCTTAGGGGACATCCGATAAAATTGGAACAATACAGAGAAGATTAGCATGGCCCCTGCGCAAGGATGACACGCACAAATCGAGAAATGGTCCAAATTTTTTTCTTCTTCCTTTTCACGAAAAGGGTCTCGATCACGAGAAATGTTCCAAATTTTGTTCTTCTTTGTTTTCTCGTTGTACTTCAACA
Organism: Helianthus annuus; assembly: GCF_002127325.2. NCBI lineage: Eukaryota > Viridiplantae > Streptophyta > Magnoliopsida > Asterales > Asteraceae > Helianthus > Helianthus annuus. The sequence continues at coordinate 74,698,361 of NC_035433.2, forward strand.
CTGTTGTCAGCGGCCTATTTTTACATGGGGTCATGGATCGAACGTTTTTTATTCTTCATCATTCACTTAAGGTTCTAAACTTACATCATGAGGACCAATGAAGTACACTGAAATTCTTTATCTTTAATGAACTTCTGACTTCTACGTATAGCCGAGCTGAGCAATGGTTATCGTCCCTTCAGAGCGATACAAAGAAGATTAGCATGGCTAGGATATCAAACACAAATCGATAAATGGTTCCAAATTTGTTTCAATCGACTTATCCGGTCGTTGTCTTCACCAAAACTTTAATTTCAAATTTCAAAATGAAATCTTCAAAATTTATATCTAATCTGTATCTAAAAGACCTTGTAATGATGTCAAATTTGTGAAATTAACTCTGTTATATGGAGGTTTGATGAAATTATTTCACAATTTCTTAATGAACACAAATAACTTACAATTTGCGGAAACTGTGTGTGATCTCTTTCTCTGGATCTTATGATGGTTTCAAATATATCAAATTTTAAGTTGTGCTGTTTATCTAAATGAATCCGGCCAACTATTAGGGCAGGCGGTATGGTTGCGGGGACCTCATTCGGGGATGGGGGTCACCGATCGGTGAACCACACCGGGTCCATCGTTGAGTTGAGTGGGGAGGGTTGATTTCGGTGTATAGTCATCGATGAGTTTTTTTAATTGAGGGGTGTTTGAACCATACCTAGTGATTGAGTGTAAAATGAGGAGTAGAATGGGAAGTTGACATGACATGCTATTATTGGGTAGAGAAAACTCAAACACCCTAACTCAAACAAACCATACCGCCTACCCTTAGCTTTTTTTATGACAAAAACGTATCTTTAGATGTTTCTGCCCGGGATTGAACCGGAGACCTTTTGCGTGTAAAGCAAACGTGATAACCACTACACCACAGAAACAACTTATGGCAGCTACTGTCTAAAGTAATCTCAAACTAGTGAGAGTCCCCCGCGCTTTGCGGCGGGAATCAGTCGGTATTAATTTGGTTTGTTATGGCATCGACATTTGCTATAGTATTATTCCAAAGAGAAAACATTACATCAGTCGAAAACAATAAAAATGAATATAAATACCGTTACTGATCTTGTTTAGTTGATATCGGTTATGTTTGTTTGCATTCTTTGTTTATTTTATTTCAACATTGCAATATTTTTTTCGAGAACGGATTCGTTGTCGTACCAAACCGAATTGAAACCAATTTAACAACATCTGTATCAATCGGTACCAATATTTAATTTTATTGTTAATGTTTTTGATAAACTGACACCCTATTGTTATGATAGCGTACCAAACTGAATCGAACAACATAGGTACCAGTAGGCATTCATTTTTATGGTATTTTGTTTGATAACGGATACTTTGATCGTATCTTAAAACTAATATGAGAAAACAAATGATTAAAATCAATTAAAGTAATAAAAGAATAAAATAATAAAACCTTAAAACATCGTTACTGATCTTGTTCAGTTGATATCGGTTATGTTCGTTTGCATTCTTTGTTTATTTTATTTAAACATTGCCATATTTTTTTTCGAAAGTGGACGTTGTATCGTTGTCGTACCAAACTGGATTGAAACCAATTAAACAACATCTGTATCAGTCGATACCAATATTTAATTTTATTGTTAATGTTTTCGATAAACTGAACATAGATACCGATATGCATTCATTTTTATGGTATTTTGTTTGATTACGGATTCATAAAAGTGATGTGAGAAAACAAATTATTAAAATCAATTAAAGTAATAAAAGAATAAAATAATAAAAACTTAAAAGAAAAACAATATTGAACAAAATCATTAAAACACTGTTGTTCATCGTGAGTTTGTTTAAAAGAAAAACAATATTGAACAAAATCATTAAAACATTGTTCATCGTGAGTTTGTATTCATATAGTATTTTGTTTGATAACGGATACTCTCATCATATCTTAAAAGTGATATGAGAAAACAAATTATTAAAATCAATTAAAGTAATAAAAGAATAAAATAATAAAAACTTAAAAGAAAAACAATATTGAACAAAATCATTAAAACAGTGTTCATCGTGAGTTTGTATTCATATAGATAATTTTGTTTAATAACGGATACTCTGATCATATCTTAAAAGTGATATGAGAAAACAAATTATTAAAATCAAATAAAGTAATAAAAGAATAAAATAATAAAAACTTAAAAGAAAAATAATATTGAACAAAATCACTAAAACACTGTTCATCGTGAGTTTGTATTCATATAGACAATAATAACAATAGAAATATAACCGATGATTTTACATTAATTTTTTGATCATGTGGAACTCTGATGAAACAATGTACCCCACGATCTTTTTCTACAGGTTTGAGACTAAAATAAATGATTTCTACTTTAGCCATACAAGAAATTTGTGATTGGGTTATGCTAACTTTAAGCCTCTCGTAGTTTCTTAATTTGAATTCGTAAAGTTATTATTAATATTAACAAATTCTTTCCTCTACTCTCACATGCATGGCTTTTCAATCCAAAAACCGTTTTGTCTATAGGGTTGTAAACGAACCGAACGCTCATAAACTGTTCGTGAACTTGTTCGACGGGAAGTTCGTTTATGTTCGTTTGTTTAATAAACGAACGAACACGAACAAAAAGTTTTGTTCGTTTAATTAAATGAAACGAACATGAACACACCTTTTGTTCGTTCATTTATGTTCGTGAACGTTCGTTTAAATTTTAGTAAACACGTAAATAGTTATATTTATATAAATATTAGGTTTTCTGACTACTTTTATAAATTTAACTAATTAGTAATTGAGTTTTCTAGTAATAAAAATGAAATTTTAAAATTTTTATAAAAACTACTTAAATTTAGTATCCATGAACCCTAATTTAGACGTGTTTTCAGATGAATTGTAATATATTAGAGTTGTTTGTTTGTGTTCACTAATGTTAAATTGTGATTGTTTATATTTGTTCAATTACGTTCATTTTTATACGTTTATGTTTGTTCAATCATGTTAATTTATGTTTGTTTATGTTTGTTCAATCATGTTAATTTATGTTTGTTTATGTTTATTCAAATACGTCTAGTTAATTTTTTTTGTTTATGTTCTTTTGTGTTCGTTTATATTCGTGAATTGTTCGTTTGTGTTCGTTTATGTTCATGAACTGTTCGTTTAGGCTTTAAACGAACGAACATGAACATGTTTGATTTCTTATTAAACAAACACGATCATAAAAATGTGTTCGATTATATGTTCGTGTTCAGTTAAAGTTAAATGAACGAACATGTCTATGTTCGTGTTCGTTCGGTTCATTTACAGGCCTATATGCAAGGACAACCCTAGGATAGGTATGAATGAGGTGAATGAACGCCATGTTGCGGAGTTTCTTTTTATCTATTTGAGTTAAATGCCATTCTTGTCCCTGTGGTTTGGGTCATTTTGACAGTTTAGTCCAAATGTTTCATTTTTCGCATGTGGGTCCAAAAAGGTTTCACCGTTGCCATTTTAGTCCACTGGGTTAACTTCATCCATTTTTTATGTTAACGAGAAGAGCGATTCGATCATTTTAATGGGTCAAACATTTTTATGAGGTGAATAAACATAAACAAACATAAATTAACATGATTGAACAAACATAAACAAACATAAAGGCTCAACTAATGACCTTGCGTAGTGAATAGGGCTGGCATATCGTGTATACCCGTACACGATAAGACACGACACGATAAGACACGATACACGAAATCCCATACAGGAACACGACACGATAACTTATCGTGTCTTTTTTTTTTCAAACACGAACATGAACACGAACACGACACGATTACACGAAAATTACCTGTTAATACCTGTTAACACGACTGTTCGACTGTTATACACGAAAATTACCTGTTAACACGAACACGACATGCTATCTGAGAGTTACAGAGGGAGTTTAAGGTTTTATTTTTTTAATTGAATTAGGAATGAAATAGAAAGGAATTAAGGAACCCACACGCACATGGCTGCTGAGTTTTATTTAATTTAATTTCTTATCGTGTACTAACGGGTATTAACAGGTAAACAGGTATTTAACCTGTTAATACACGAAAATTAACAGGTAATCTCGTGTCTACCTGTTTGGTACACGATACCTGTTAAGGCCATACACGATACCTGTTAACTTCGTGTAGGTTCGTGTCGTGTATTCGTGTAAAATTGCCGGCCCTAGTAGTGAACTAGAAGGATTGCAGATGAAGGAGTCTGACTCCATAGAGGAGTTTGCCGGAAAGCTTTCGAGTGTACGAACCAAATTCAAGAGTCTTGGCTCAACTCTTGAAGATGAAGTCCTTGTGAAAAAATTACTTAATTCTGCCAGTGGTTATTTTTAAAGTTGGATCTGTTGGCGGCTAATGACGCATAGTTGGGATTATTAAAATCCAATATTCCTAAAAAGATTACCCTGTTTGACCCATTAAAAACAAGAAATTCAAAAGAAGGCACAAAGCGTTTATGGATCAACTTGACCTCACCCACCATAGTAACGTTTCACAAGAAAGCATCTTCCTCTCCTTTGTATCGTTGAGGCGGGTAACAGTCGGAACATGTAATTTTTGGTATGGGTTGTAAGGCTATAGTGCTGGGCGGGTACAGGGTTGTGACTAATTGTCTATTATGAGTAAAAGAAGTACTTTTACGATTTTTAACTTGCTTTTATTGATTAAAAACTTATAGTTAGTTGTATAATTGTATGCTTTAACCTGTTTACCCGTTTGACTAGTTTCCCTTTAGCTTTTTTTTTATTTGACTTGTTTGAGTAGAACACAACTCAAACACCTTATCATAAATTACTTCTTCCAGACTGTATGTGAAGACACACATGAAGACTAAAATACGGAGGGAAGTCTACCAGGGGCGGATGTATAGTGTATCAAGGGGTAGCCTCCGCTACCGCTTGGTCGGAAAATTTTTGACATTTTTAGTGTAAATTTTGGAAAAATTTGACGTTTTTTCGATTTCGTTACCGCTTATTTATAAAACGTTCCCGCTTGGTCGGAATCCTAGATCCGCCACTGAAGTCTACTCTTCAAGTTGACTTGACTCTCGAGAAGCAGAGATGAGCCACAGACATGAAGAGAGAAGTCGATTCAAGTGTTTTTTTCTTACTACCCGGAGCTTCAAAACTTTATTGACGCACCCATTATTTAAGGCAATCTATCCTGAGTATTTTCTTTAAAAATAAAGGGCCAACATGAGAACCAGATGAGTTGACACAGCATGTTTCATTTCGCACTTTAGCTAAATGTAGTAGTACTCGTTCGACCAAAAACTTGTCCTGAACTATTTAGTCTAAACTCAAACATGATCTAGATTATTAGCTTTTGTGTTTTACCAAATGAATTGTACTGCAATTTCCAGATTATATGTTGCAATATCATGCTCAAATTAATGTATCATTTACAAGCTGGTGCTTAATAGATCATAATAAACATCACCCAGAAGATAATCATGAAGCACCAGTGGTCTAGTGGTAGAATAGTACCCTGCCACGGTACAGACCCGGGTTCGATTCCCGGCTGGTGCACACTTGCAATGAAGAAGTTGCGCTCGTTGTGATGTTGGGTCATCACAGCTGTTCGATCTTTCGAATTATGAAGCGGTTCTGAGCAATCCTTTTTTACCTTTTCCCCTTAAAAAATGTATACATAAATGATAAGCGATTCTGAGCATTCTTTTTTAACCTTTACCCCAACAGCTACTTCCGATCAGAATGTATTCGTGTCCGTTACCCAAAACTCCCAGCTGATTCTTTTTCCTAATGAACTTGGTGAAGAATTTTTTATTTTGTACTTTAACATGTTCTGTTGACATTAATCAACACTACATCTGCGGCTTCGATTGCTACATCTGTTCCAGCCCTAATTGCCATTCAAACATTCGCTGCAACCAGCGCCAATGCCAATTGCCATTCAAACATTCGCTGCAACCAGCGCCAATGAGTGAATCAGCACCTTGATTAGGTCCACTTTCTTCAACGGATCTGTTTTCGAGAACATATTTTCAGTTCCAATTTCAGTTGCTATTCTGGTTGGTGTTGACCAATTATCACCTCTAACCATTATGCTTTAATTGTTCATCCGCAGTAAACAAGATACAACACATGCGCATAAACATCCTAATTTTATTTGTTTAGATGATTATATTATTATTGTAATAGTAACATTGTATTGTAATTATTTTTAACATATAGTTATGATAAATAAAAAAAAAATTACGTGTATCCAAGCGGACTTGATCTGTATTAAAAAGATTACTCGACATGACCCATTAGGAACAAGAAATTAAAAAGAAGGCACAAAACGTTTATGGGTCAACTTGACCCGACCCACCATTGTAACAGCTCACAAAGAAAGCGTCTTCCCCGCCTTTGTCAAACTTTAGAACAAAAAAAAGGTGAGACAATGGTAAACTAACTTTGTATATAAGGCTATGGCGCTCAGCCGGGGGGGGTCTCTAATTGTCTATTATGATTAAAAAAATTACTTTTACGATTTTTGGTTTACTTTTGTTGATCAGAACGATTTAGTACTTGATATGTAAAAAATTGTGACACACATGAAGACTAATTTTCCTTTTTCTAGTTCCTGCCTTTTTGAATTGTACGTGAAAACACACATGAAGACAATTACGGAGGCAAGTCGACTCGAGAAGCACAGATGTAGTGAAAACTTTTCACGTGCCATTTTTTATTGTGAAAACACACATGATCTATACTACCCCAAAACTTTATTCGCGTGCCATTTTTTATTGTTTTGTTTTAGTATATAATACCACCCACAACCTAAAGCTTTTACACAATCTATTCTGAATATTTTATTTAAAAATAAAGGGCCAACCTGTGAACCAGATGGGTTGACACAACATGTTTCGTTTAGAACTTTAGCTAAATGTAGTGCTCGTTCGACCAACAACTCACCTGGAACTATTCAGTTTAAACCCAGACATGGTCTAAAGTTCTAACTTGTGTGTTTTACCATATGCATTGCACTGCAATTTCACCAGATTAATAGATTATATGTTGCAGCATCATGCTCAAATTTATAAGCTGGAACTTAAAATAATAAGTCATAACAATAATCACACGATGAATATGCATGAAGCACCAGTGGTCTAGTGGTAGAATAGTACCCTGCCACGGTACAGACCCGGGTTCGATTCCCGGCTGGTGCATCTTTGCAATGATGAAGCAACGCTCATTGTGATGTTGGGTCGTCACAACTGTTCGGTCTTTCGAATTAAGAATCGATTCTGAGCATGTTCTTTCTTTTTTTTTTTTTTTGTTTTTTTGGTTACTGTCCAACACTTGGAATTTAGTCTAAAACGGGTCCAGATTAGTTTTTTACTTCATCGACTACTCAGTTCGTCCAACGTGTGACTTCTCCGGTAGTCTTCGCCGTGAAACCTTCAAAATCTATATCTTTTTTTTGGCCAGCAAAAGGGAATCCATTAAAACCAAAAACTCCAGCCATCAAGCAAGCTGCTTAAAGGGACAGTACATGATAACTATTGCCAAACAAGGCCTAAACCAAAAAAGACAGAACCATACAGAGGCTAAACAAATTGGAAATCTTCAAAATTACTCCATTTATCCATGTCCCCGCCAACGATTTTTGTTCTTTTTTCCATCCACCAGTATGTTTCGGCTTCGATCTCCTCTATCAGGTTGTTGAGAGATTTTCAGCATTAAAAACCTTTTCATTCCTTCTGCGCCAAAATGCTCCAAAGCATCATGAGGGCGATAGCATAGATAACCTTCAAAAATCTTCTCATCCTTATTGATGTCTAGGAAATGTTTTAATATCTGTTTCACCGAGTCAAAGCTGTCTGGAAGTGTAACTTTGGTCCAGACACATATGAACCACCAAACAGTTTTGGCGTAGGTGCAGCCCAGTAGCCCACTAACAGATGATCTACCGTTTCCTCGCAGACTCCAAACATACTTTTGTTTAGTTCCTTGTTCCGCACATATCATGATTTATGGGTTGGGTAAATAGAAAGGTTGTTTCCAATGAGAGTCATGAGACCCCTGGCTTCAGAATTCTATTCTATTGTATCCAGGTAGCATAGTGTGTGATTTAGGGAATCACCAACATCAAAAACAAAAAGTTCTAAAAATGGTAGTATTTTGTGTGTAGATTTTCCTAGATACAACACTTCTAGTTAGTTCATACACTTTTGTCAAAACGGCGAGTTCGTAATGGGTGAAAGCAGGTTAAAACGGGTCAGGTGTGCTGATTAATGCAATAATTTTCTTGTAATAAACATTATATGTTCAGTGTGAATACAAAATTATGTCTTAACAGAAACAAATTGATGTTGATAGAATTGAGAGAACTTGCCCTCTTCTCATTGATAATCACAATATATAAGAATACACAAATATCTCCTTTTTTTAGGGAGAGATATACATCCATTTATAAGATATCTACATTCCTATTTTATATTATCTATTACACCCGGCAGTCAAAGCGAGAGGAGGCCGAATGCTTAAACTAGAACGGAAGTCGTCAAATAGGACCTTGGGTAATCCTTTTGTGAATATATCTGCAACCTGAGATCGGGCTGGAACATGAAGGACTCAAATTGCACCACGTTGAACAAGTTCACACACAAAATGAATATCCAACTCTATGTTTTTTGTACATTGATGTTGGACAGGATTACCCGATATGTAGATAGCACTAATATTGTCACAATAGACCAAACTTGCATTAGTAACAGGATCCTGCCTGACTCAGTTCGTCCCATATCGGCTGAAAGATGAAGCTGTGGATGGTATGTATAGCCTGGGTGAGGAACGTTAATCGTCCCTTCGGGGACATCCGATAAAATTGGAACGATACAGAGAAGATTAGCATGGCCCCTGCGCAAGGATGACACGCACAAATCGAGAAATGGTCCAAATTTTTTTCCCAATCGTTTTCTCGTTTCCTACTTCATCGTCATGTTTCATTCGACACTGTTGTGATCGCCCTATTGTTTCGTTTCGTACTTCATCGTCATGTTTCATGATACATACTCTATTTGCTAAAATTCAATCAAGTATTTTCTACATTAATTTTTGTAAGAACTGTGGGATTTGTTTAGGTGAAAAACATGTAACTTCTAAACCTGTGTGTTAGGCAAGGTCAATATTTAGTTTGTCGATCATGATGACTTTGATACTAAATTAGTAATACTGACAGTGGTTATGGTGAAACACCGCGTTTGACATTTTGGTTACTGGATGCGTTTTGGTTGAGTATCTTCTCATTAGCAGGGTCTGAGGAGCGTCGGATGGGATCAAACCTTACCTCTATTGCAGATGATAGAGAGGCTGCTTCTAGTGATTCAAGGAATAAAAAACATCCAAAGACAAAAGGTGCTAGAAATGGTAGTATTTTGTGTATAAATTTTTCGTAAATACAGAATAGTTGATTAGTTCCCTTAACGAGAGTCTGTCAGGTTGACTGGTGTTACACGGACTAGGATCAAAACTTATAGTTAGTTCATACACTTGTGTCAAAATGGTGAGTTCGGTAATGGGTGAAAGCAGGTTAAAACGGGTCAGGTGTGCTGTTTAATGCAATAGTTTTCTTGTAATAAACATTTTGTGTTCACTGTGATTACGGAAGTATGTCTTAGCCATGGTTGTAAAACAAGGTTTCCAAGGCCGAGTACTCTCCGAGTAGTCGCTACAAGGTAGGTCGCCGAGGCGACTTTCTCTAACTCCGCCTAATTACTCGGAATCGGTCAAATGCGGTCAACCTCGGCCAAAATCGTATCTAGTAGGTTAACCCGGGCCGAGTTTGACTTAAAAAATAACAAAACATAATTTCTATGCCTATCATATTAAAGAATGAATACCATTTTCACGTATTTTTTATAGATATAAGTAAATGTATGTTATTTGACGTATATTTAATTTCCAAAAACTAATTTCTTTATAAATTAACATGTCCGAGTACTCCCCGAGTACTCTCCGCCTAGGCCGAGTACTCTCAACTCCCCGGGCGACCGACTAGGGAGCGCCTAGCGACTTTTGCAACCATGGTCTTAGCAGAAACAAATGGGTTTTTTTTTTAATAGTGGGATTCAGTGTGTTTTCCCTTAACTATGCAGTTTGATTAACTTCACATTACGAGATCCTGTCTGACTCAGTTTGTCCATCGGCCCAGAGATGAAGTTGTGGCCGGCATGTATAACCAGGCTGAGCAATGGATTTCGTCCCCTTGGGACATCCGATAAAATTGGAATGATACAGAGAAGATTAGCATGGCCCCTGCGCAAGGATGACACGCACAAATCGAGAAATGGTCCAAATTTTTTTCTTCTTCGTTGCCTCTTCGTTTTTTCGTTGTCCTTGTGTAAACCCTTATTTCATTCTCGCATTTCATCGTCGTGTTCCATCAACACTGTTGTGAGCTAACTATTTCTACATGAGTTCATGGATCCAGCATTCTAATTGATTAGTATGGCCCGGCTTCTCCAGTCGTCGTCTTCGCCGAAACGTTAATTTCAAAATGAAATATTCAAAATCCGTATCTAATCTGTATGCAATCACATAAGATCAGATGTCTGCATATTTTTTGTCTAGTAGTTCGTTTTTCTGCTTCTGTAGTTAAATTGGTGCATTAGCTTTTCCTTTTTTAAGAAAAAAAAAAGTAGTTGCAAATGTTCCTGCCCGGGATCGAACCGGAGACCTTTTGCGTGTAAAGCAAACGTGATAACCACTACACCACAGAAACATCTTATGTTGAATGTTAGCCAACGTAATCTCAAATAATGACAATTTTAACTATGTATGTTGACGAAATACTATAGAAGCAACCATGGTTTTATTTTTAGAACGGTATTCATCAAAAGTTAATAGTTACAGGTGTGTAAAATCTATGTGGATCAAATACCTTTATTGCGATTTTCGTGGTGCAAATAGATATATAAAGTAACATTTCTTCAACCTTTATTTTATATGTGCATGTACGAGTGATTTTCAGAATACCAACTAACGACTGGTTTGGTCTTTGGCAAGGGCATGCATTTGATTGGTCCAGTACAGCTTCTTCGGTTAGGTCTTTGGCAAGGGCACACATTTGATGGAAATTGAGTGTGGCTACTTACCATGCTATAGAAAACATGGTTCTTTGCTGACTTCTCGTTCATCGAAAGTCGGACGTCTCTTAGGGATTCAAAAGAAAGGATTGAGAGTTCAAATGAAAAGGCATAATGAGATATGAAAGTAATGTTTTATTTTATAACTCTTCATATTCCTAATTCTACACCTTTGTCCACTATGGAATTAGAACCGGCAACCACTTGGGGAGAAATATAATTATGTACACACCGAAACCGTTAGCTTACAAACCCTTTGGTATTTGATGCAATTCACATTATTAATAAAAATTCAAATATATATGTTTTGCACATATAGATGCAAATGTATACATTTTCTAAAAAACATGCAGGCATGCACATGTGTCTTTAACAAAACAAAAAAATATATGATGCATATGTCAAAAACCCAACAATGTATACAAACTACATGTCTGCATTTCATGTAAGATATAAAGTAATTTACTAACGAAATAAGACGTATAATGTGTGATTTCAAATACCAACTATTCACTTTGATCAGAAAAACTTATATTGTAAACACAAACAGCCCCAATATATAGGGATACAGGAATAAAAAAAATGGAAATATGAGCTGGATGAGATCCTAACGGCTAAATGATTGAGCTAATATGATGCAGGAAATCTCCTAAAAAAAGGAAATGATGAATAATTTCTGATCCTATAATTTTATTTTCTAACACTCCCCCTCAAGTTGAGTAGTAGGGTCTCCGAAGCTCAACTTGTTGAGGCAACTGTTGAACAATTTTCCGTTGACGGCCTTGGTTAGAATGTCTGCAAGTTGATCTTTAGAGGGGATAAATGGGAGTTCTACAATCTTTGCTTCGAGCTTTTCTTTGATGAAATGTCTATCAACTTCCACATGCTTTGTACGGTCGTGTTGGATAGGATTTTCTGAAATCTGTATGGCGGCTTGATTATCACACATGATTTTACTGGGCTCAGTTTGGGGAAAACCAATCTCTGATAAAAGTTTGTGTATCCAAAGAACTTCTGCTAATCCTCGTGCAATGCCTCGGAATTCTGCTTCACCGCTAGACAAGGCGACAACCTTTTGTTTTTTGCTTTTCCATGTAACTAAGTTTCCACCAACCAAAGTAAAGTATCCCGAAGTAGATCTCCGATCATCTTTGTTTCCTACCCAGTCTGCGTCTGTATAGGCCTGAATCTTCAAGTGTCTGTTTGGCCGAAACAAAATCCCATGGCCTACAGTCCCTTTAAGGAGTCCCTTTAAGGTACTTTATGATCCTTAGAACTGCATCCATGTGATTAGTTTGTGGTCGGTGCATGAATTGACTGACAACTCCTACTGCGTATGCAATGAGGGCGGGTATGTGAAAGATATATAAGTTTGCCCACCAATCGTTGATACTTTTCCTTGTCTGCCAAATCTTTTCCTTTTTCTATGCAGAGTTTCTGGTTGGTCATTATGGGAGTGTCAACTGGTTTGCAGTCAAGCATCCCTATCTCAGCAAGGAGATCAAGAATATATTTTTTCTGACATATGAAAATCCCTTGTTGAGATCTAAGAACTTCAATCCCAAAAAAGTACTTCAGTCTTCCTAAATCTTTCATTTTGAACTTGGTGAAAAGACTTTTCTTTAACTTCTTAATTTCTTCTTCATCATTACCTGTAATAATCATATCCTCAACGTATATAATTAAACAAGTTACAAATTTACCTGTTTGTTTGAGGAAAAGTGTGTGGTCAGAATTGCTTTGCCGGAAGCCATATCATTTCATTGCTAATGTAAATCTGCCAAACCAGGCCCGAGGGGATTGTTTAAGACCGTACAGGGTCCTTTTTAATCTACACACTTCATTAGCTTTAAAGTCTTTGGCAAAACCGGGGGGAGCCTCCATGTAAACTTCTTCTTTTAATTCTCCATGTAGAAAAGCATTTGTGACGTCAAATTGATGAAGGGGCCATCCTTCGTTTGCAGCGATGGAGAAAAGGACACGAATAGTGTCAATTTTAGCAACAGGTGAAAAAGTTTCGGAATAATCAATCCCATATGTTTGGGTGTAGCCTTTAGCTACGAGTCGAGCTTTATATCTTTCAATGGTTCCATCAGCTTTGTGTTTGATTGTAAAGACCCAACGACATCCTACTGGTCTTTTTCTTAAGGGGAGAACACATTTTTCCCATGTATCATTTCTTTTGAGTGCCTTCATTTCTGTTTCCATAGCGTTTTTCCAATTTTTTGAATTCAAGGCCTGTTCTATGGAGGTTGGTAGTTGCTCCTTATACAAGGAAGTGGTGAACGCTTTGGCTTCTTTCGGTAAGTTCCCATTTGCAATATTTGCCATGGGATATCTAGATGGCCTCGTTTCTTTTTCTGGAGAGTATCGTTTTGGAGGAATCCCCCTATTCGCTCTTGGAGGCAAGACATATTTTCCTGTTGTTTCCTCTTCCATATCGTGTTCTTCTTGTTCTTGTGTTGGTTCTTCTTGTTCCTGTATAGACTCTTCCTGCAAATTTTGATCTAAAGCACTCTCATTGTTGTTAGTTTCAATATTTTGAGTTTCATTTATTTCAACGTGACTTACCTCAATATCTGGATTAGGGTAATCTTGGTTAGTGGCACTAACGGTGGGAGCATCAATTTGTGGACTAGGAGCAGGTGCCTCATCCCGGTTATTGTGACTGACTTCTTCTGAAAAAGGAATCTTGGTTAGCCAGCTCAGTGTGCCATAGGTCTTCTCCCCCTGACCACTGTGCTGGGGGTATAGAAGTATTCGGTTTCAAGAAAGTCACAATTAAGGGTAGTGTACATATGTCGTCGTTTTGGACTATAACATCGATATCCTTTTTGATCGACCCCATAGCCAACAAAAACACACTTCTCAGCGCACGGGCCAAGTTTGCCTCGATCATGTTTAGGTATATGGGCATAGACTGTGCATCCGAAAACTCGTGGTAGTAACGTGAGAGGTGGAGGAATTTTAGTAAAATCGGACAAAACTTGTATGGGAGTTTTTGAATCAAGAGCTTTAGTTGGGAGACGGTTGATCAAATAAGTTGCAGTAGAAGCTGCTTCAGGCCAAAAAGATGTAGGAACCCTTGACTCAAGCAATAGGGCGCGTGTAATTTCTAAGAGGATCCGATTTTTTCGTTCAACGGTGCCATTTTGTTCGGGAGTATGTGGACATGTTTTTTGGTGAATAATGCCTTTGTCTTGACAAAATTGTTTCATGGAATTGTTGACATACTCTCCTCCATTGTCGGATCGAAGGATTTGAATATTAGTTTTAAATTGTGTTTGTATCATGGTATAAAATATTTTAAATTTCTCGAAAACTTCATTTTTGTTTTTCAAAAAATAAATCCATGTCATACGAGTGCAATCGTCAATAAAAAGAACAAAAAAACGAAAGTTTTGTCCTCCAATGACCTCAGCGGGTCCCCAAACATCTGAGTGCATAAGAGAAAAAGGTAACGCAACTTTGGTGTTATTTAATTTATAGGTTTGTCTATGACTTTTAGCCAAGACACAAGTTTCACAATGGAAATTATTATTATTAGAAAAAAGTTTTGGAAATAAAAGACGTAAATAGCCAATAGATGGGTGTCCTAATCTCCTATGCCAGAGCCAAGCTTCCCTATTTGTTGTTCCATGAGCAAGCATCACACTTCCCGGTTGAGTCACTTCGTCCACATAGTACAATCCCAATCGTTCAGTGCCACGCCCAATGATCATTCCCGTCCTGATATCCTGGAGAATACAAAAGGTTGGATGCATCAAGACGGTGCAATTTAACTCTTTTGTAACATGACTAATGGATAACAGTTTATGTGACAGGGACGGGACGTAAAGGCAGTTTGAAAGTTTTAAAGTGGGAGATATCTCAACAGTTCCTCCTCCTTTGACAGGAACAACCCCCCCCCCATTAGCGGTTTTGATATGGTCAATTCTAGGGGTATTTTCATTTCTAATATCGGATAAATCATATGTCATGGTGTCAGTAGCACCACAATCAAATATCCAGGATTCATCCGAGTTTTCACAGGTTTTAGCTATATTGGCTTGGGAGTTCTACACATGTCCTCCTCCTTTGCAATATTTAGAATTTTTAAAATATTTAGTTTTTTTAAAAGATCTAGATTTTCTACCTTTATTAATATTATTCTTATTTTCCCTAGAAAAAATTTGATCCTTATTATTATTTTGTTTAATAAAAAGGTTTTTATTAGTTTTGTTCAATTAACCAGTATCATACACATTATATTCTAAAGGGGTTTTGTTGAGTAACTCTAAAACTCTATAATCAAAAAATCTAGGGTTCAATAAAGAGGGATCTGAGATTAATCTCCCAGACCCATTACCTCCTTCATTTGGCTCAGTTTCTCTGGCGAAAGCAACTCCACCAAATCCTCCACTGTTCTGCTCGCCGCTCCTGCCGGAATCTTCGCCGCCCCTGCTGGATTCTTCGGTACGGTTGGTGGCGACTGCTGCTTTTCCTCCATCCTTATTACTCTTAGTACTCTTCTTGTGGCCATCGCTCCACCATTCAGGGTAGCCAACGATTCTGAAGCATTGATCTTTGGTATGCCTCATCATTCCACAATGGTCACACTTAAGGTTAGTTCGATTTTGGGTTTGAATGGGACGTCTGAGCGGCGCGTCTGCCCCCTGACCGCAAGCCCTAGGGCTCTGTCATTGTGGTCAGGTCGAGTAGTAGCTAGCCCCGCTCCGATTCCTGATTGAGTTCCAGCGGTGGTCCCAAGGATGTTTTGGTGTGCGGTTTCCTTCCGGACCGCCGTATATGCTTCTTCTGCCGAGGGGAGCGGATCCATCCTAAGGATTTCCCTCTTGATAGTATCATACTATCTGTCAATTGCATTAAGGAACTGAAACAATTTCTGCTCTGTTCTCAGTTTATTGTAAGTGGTAATATCGACTGGGGATGTCATGGGGTTTGGATCTCTTCGATCTATTTCTCCCCAGATTCCTTGCATTATGATCCAAAATTCCTCAAGAGGAGTTCCATTTTGTTTAATTCCATTCGCTTTGACATGTAAGTCAAAGGTTTGGAGCTTATCTTTACCACTGCTGTATGTGGTAACGAGAGCATCCCACAAGGCTTTGGCAGTGGGAAACTCGGTCAGGTTGCTTGCAATTGTTGGTTCAATATTTTTTATAAGCCATGAAAACACTACGAGGTCGTCTTGTTCCCATCGCTCATACCCATCTTCGGTTGGTTTGGGAGGTGCCGGATTTCCTGACAAATGACCAAGAAGAGTTTTTGATTTACCTCCGATAGCTACACGAATCATACGAGCCCATAGGGCATAATTTTGATTGTTAAGTTTAAGGCTGATCGTGAGGCTATCGGACAGATTGTGTTTGGTGTTTTGGTTTTGGGATGATTGAAAACCATTGAGAAGGTTGGCTAATTGGATTGAAAGGTCGGTATTATTTTGAACAGTGGGGCTACCGTCGGGAGTCCTGGTGGCCTTGACTATGGTTGTTTGAAGCGGAAAGGGTAGGTGATGAGCAGTTCCCTGAATCGATTCAGAACTGCTCTGATACCATATTCACTTTGATCAGAAAAACTTATATTGTATATTGCTTGATTGATTAGACAAACACAAACAGCCCCAATATATAGGGATACAAGAATAAAAAAAAAATGGAAATATGAGCTGGATGAGATCCTAACGGCTAAATGATTGAGCTAATATGATGCAGGAAATCTCCTAAAAAAGGAAATGATGAATAATTTCTGATCCTATAATTTTATTTTCTAACAACTACTAATTAGAATCTACATGTATGTATATCTCAAAATGTAGAAACTGCGCTCCCAACCCATGCAAGCTGACTTGATCCATACAAAAAAGATTACTCAAAATGATATATCATTTAAGTTGGAGCTTAAACAAATAAGTTATAAAAATCATCACTCCATAAGCATGCATGAAGCACCAGTGGTCTAGTGGTAGAATAGTACCCTGCCACAGTACAGACCTGGGTTCGATTCCCGGCTGGTGCACCCTTGCAATGAAGATACTGCGCTCCATGTGATGTTGGGTCATCACGCCTGTTCGATCTTTCGAATTATGAAGCGGTTCTGAGCATTCTTTTTTTTCCTGTTGTTGACTGTGTTATGAATTAATGCCTGTTTTTTATGAGATTTAATAAAAATCATTTAAAGATATACTTTTCAGATTTTTATATATGCTTATAGTATGATTTTTTCACACAACATGGTTTTGTCATGAAATTTGCGGGTTTGGATTTGGTCTAACGGGTCCGGATTAGTTTCAAATGGAACTTATGAACACGTTTAGCTAGCTTCAAGGGAAAATGAGTTTATAAAGTTTCTTTTCTTTCTTTTAATGTGTTTACATTATATGATTTATATCTTAAACCCTCGAATACTAGAGTCATGTTCGTGCTCATGTGTCTAACACAATTTTTGGATTCGTAACGTGTGTGGGTTCGGGTATAGTTTCCGAAAAAAATGTTAGTTTTAAACTGTCAAACAAATATGCTCAGATTTTATGTTGCAGCATCATGCTCAAAATGATGCATCAGTTACACGTGACCAAACCACAGGGAGCAAAACGGAAGTTTACTCTAGTTTTTGTAATGCACTAATTCTTTACTAGAAAAAAATTAGTAATGTTAGTACAAACAATAATTGTAATCATCTGTTGTGAGTTTATATCCGCCAATTCTGGCAACTCTAATGCTCGCTGACTGCATAAGTTTTCTATAGAATGCTACGTGAGATAAACATATTATATTCTGCATTCCAGAGTGTAGACGCAGGTGAAATTGGCAAAAACAAAATATGGGTTGAGGTGAATTTTTGGAGGGGAAAACTAGGGTTGTAGTTATGTCAGGTTGGCCGGTTTAACATAATGAACCTGAACGTGATCATATATTGATACTTGCCAACATAATCCCTAACTGGGACACACTTAAAATCTTATAACCCGAGCATTACCTATGTAAGGTATAACACACTTATTTGAACAGTTCAGATTGGTTGATGGGTTGTAAATATGTTGATAAGGCATCCAACTATGCATCATATTTCAATCTTTGAGAACTGTATTGAATCTGGGTGCAATCCCTTTTTCTGGATCTTATGAAGGTTTATTTGAATGAATCCGGTTAGCTTTTTGTAACAACAAAAAAGTACTTCTAAATGTTCCTGCCCGGGATCGAACCGAAGACCTTTTGCGTGTAAAGCAAACGTGATAACCACTACACCACATAAACATCTTATGTCTACTTCTCGCTAAAGTAATCTCAAATCATGACAAGTTGGGTTTATTAACAGCAAAAAAACCATCATCATATGTTCCTGCCCGGGATCGAACCGGAGACCTTTTGCGTGTAAAGCAAACGTGATAACCACTACACCACAGAAACATTTTATGTCAATTATTAGCTGATGAAAGTGTTAACATGAAAGTTAACAAAATTCTAGTGAAGCAACTATGGTTGCATTTTGAGGAGGTATTTATGAAAAATTAATATTTAAAAGGTTTGTAAAATCTATGTGTTTCAGTTTTATAGTTTACTGTTGTGACTTCATACTAGCTATTCTGTTTTTCAAGTAATAAATCTGGCCAATTTATTTGCTTAGTAACAAATTATGATGCTTAAAATGACTTACGATAATTAAGATTATAAAATGAGTAACAGCAACGATGATTATAAGCAATTGCCATGATATCTGATTGAATTCCAAACTGAACACCCTTATTTACTTATGCTTTAGGTTACATTTGTTCATGTCAGATTGCATGCTTTAGTACGCTAGGTAGTTTTGATAAATTTATGGTAACTATAGAATTGTTGATTAGTTTGCTTAACGAGATGCTGTCAGGTCAACTTGTGGTACACGAACTAGGACAGAAACTTCTAGCTAGTTCATGCACTCGTGACAAAAATGACGGGTTTGGTAATGGGTCAAAGCAGGTTAAACGGGTCTGGCATGCTGATTGAATCAATAATTTTCTTTTAACAAACAATTATGTGTCAATTATGCTTTATAAAGTCATTTGCTGAAAATAACATATTTACGGAATTGTTAATTTTTTTGCTTAGCAATTATGTGCTGAATATGATTTCAGAACTATGTCTGAACAATAACATAATGATTTTATATTATAAATAACGTGATTTTCATCATCAATCATTCTTACCCTTTTATCTCATACTCATAGACATACTTACTCTAACTGGCCTCTTTCTCGTCAGTCTGTTGTTTCAACATTGAAGCATTTCCACCATACATACAGTTTGATTAAAAGAGACGCAATTAAGCTCACATAACGAGATCACGTCTGACTCAGTTCGTCCCACATCGGCCCAGAGATAAACTTGTGGCTTCTATGTATAGCCGAGGTGAGGAGCAATAATCGTCCCTTCGGGGACATCCGATAAAATTGGAATGATACAGAGAAGATTAGCATGGCCCCTGCGCAAGGATGACACGCACAAATCGAGAAATGGTCCAAATTTTTTTCCCAATCGTTTTCTCGTTTCATACTTCATCGTCATGTTTGTTCATGGATCGAGCATTTTTATTGATTCTTCATCCATCACTTGAGGTTCTAAACTTACATCATGAGGACCAATGAATCTTCCTGAACTTCTTTATCTTTCTCCTAAGGATCACATCATGAATAATGTCATCATATTTAAACCTCAATCCTCATCAGAATCTTTCATCACTCCTAATTGGTCATCTAAACCACCATCAACTTTATCTGTTTTTTTTTAGTGGAGGATCACCATTTTATCATCGTCTTCATAAAGATAATCTCTTTCTTAAACGAACTTCCGACTTCTATGTATAGCCAAGCGGAGCAATGGTTATCGTTCCTTCGGAAAGATACAGAGAAGATTAGCATGCCCTTGCACAAGGATAAAACGGACAAATCGATGAATGGTCAAAATTTGTTTTGAAGTCAGCTTCTTCGGACATCGTCTTCGCCGAAACATTAATTTCAAAATAAAATTATCAAAATCTATATGAAATCACATAATATCAGGTGTCTGCATATTTTGGTTTAGTAGTAAGCTTTTTTGCTTCTTTTGTTAACTCAAATTGGAGCATTTGAAAAACCTTTTTGTCTGCAGTTACTTAAATGAACGTGGTCAATGATTAACTGTTTCTTTTAACAAAAAAAAAAAAAAAGAAAAAAAAAAAAAAAAAAGAAAAACAATACGCCAGCTGTCACTGATGACCACTACACCACAAAAACATCTTATGCCAACTATTGTCTAAAGTAATCTGAAAACCATGAAAATTTTAACAATACAAGTTGTAACTTTGATGATTTTGCATATTATTTGGAACTCTGATGAAACGATGTACTCCAAAGTCGTTTTCCTACATGTTTTGAGACTAAGATGTTGCTTCATAAATGATTTCTGCTTTAGGCAGGATCGGCCCGACCATGAGAATTCATGTACCCTGTTCGAGTTCGAAAAAACGTGCCCTTAGGCCTTGACGAAATTGGGTATTGGGCTCACTAAAGGTTTAAACCTAATGTCAATGGGCTAATAACTAATATAAACCATAAGAATAGTTTTGTAAGTGAGCCTATGTTGGTGTTTGTATCGGTATACCCTATTAAAAAATATTTTACATATACATATTGGGTTTTTTTTCATAAAATAATGTGTCATTCGAAATATCGGAGGCCCTGGCTGGTGGTCTTTTCCGCCCACCCCCAGGGCCACCCATGGCTTTAGATTAAGCCTTGAAAACATTAAGTTGCTCGAATCCTTAGTTTGTTGATTTAATTCCTTGAATTACTATTGGACTAGTTGTTATGGGGAGTGGATGCGGCGTTAGTAGTGCTACGTAGCCCGCGGCAGGGAGAGCAAACACTACCACACTCGGGCGTGGGGGAGGCGTCGAGCCAACTGCAGGTGTGAGCAAGGAGCAAGGAGAGTTGCATTTCATCGAGAAGGGTAAAGGAGGAGTCATTTCCACAAGGGGAGCAATTTGAAAGGTGAAAAAGAATGTGTGTATGTGGCGTCACATGGCAACATTGCCCAAACATCGCCCACGATAACACATAGTCTTCACATTGAGAAAACAAGAGGTCATGTACGTCTCATGGTTAGACTACTCTCTTGCCCAGCAAAGCACCGACTTCTCTCTCCTTCCCATCAATCGTGGCACCTTTGTCTTTGCTCCCCACCAAGGGTGTGAGCAGTTTTTAAAGTTCGAGCTCGGCTCGTGAGCAGTTTTTCAAGCTCGAGTCCAACTCAGGCTCGCCTCGTCTCTTTTATTAATTAATTTATATACAATTTTTAATATATATTTATAATAAAAAATTACATATAACATAATGTATATTATTTAGGTATTTTATTATAACTTTTATATACAATAATCGTTATTTTATATACAAGTTTAATTCATGCTCGGACTCTAGCTCGTTTAAGCTTGACTCGGTTCGAGCTTTTACGAACTGATCTCTAGCAACTCACGAGTGGTTTGGTTCATTTACACCCCCACTCCCCACATACTACGACAAATTTCTCTTCTCCTCTCACCGTCTGCGATACCTTTCTCTCTCCTCCCTCTCACATACATGACTTTCCAATCCAAAAACGGCTTATCTACGGACCACACACTTCTCTTTCCTTACCCAATCACTTCCACATTTGCGGTATGTGGAGTGCAACCCTTTGATTGAGGATGTTCTAACACGTTTTTCGCATAAATGGGACTAAAATGCCTTATAATAAGGGTAGAATAGTTATTGTTGAAATAACGATTCTGGACTCTTTATACCAAAACAACGTGGGATAAACAATTTGAAACAGAGGTACTCATGCTCAAGTTCAACAACTTTTTTTAAACATTTCAGGCCACATGGCTATCTACGGTTTGAAAAATGACAAACCAAACTGGTCAAGTTTGACGGATCAATCACATCGATTGGTTTTTATGGTTTGTTTATTTGAATAAGGTTTTTAGGTGCTATTAATTAATGGTTGATGGATATACATAGTTTATGTTGGCGGTAATTCCCGACTCATCACAATTCGGTGATGTGAAAAGGGTGACAAAGGAGTTCAAGTCACAAGTCGGTGAACTTGAGGGATCAATGTTGACAAGTAGGTTAAATTGGTTAAGTTTCCTAATTACATTATAATTATATTTGGTAATGTCTTGATCACCAAGTTAGGGTTATTTGGTAATGTCTTGGCTACCAAGTTAGGGTAAGCCTATATAACCTTGAGATAAAGGTAACTCTCTGCTGGGGCGAACAGTTACTCATTCTTAGCACGGAATCAGTCTTTTCTGCCCAATGAACAAAAGCAACGACACCTCCCGTGCCATCAAAATTCAATGGCTTGCAGTCCAGGAATTGTTTATAGGTGCAACCAGTTGAAGGGTTATTTCCGGAAGTGCCATCGCTGTGCTTAGAGCGGAGGGCTTCATGTCGTGCAATTTCCTGTGAGATTCGTTCTTGAAGCTCGGCTTCTGTCCTTGGTAACGTACTGGTGTCTGTGTCGTGTATGGGCGGCATTCCTTTTCTGTCAAAAGGTATGAGGTGGGTTAGACAATATTCCATAATTGTCTATGAGGTACATAGTACCATAAGTAAACAGGTAATCACCCAATATCACATGTATATATATAATCATCATTGTATGAGCGAGGAAACAATTACTGAGCCTTCACATAGGCTTGGTGACTTGGCCTATTGTTTGTAATAATGTATTCGAGGCTGCATCGCCCTAGTCGTACAAGTTTCACAAAGTGTTAGAGTGTAACGTCACTGAATCTTTCTGAATGTTATTCATCTTTACTAGCTTAAATATCGTTTCTCAAACGTCTCGTACACGGGTAGACACGAAGTAGGCAAGACAGGTTTCCTACTTTATAAAGTGCTAAAGCACTGGTCTATGTGTTGTTCTACCATATGGAGGTGTGAACACCTAGAGTTTATTTTTGTGTAGTGATCGTTAGCTTGGCCCGCAGAGTCCACCAGGATTTCCATGCACTACAAGTCGTTATTATGTGGGCCCCCGTAATAATAAATTGTCTTGCATAGTTACCCCAATTTTCTCTCGTCCAAGCAGATGATCAATCAAGGAGGGGACATTACTGCCCTTATACCTCTGTCATGGAAAAGGACCATTGTGGTGGTCCACGCGCTAACACTCGTTATCGTTACGCGCGAATGGGCACGATGATTAAATGAAATAGGAATAAAGAGAATTCCTAGTAGTTGGAGGAGCACCTTCAAGATGAATACTTCATCTTCCTTTTCTGGTCAAGTATGTCGTCAATCTCGCTTCATAAAAGTCGCAGGGATCTCGTTCTGCTGATTAAGAAGTTGTTCAAGGTTGTTGTCTCTGCCTCGCCGTCACTATCGTAGTCAAGCACCTTCACGATCGAGAGAGAAGAGCAGTCATTTCCTACGGAAGCAAGCTCAGAATCTTGTTTGGTAATCACTCTAGCCATGAGCTTTGCAATGAACGCGAGGTTGATAGCTTCATCGTGCGAGTTAAGTACAATAATAGGAGTCGGAGTCGAAAGTATCTTATTCACGTCAATAATCATTCCGTACACTTATTTTTATGTATTTATCGATAAACAAATATGTTACTTAGCATAAACAGGCATTTCGATGCATCATATTACATATAACTCTCGGATTTTTTAGGGGGGGGGGGGTCATTTTTCTAGTTTGTTGATTCACGACTGAGACACAAAAACACTACTTGGTACTAGTTATCACCAAGAGTGTATTTTATCTTCGGCAAGTCTAACTCGTGTAGACTATGCCTTAGTTGGCACCTTATCTTGAGGGCATTCCCTACTAATGTCCTTGCCTTGTCTCTTCTTTGGAAAATGTTTGACTCATGGATCTTGACGCTTACGTGAATGCAATGAAAAACCCTTTTTGTAAAATGTTTTTGTGAGAGAACTCTAGTGATTGTAGTCTAGACTCGAGAAGGAATCCTAGTTCACTACAATCGAAGCTCTGATACCAAACTGTCACACCCTGACTTTTGCGAAAGCGTATGATGTGTGACTGGTTTAATATCATTGCATTCAATCGTAATAAACAACTACATGATCAAAACGATGTTCATCCATTCATAAAATTTGAGTATTACAAACACTTGTTATTTAAGTTTTAAAACACAACCTTCGACTAGGTTACAAACCAACAAAAGTGGACGACATCTAAACTTGAAGTCTACTT
The DNA here is from genome assembly GCF_002127325.2 of Helianthus annuus. NCBI lineage: Eukaryota > Viridiplantae > Streptophyta > Magnoliopsida > Asterales > Asteraceae > Helianthus > Helianthus annuus. The sequence continues at coordinate 74,722,717 of NC_035433.2, forward strand.
CTAGATATGATACCCGCGCCCAAGATCCATCCTGTCACCTGAAATACATGTAATTTTGGTAAACATCAACAAAAGTTGAGCGAGTTCATGCGTTTAGTGCTAGCAATCTTGTAAATCTTTGAGAGACTCCTTTGTAAACAGGTATGAAAAGCGTGTATGAACATAAATGTTTTACAAGGACTTTAAGGCACGTGAGGACATAGGGAGCACTCGTAATGAGTAAGCATATACCCTTGTCGATTTTCCTCGACTGTGTCGATTAACCTCGACTGTGTCAATTTACCTCGACTGTGTCATTCCCTCGACTGTGTCGATTACCCTCGACTGTGTCGATTAACCTCGACTGGGACTCCGAAGCACTACTTGGTACTAGTTGTGACCATGAGTGGGGTTCGGCCGTACCCGTTAGATCTAACCCTCGTCCCTAATTAAGTATTAATGGCATTTCAATATCTAGTCTATGCTCACATGATCTAGTATTTCATAGGCATTTCATACAGTTTAAGCATTCGTAACATGTACTCCACCCCCGAGAGTTATAAAACCAAAAACAGTTAAAGAAAAGGGGGAGTATGAACTCACTGTTTTGCGTCTTCAGTACTCGTAACTCAATTCTCATCAGCAAACACAACCTACAATGTGCTAGGGTCTATTAGACGAGCGGGCCGTGCCTTGCCTTAGTATTCATGTTTTGAGTTACGTTTCTTCTATGTCTTTAAAATTTTCCGAAGTTATAATACTTCTCAAGTATTTACTTTCGCATTTCCTTCCCAAGGATGGGAGTATTCCATATATGTGTATTTTTGTATTCTCGTATTTGTAGTTCTGAAATAATATATTTTCAAGTCTTACTTTAGAAAATATATTTAAACTTGTTTTGTCAAAAAAACAATGTATTCCAAGAAAATATATATTTTTATCTCCCAAAAATAATATATTTTTCTTCTTGTTGAAAATATGACATAACTTGGTAATATGTACAAAAATCATATTTTCACTTCTTGTATCCAAAATAATACTTTCCAAAAATATATTTGTAAGAGTATTTTCCGGAATATTTTATAAGTTGCGTTTTTGTTCGGTTTACCAATATTTAAGTGTGTAACTTATATACTTTATTCCTTGTGATTTTTGGTATTAATTTGAATTGTAAATTCTTGGTATTTTTGTTAAGTCATATTACTTTAAATCCAAAAATCTATCTATTATACTAAATGAATTCTCTTAAGCCACAAGGTTTAATCTTAGCCAATCATTTTGATGATGTGGCATTGCTCAAAAGGCTGAGAATTCATCCAAAGGCGGGCTATTCATTTTCTATGCATTAACTTCACGCGGCTTATCAATCCTCGCCCTTCTCTCTTCAATCTAAAACATATTTCCATAATTATTAATTCCTTTCATTCCACGCTTTGTTTCCAAATCAAAAACCCTAAAATCGGCGTTTCATTCTCCTTATGGTCTCATGTTTCTCTCATCTTCGTCTCCTTTCATAGCCAATATTTTGTTCTAATCTTAAAATTGATTGGGTTTTGTTGAAGACTGTAGATATGCTCTTTGTTTTTCAATCGAATTTAATAGGTACGTTGCCCAATTTGTCTGATGTTTTCCCCCTTTTTGTTTTAGTCATCTTCCAATCACCGACCCTTATTCTCAGTCGTTATGATTTGTTGATGATTTTGAGGATGAGATTGATCGGTCAAATGAGTTGATTAGAATTGCTGAGAGCTTTTCAACCCCTAAATCACTAATCGTTGCGGCTCAGTTATCTGAATGGATTAACCTGTTTTAAAGACTGTACTATGATATATTCTTTCAGGATTTTTGCCCTTTTCTTTAGAATTCAGGTTGCAGAGAGATGGAATAAGATGGCGGAGCGGAAGAGATTTTTGATAATTAGAAGGAAATTTAGCGTATGTTGGAGACCAGTCGCCCACTGCTTCGAATCTAACAGAATCTGCTATGTTTTGGTAAGTGGTTCATATTAATGTTTTGATTTGAAATTTTAGTTTGTTGATTGTGACTTGCGATTTGCCTTTCTTTTGTCGTTATTACAGGTAAACTGATTTTGTATGCTTCCTACGATGATGATCTGATTAAACAACTATTTCGGTAAAAAGAGTTATGAAAAAGAGGAATTATAATTTTGGTTTGAACAAAGCACACTCTTTTAATTGTTTTCGGGTCGGATTTGAGAAAACGAAAGTATTTACATGGTGACCTTTTTATATATTTATAAAATCACTCAGAGATTAGTCATTGTTATTATGGATGTTTGAAGTTGGCTCGTGTTTGATTTGTGATCTGCTAGGATTTTGATGAAGCAACTGCAGAACTGGATACCCTAGGAGAGGATTCTTACAAGGACAACCCCCTGATTATGCAGCTTCTTCGCGATAACCTCACGTTGTGGACTTACGACTTGCAGGTTGGCTTTTTTCTTTCGGTTGGATCGTTAACTATAATGGGTTCTTGCTATCTATGTATCAATTATCAATTGCAATGTTGGTTTTATGTAGGGGAGTAGTGCGGAGGAAATTAAAGAAGAACCTAAGGCTGGCAAGTAACGACTTTCCTTTTTTCCTCACGATCGATATATGGTTTGTAACTGTTTGCTTTTTGATTGAAAAAAAATGCTATGCTTTACGAGTATCGAGCAGTAGGAATTTCATGAATTTGTATTCTGAATATTATGCCTAATTTTATTGTGAAAATTAAGCAGCATCACCAACTATTCAGATGAACCACGCTCCTCTTACGCATTTGATCGAACAGGGTATAGGCGAGTGTAAAGTCGAATCTGATAGTTTCTTATGTCTGTTGAATCGAGCCAGGCTCTCGAATGAATTACAGTTATTTGAAATTGATTAACAACTCCTACACCAGGTATAATATTGATTAGAGTGAGATATTGAAGTGGTGACCATGAGGCTGCACTTATGAAGGAGATAAAATTGTTATTTATAGCTTTAACGAATGACCGCGATATAATGTTAAGACTCCGACTTTTGTCCGGGGGTTTGTTGTATCCGATGTCCGGAGGTTGAGTTGTCTTCTGAAGTTTGGTGAGGATTTCTTTCTCAATAAATGGGGTTATTTTGAGATCTTTCTAAATGATGGGTTTTTTGGGATATAAACGGGGTCTTTTTTTACGTTTTAAAAGTGGCTTCTCCATGAACAGCAAGTCCGGATGATAACACATGGATGTAAACAAGTCAAATGATACGTGAGTTACTTGACATCAGCTAATTAAAAGCATGAATTAAGACAAGCTTAATCGGCCCTAGCTATATAGGCTTTCTTAGTTTAAACTTTAATCAGCGACTATGAATTTGGTATTTTTCTTCTACCCGTACTTGGCAACAACCAAATATTAGTATAGTAATGTATCTAAATTGGTTGTTGTATATAGCGTGCATAAACTTCGATTGCTTATTCAAGATTATATGCACATTAGAGAGTACACTAAGTCATTTGGGAGTTGCTTATTCACCCCCACAACACTATCCAGTTGTTATTATATACTATTGTATCTAATTTTTTCCCCTAAGTTTACCTCATGGTTGATTTTTTTTTATTAAAACACAGGTACAGGAACACTCTACATCCTGACTGTATTACCGACTTTTTTATGTGATATACTACTACCACTCTTCGTTAATTCCATATTTGTTTTACCAAATAAGTTAATTTATTGTCACTCTTATAACCCACTTTGCGGGGCAAGACGACAAATACAAGAGGCATTCACATTCTCAGATAAATTGCACAAGGTCATATATCACCCTTACGTTCTTTTTAATTTTAATACTTATAAGAATACCATAAATATATTATTGTCATAGATTTTATAGATTTTTTATATAACGATGGTGTTTGTTGCCGTGAAAGACGAGAGTGCACACAAAAAAAGTTAGCTCTCCTGCTAAGTTATGCATCAACGGTGAGCTACTTTTGAATAATTAGTTTTTATTGATAATTGTTGTGTGATTTTTTCGATGAATCAGGTGATGACAACGGTGTTGAAGATACCATTACACTGCCGAGGATGCATCAAGAAGATTCAAGATCCGGACAGGAAGACCGAGGGTAAATAAATATTTATGTGGGTAAATAACTATTTATGGAAATCATATTTTGAGTAGTGCGAGTGACACCATCTTTTAACGTTGTTAACTATCGGTGTGAATACTTACAGGGTTTGTGGAGATATCGATGAATAAGAGCAATGATTTGGTGAGGGTAAAAGGAGCAATGGACATGAAGTTATTGACGATAACTTTAAGGACAAAATAAATAGAGTGGTGGAAAGAAGGGGAAGGGTTACGGGGAGTGGGAATGGAAGGAAAGTGGTGTTGGTGGGCCGACAATGGCTGGGTATAGCCATAGGATGGAGTATTTTGCTGGTCAAGGTTAATACAAGTATTCACAATATGTAAGTTAACCTGGTTTTGTCGCTTTGGACAATGCATGACGCTTTTTAATCAAGATATGAGAAGTTAGGGTTTTCTTTTAATTCGCAGTCAGTTTTCTACTTTCAAGATTTTACTGGAGGTGGCAATTTCAACTAGTATATCTCTAACGGGTCAAACATATAAAATAAAAAATATTTAGATAAAACCTTCTTCTGAACCAAGTTATTCGACAAGTTATATTATTATTGATTGCTTATAAAAATGGTTAAGCTTTCTGGGTCAACAAAACATGGTCGGGTCTGTTTCAACCTATGCCAGAAAAATATAAAGTTTTTGGTGTTGAGGCGTTACTCAACCTCCCTATTTTGCCACCTCTATTGTCCAGTTTCGGATAATAATGCATTATAACTACTTTTGAATTCTGACAAAGTATCAGACATTTGTAAGCGAAATAAACTTAAGTTGATTGACATTTGTAAGCGAAATAAACTTAAGTTGATTGTGGCACACATAGGTTATATGTTTTAAACTTATATGCAAATCATTCTTCTTCCTTCAGTATTATTATTTTCGGTTCATGGGTCAGAAGGCCATCAGTGCATTGGAATGCATACTGCTGTCGCATATCAACATGGTGCACATTCTTTCCTCTCATAAGAAATATTCTACTTCATATTTGTTGAACTTTTAAACTGTTTGTCTTTTTTTAGGTTATTTTACTTGAAGAAGTTGTTACGAGTCAGAGCAACATATCTCAACGTAATGCAAATGTCGAAAGTTTTAGGCGAGCAGCTAAACAGTGGGCACCCAGTATGGCCCGTTGCGATTCACGGTCATTATACGGATGCTGGTGACTCAGCGGGCCGGTTATCCGGTGCGTTAAACATACCAATGCTTTTCACGGGTCATTCGCTTGGTCAAGATAAGTTGGAACAACTTTTGAGACAAGGAAGATTAACGAAAGATGAAATTAACACTACGTACAAAATCATGCGGAGGGTAGAGGCGGAAGAATCGAGTCTTGATTCATCTGAGGTGGTTATTACTAGCACCCGGCAGGAGATTGATGAGCAGTAGCGGTTGTATGACGGGTTTGACCCGGTTCTGGAAAGGAAACTTCGGGCTAGGATTAGGCGTAATGTCAGCTATTATGGCAGGTTCATGCCTCATATGGTTGTAAGTACCAAAATGTTCTTATGTTCTGTTTCTCCTCTTCAAGTCTTAAATGGGTCAAAATGGGTTGACTTTTGTATGTGTCAAAATGGGCTGGGTTGGGTTGACGCAAACCCATTTTATCCATTTTTTTATAACAAGTAATTAGTGCATCAAACACGATTAAAAAAAATTATATTAGTTCAGCAATAATCTATTTTTAAAATTGTTTTTGAAGGTTTTATGCATTAAAAATAGACTTTGGACGACCTTTTAGGGGTGTAAATTTTTACACGACCCGTAAACACGACACGATTATGTGCTAATCCTTTCTTTTGATTATGTTATTAGAAAACATGTGCTAATTCTTTTTTTGAATTGTTAAATAACATTTTTTTTGTATGTTTTGGTGACTGTGTAACCACATGAAAGGTGAGTTTGTGGTAGTTTAGATGTTTCATTCAGTTAAGAACGAGTGCGAAATGAGCTGACTGATGTTTTGGGTAGGTTTGTATTGTATTGCAGAGAAGGATCGCGAGTTGGGGTTCGCGCATAGTGAAATTAAAGGTATGAAAGCCGTTGATGTGTTTAAAGAAAACTAACCTGAAGAGGTGCATATAAGTTCGACGTAAAAAGATGATAATGCTTCGGTTCAATCAGTTTTGAAAAAAAAAATAGACTAAATAGTTAAATATGGTTTTAGAAAATAACAAACTAAACCAGAAAGGGTGGCTTAGTAGTTTGGCGAGTCGGTTGTGACGATTTGAACTGATCTTTTCTTTTTTATTTAAATTCTTATAGTTCAATGGTTCAAACGAGACATTCAGTGAATGAGTATGGTTGCGTCTAGGGTGAACTGCCGGCTGAAGCGACATAGGGAACAGCCAGGGGTATTTTTTGTATTTAAAACCTGGATTTCTAGACAACAAGATGCTTTATACAAATTGAATTACTGATACATGTTTTTAACGTTTTCTGTATGACAATGAGGAGACATGGAGGAGTACTGGTACAATGGATTAGCCCTGCAAGTTGTTCAGTCTTTTTGTCCGATCAGTTTGATCCTCCTAAAGTTCTTTGTGGTAAACCCTAATATATGTGTACTTTAGTTTTTTGGTATTACCAGTTTGGAGTGCCGGGCAAACGGTTGTGATTGGAGCCTTAACATCTGCAGCCGCATTTGGAATGGCTAAGGCTGTGCAGGGGTAGTAAATGGTTACTTTGTTATTGGTTCTGGTTTTTTTTTTCACTTTTAAAGTCACACATGTTTTTTACTTTTGATATTGTAATTGAGCTCTATGGTAGATTACAATTAAATTGATTGAATGGTTACACAAGTATGAAAAGTTTCACATGCTAAAAACCTCAATACTTAGTCTGATGCATTATTTTTGTTGTTTAGGCAAAAATGGTGCTTGATGAGGTGGGACCAGGAGTGTAAGCCAAAATACACACACATTTATGTCATGATATTTTGTCTGACCATTTATTTATCTAAATGCAATTACCCGAGCGTACCTATGCCTACCCGAGCGCATATTGATTTGGGAGGTACTAATGTTTGTGAGTACTGTAAAGATTCTATTTTTTTGTATGAAGAGCGGCTGAAATTGTCCCCTTAAAAGAGTAGACTGAAATACAATACGTGTTGTGGCGGAGGCGCTGTACGAATTGACTTTCCAAAGGACCTGCCAATGTCGATAAAAGATCTATATTCTATACTACATTTTATGGCAAACATACGCGCTGCGGAACCATACCAGGGTCGTAACGAACTAACTGATACCGGCCAAACAACACCGGTACGGATATTTGTTTTTATGGTTTTCACTCGATGTAAAAGACGTGTCGATGTTGGCGTATTCTCCTTTCTGCACTACACCGTTTCTCATGGTTTTTAGTGGCTACTTTGAATGGGTATACAAACTGTAAGTTTTGAGTAGGCTGTGTGTTTTGTTTTCTATTCTATTGTTCTTTTTTTTGTTTAGGGTTGTATGGTACCTTGGGGTTTTGTTTTGTTGTAGTCTTTCTGCAACTTACTAACGTTGCTGTTGTACTTGATAAATATAGCATATTTCCATATTCATTATCCCTAAACATAGTTGTAAGTTTTTTATGGTCTACATTCAAGTATTTTTTCCATGCTCATTTTCTTTATTATTGTTATTATTATTATTATTTTCAGTCTTAATGTTTGTTGATTGTTATCAATATTATTATACTTAAATATTGTAGAATGTGTTTTGTTGATTGTTATCAATATTATTATATTTAAATATTGTAGAATGTGTTTTGAAATCTTTTGTGTGATGTTAATTTGAAGAGATATTTATGAGAAATGTGATTGGATGATGGATTGTATAAAAAGTCGTTGAATGCGCATCAAATAGTTTCACGAACTTGAAAGAGATCCTTTGTTATAGCAAGAACAGCGTAATATGACAAGCAATCGGTGTCAACCGTATAGGGTTGACAGGTTGATGGATTTTGAGGTTAGGGGATTAAACTCATTGGTCGGACGTATATCGTATATTTATTTATTATATTTTTTCTTAATTTAATACTTTTTTTCTACCCAACCTGCATACCACACAGGTCTCTAACCTAGGTTTTTTTCTTTTTTTTTTCTTTCAGGTATATAGTATATAGGTCTTATTTTTATTTTATTTTTTTGGAATGTTCAACTTGGGTATGACTGAGTTGAAATCTATACATGGTGGGTATGGTCACGTATGAAAAAGGTGGGAATAATCGGGTTATACAATGATTTCAGTTTTTTATTTAAAGCTTTTGTACCAAATTGTTTTTGCACTTCTACTATAAAATTTAAAAGACTTTACATTTGGGTCGGTCGCCATCAAAAGACAGGGACGGTCGCTTTCAAGAGTTGGTTTGTACTTGAGACAACCCGTTTTCACACATGGTCAATTGTACGTAGCTTTATCAAGGGTTAAAACACGAGATCGAGTCAAGCTACTAATACTTAACAACGGCAAACCTACGAATAAAACAACTAATGTTGTTTATAAAGAGATCTTCAATGAGTTGTGATTATTTGTTGTATTCATGTATTTCAATTATTTGGTGTACTCTCTGTCATTCCCGTTAATCTTTCAACGTATATATAATTAAAATATTTACGTCAACAATGTATGAGCCTTTGAATATATCAAACTATTGTGTTTCAGTAATTATGTTGCGTGTCTTGATGAGTTCGCGGTGATACCAAAATGAATATATACCGAAACAAATCTTTCAATAAAAGATTTATGAAAACACCCTTAAATAACATATTTTCTTTTAGGCCACCCGTGTAACACACGGGGTCTTAAGCTAGTAATATAACTATACACAAAGTATACACATGTTCACACAAGTGTCTTTATTATAAAATATATATTCTAAATATATATTCACCCATTTTTATTTACAAAAACCAACCTCCAATGTTTGTATTTTTGTAACGAAATCTATGGCAAAGTTTATATGGGAAAACCAAAGTCAAAATCATACTTGTAAATACTTGTCTAGAAAATATTTTCTAAGTGTTTGCATTTTTAGAAAATTTCGCCATAGTTTCCTTTGAAAATTGAGGTGTCCATGCTATTTAGCATATCATTTTCTTTTCAAAATCACACACAATGATCAACAATCAATCCCTAAACATCTTGCACTTACCAAGTGCAAAAACTATTCAATTTACATAGTAACATGAACTTGATCTTTCACAAAAATGCGTAGTAACTTGGTAAAGTGTTTAGTAGCCTTAGTTACCTTCCAAATTATATTTACTTCTTGGTAAACTTTGTTCTTGGAATTTTTAGATGTTTACAACTTGTAAACTTATTTTACAAAAACGTTTCTTTATTAAACCTTCTTGTTTCTCTAGTGTTTCTACACTTATTTCATCACCAAAAATAGTGTAAGTTTAGTAAAAACCATGGTCTTTCAAAAATCATATTTTGAACTTGGTTTTCTTGGAAAAATCATTCGTAAATCTTGGATCTGCAAGTTTACTAGTTCACTTTGTTTATTATTTTTCAAGAAATCATTTTGTTTATCAAGTTCATGTCCATATGTGAAGATGATTATCTTATGTTGTTACATAATCATCTTCCTACTTGCTAGATTATGTGTTAAATCACCATCTAGCAAGCTTCATGTGATGATTAACATCATCATCTCAAGAAATCAACAAACAAATATCATTCATGCACTAAACAACATCATTTCACAAGATTTCATCATATTTCATCTTATGTTTCAAGATTCAAGTGTATGTCTTTTAGTGTTCTTGTGTTAATCATCATACTACAACTTTTAACCACTAAAAATATGAAGTATCAAGGATCAAAAGAGTCTTACTACTAGCTTCAAGCTAGGGAAGAAACAATGATGAAGATCGAGTGGATAAAAGCTAACAAAGGAGGTCCTTCAAGATCCGAGAGTTCCAAGCTTCATTAACCACCTTCTAACACCTTGGGATAACCTTGGATTGCATGGATTTGAAATGAAAATGATGGTGGTGGGGAGGGGGTTTCACGACCGAGACTTGAAGGAGAGGGAGAGGTATGATGGTGTGGTGTAATGTGTGAAGTTGATGCTTGTTCTTATAACCCATTATCTCTATTGTCCAATGGTTCTAGAGTTTAATAAGTACAAGACACAATCTTGCTTAATCCAAGAAAAGATCATTAGGGGATTTAGAGATATCTTGCAAGATTTGGAGGTGGGGCCACCCCTTTCAACCGTCCATAAGATGAGGGGGGGGGGTAATTTTAATTTTGATGGTAAAAATAGGTAATTAATAGGGTGTTAAGTGTAAAGTCTAGTACGTTATGTGTAGGATGCATTATATAATATGTTAGGGTGTTCGGGAACCATAACTAGCTCAGAAAAAGTAAAAGAATGTTTCTAGCAATATTTTAGTGTTACGGGTAATGTCCGGTTGTTCGGTTAGATACCGGTTCGTTAAAGTGTCAAGTTATACCGTATAGTGTCCTTTATGTAACTTTTTGTGACACTTTTAATTCTCGACACTTAGGAAAGCATACAGGACCATTTTGCCATGTTTTTGCACATTACTAGCTTATTAAAAAGCTGAATTTTACCGATTAATGCAAAATTCTGCACTTTATGTGGGTTTTAGGCACTTTCCGGCACTTTATCTATTTCCTAGAAAAGCAGTTTTGTGGTCCTTACTTCCCTACGCACTATACTAGTGTAATACGTCATCTCTGGCACATACAGGGCCTCAAAATATTGTCTGTCTATGTACTGAACATCGTCAGCATTTTCAGTTTGTCTGATAATGGTGCCAATTTTGTTCTGTATATCATTTGAACTATCTCGTGTTGCATGTAGCAACGAATAAAGTCTTGTAACATGAAATGCCATTGTATGTATATATCAGTAATCAGAAATTCATTTGTCTTGTAAACTAGATCATGCACAATTATTTAAGTACAGATCACTGTTCGTTTGGTGTACGGAATGTACGGAAAAGTGACAGTTGTCACAGTCTCCCCCCCCCCCCCCGTTAAAAGAATTTCGTCCCGAAATTCAAGCGATGCCATCGGTCGCAAGGGAGTTGTGAATCAAATGTGGTCACTTATGTTTAAAATTTGTCTTCATGTTCCCATGTACTCTGGGTCATGTTATGAATTCTATCGTACTCAAGTAAATCAATTATGTCTTTCCTGTGTCTTGTGGACTCTTGGTCCGTAACCTTAACAGGTTCTATAGTAATTTTGTCGTTTTGTCATTGACGTGAATCTTATTTGTGGGAACATCGACTGTTCCTTGAGTTAGACTCCTCTAAAGACTAGACACATGGAATGTGTCGCGATCACTACTGATCTTTTTCTGGAAGTTTCATCTTGTGAGCAATGGTTCCGATCCCTACATCGGGGTCCAACCTTTACGTTTTCCAAATCACACCACTCCTTCTCTAGGCGAGGCTCCCATTTAAGTCACATTTCTTATCTCAAATTCCTAAGATTTCCACCGCTTATCGGCACAATCTTTCTGTATTCCACGGGCTGCCTTGACATGTTCACATATCTAAACGGTTTGCCTCTAGTTTTTCCTGAACCAACTCGGGCCAGTAGATTGTTTATCTCCGGTCTCCGTTCAACATGACTGGGATCGACTTATTATGTTCCATCTAAAGCTTCACACGAAGCGGTTTAAACGGCGGTGTGATAAATACTGTTGTAGGAAAACTCCACTAAGGTCAAGTGAGTGTTCCAACTTTTCGTCAAAGTTTATCACGCAAGCACGCAACATGTTCATACAGTCTTCGTTAATATTTAAGTTCTTACGATCAACGGTGTGCTGCAACCCTTGTGATTAGTAAAGGTTGTGCAACGTTTTCTTTCAGGTAATGACGTCAAATTTGCGGCGCGCAATTTCTGTATCTAGATCAAGGTTTCTTCTTATGATTCCTTAATCAATGTGTCGCGAATGCAATGTTGTGGTCTCGTTGCATCGACGTGCAATCGAGACTTTGTCGTGAAGCGTTACATAATTGCAACCCTAACTTCTTAGCTCTTGATTGCAGGGTTGGCATGAATCTAGTTCTTATCCACCATGTATCTTAAAGTTCTCACTTCGCGAATTCGAAATCCGCTTTTCGTCATCATAGCACATAACTGCTCTTTCTCTAAAAGTTGCAAGATAAATTGCAGAGGTTGCTCACGACCTTCCTTGGTCGTTAGCCATATAAGAATGTAGTCAATAAATATGATCATGTTCTTATCCACGTACGGCTTGCACACCTGGTTCATGAGGTCAATGAATATCACCGGTGCATGTGTTAAGCCAAATGGTACGACGAGGAACTCGTAATGCTCGAAGCGAGTCCTAAAGGTTGTTTTAGGGATATTTCCTTCTTGTATTCACAGTTGAGGACGTCCTGTCCTCAAGTCGATTGGTCTGTTCATGTCATCAATCCTTGGCAAAGGGTACCAATTCTTGATATCCAGTTCTCTGGAATTTATGCAAAATGGAAACTGTCAACTTTCTCCTCATGTCCTTAACTAAGGATGTCATGTCCTTAATTCCTTCTGTCTAGCAGCTCTTGCAGTTATATCGGAAGCTCATGCTTCGCGGACGAAGCTAGTCGGTAAGGCGTCATTCGGTACTGGTGCTGCTCCTGGCACGAGATTTATCCTAGACTCCTTTTGACGTTGTGGAGGTATTCCTGGCAAGTCTTCAGAAAAGGTTACTGGAACTTCTTCTATTACGGGAATGTTCTCAGGCTCTGCAGTCTACTCGGAAGCGTTTCTGTGCCTCTTCGACCAATGAGAGATGTCGCAGATCCGCTGCTTTGTGGGGTCTAGCACCCTTGCACCTATTGCAGGAAGGTTGTGTTTCATCATTCGCAAGAGGGATGCGACTGATTTTCTCATATCGAACGACTTCAGCTGTTATACTTGGATTTCCGATCAACGCTAAATATTATATCATGACTTCATAAGTCAATGGTAACAGAAGGTTCCGGCCTTCTGAATCCCAAAATGTAATCCTTAATTGCTTCGCTTTCTTAAACTAGCCTTTTATATGCCCATTTCTAAAGAATACGAGACGTCTATTTTACTCAAAACTAGGCCAAGCAGTTTCTTATGTTCTAAGCATGCAAGGTTAAAGTTGATGCCAGTATTAATCAAAAATAGATGCATAAGGCTGGTTAATAGGGAACGTACCCGTAACCGCATCTGGATCCTGGCGTGTTTCACGAGTTTCGATCGTGAAAACCCGTCCTTGCTTGTTTCTCCCTAGGGCAATCTTTCCTAAAGTGCCCTGCTTCACCACATTTGTAGCAACCTGGTATTCTACCTTTATTTCTTTTGTCTGGATCATTCGCCCAACAGGCATCCTTGATGTGTCCTTCTTTTCCACACTTTCCGCACTTAGGCCTCAGACATCGACCTTCATGGTGAAAATTGCATTCCCCACACCTCGGCTTAGTCCCCGAGTAAACTTTACCACCAGTCTTATTAGTGGCTCCATCAGCTTTCCTGCCATACGGCGGATTCACTTTCTTTCTTTTGTTTGCTTTAGAGCTTCCACAGCTGACTTGGGTGCCTATCTTTAGGTTTGAAGACTTCCTTTTCTTGTTGCCTGATGACTCCACATGAGTCTCTTTCTTGTTATCCTCATATTCTGAAAATTTTCCCATGCGTAGAGCTTCTTCAGTAAGAGTGACACTCAAATCGATAGCCTCTGTGATGGTCAAGGGCTTTGAGGTAGTGACCATGCTCCTGATCTGAGGTGCAAGTCCCCAAATGAATCGTTCAACCCTCTTGAATTCCGGCTTGACTAAGTAGGGGATGACCCTAGATAGGTCGTGAAATCGCTGGACATATTCAGGAATCTTCGGCCCGTCCATTTTCAAATACCAGAACTCCACCCCAAGCTTCTGGATTTCGGTCCTAGAACAGTATTTCTTTTCCATCATTCCCTTGAGCTCGTCCCAGCTCAGTGCATAAGCAGCATCTGCACCAAGGGTCTGAACCTGAAGGTTCCACCAGGAGAGTGCGCCATCTAAAAATAACCCTGAGATAAAGGTAACTCTCTGCTGGGGCGAACAGTTACTCATTCTTAGCACGGAATCAGTCTTTTCTGCCCAACGAAAAAAAGCAACGGCACCTCCTGTGCCATCAAAATTCAATGGCTTGCAGTCCAGGAATTGTTTATAGGTGCAGCCAGTTGAAGGGCTATTTCCGAAAGTGCCATCGCTGTGCTTAGAGCGGAGGGCTTCATGTCATGCAATTGCCTGTGAGATTCGTTCTTGAAGCTCGGCTTCTGTCCTTGGTAACGTACTGGTGTCTGTGTCGCGTCTGGGCGGCATTCCTTTTCTGTCAAAAGGTATGAGGTGGGTTAGACAATATTCCATAATTGTCTATGAGGTACATAGTACCATAAGTAAACAGGTAATCACCCAATATCACATGTATATATATAATCATCATTGTATGAGCGAGGAAACAATTACTAAGCCTTCACATAGGCTTGGTGACTTGGCCTATTGTTTGTAATAATGTATTCGAGGCTACATCGCCCTGGTCATACAAGTTTCACAAAGTGGTAGAGTGTAACGTCACTGAATCTTTCTGAATGTTATCCATCTTTACTTGCTTAAATATCGTTTCTCAAACGTCTCGTACACGGGTAGACACGAAGTAGGCAAGACAGGTTTCCTACTTTATAAAGTGCTAAAGCACTGGTCTATGTGTTGTTCTACCATATGGAGGTGTGAACACCTCGAGTTTATTTTTGTGTAGTGATCGTTAGCTTGGCCCGCAGAGTCCACCAGGATTTCCATGCACTACAAGTCGTTATTACGTGGGCCCCCGTAATAATAAATTGTCTTGCAAGTTACCCCAATTTTCTCTTGTCCAAGTAGATGTCAATCAAGGAGGGGACACTACTGCCCTTATACCTCTGTCATGGAAAAGGACCATTGCGGTGGTCCACGCGCTAACACTCGTTATCGTTACGCGCGAATGGGCACGATGATTAAATGAAATAGGAATAGAGAGAATTCCTAGTAGTTGGAGGGGCACCTTCAAGATGAATACTTCATCTTCCTTTTCTGGTCAAGTATGTCGTCAATCTCGCTTCATAAAAGTCGCAGGGATCTCGTCCTGCTGATTAAGAAGTTGTTCAAGGTTGCTGCCTCTGCCTCGCCGTCACAAACGTAGTCAGGCACCTTCACGATCGAGAGAGAAGAGCAACCATTTCCTACGGAAGCAAGCTCAGAATCTTGTTTGGTAATCACTCTAGCCATGAGCTTTGCAATGAAGCGAGGTCGATAGCTTCATCGTGCGAGTTAAGTACAATAGTAGGAGTCGGAGTCGGAGTCGAAAGTATCTTATTCATGTCAATAATCATTCTGTACACTTATTTGTATGTATTTATCGATAAACAAATATGTTACTTAGCATAAACAGGCATTTCGATGCATCATATTACATATAACTCTCGTTTTTTTTGGAGGGGGGTCATTTTTCTAGTTTGTCGATTCACGACTGAGACACAAAAACACTACTTGGTACTAGTTATCACCAAGAGTGTATTTTATCTTCGGCAAGTCTAACTCGTGTAGACTATGCCTTAGTTGGCACCTTATCTTGAGGGCATTCCCTACTAATGTCCTTGCCTTGTCTCTTCTTTGAAAAATGTTTGACTCATGGATCTTGATGCTTACGTGAATGCAATGAAAGGCCCTTTTTGTAAAATGTTTTTGTGAGAGAACCCTAGTGATTGTAGTCTAGACTCGAGAAGGAATCCTAGTTCACTACAATCGAAGCTCTGATACCAAACTGTCACACCCTGACTTTTGCGGAAGTGTATGATGTGTGACTGGTTTAATATCATTGCATTCAATCGTAATAAACAACTACATGATCAAAATGATGTTCATCCATTCATAAAATTTGAGTATTACAAACACTTGTTATTTAAGTTTTAAAACACAACCTTCGACTAGGTTACAAACCAAAAAAAGTGGACGACATCTAAACTTGAAGTCTACTTCTAGATATGATACCCGCGCCCAAGATCCATCCTGTCACCTGAAATACATGTAATTTTGGAAAACATCAACAAAAGTTGAGTGAGTTCATGCGTTTAGTGCTAGCAATCTTGTAAATCTTTGAGAGACTCCTTTGTAAACAGGTATGAAAAGCGTGTATGAACATAAATCTTTTACAAGGACTTTAAGGCATGTGAGGACATAGGGAGCGCTCGTAATGAGTAAGCATATACCCTTGTCGATTTTCCTCGACTGTGTCGATTAACCTCGACCGTGTCAATTTACCTTGACTGTGTCAATTTCCCTTGACTATGTCGATTACCCTCGAGCGTGTCGATTACCCTCGACTGTGTCGATTAACCTCGACTGGGACTCCGAAGCACTACTTGGTACTAGTTGTGACCATGAGTGGGGTTCGGCCGTATCCGTTAGATCTAACCCCCGTCCCTAATTAAGTATTAATGGCATTTCAATATCTAATCTATGCTCACATGATCTAGTATTTCATAGGCATTTCATACCGTTTAAGCATTCGTAACATGTATTCCACCCCCGAGAGTTATAAAACCAAAAACAGTTAAAGAAAAGGGGGAGCATGAACTCACTGTTTTGCGTCTTCAGTACTCGTAACTCAATTCTCGTCAGCAAACACGACTACCTACAATGTGCTAGGGTCTATTAGACGAGCGGGCCGTGCCTTGCCTTAGTATTCATGTTTTGAGTTACGTTTCCTTTATGTCTTTAACATTTTCCGAAGTTATAATACTTCTCAAGTATTAATTTCGCATTTCCTTCCCAAGGATGGGAGTATTCCATATATGTGTATTTTCGTATTCTCGTATTTGTAGTTCCAAAATAATATATTTTCAAGTCTTACTTTAGAAAATATATTTAAACTTGTTTTGTCAAAAAAACAACGTATTCCAAGAAAATATATATTTTTATCTCCCAAAAATAATATATTTTTCTTCTTGTTGAAAATATGACATAACTTGGTAATATGTACAAAAATCATATTTTCACTTCTTGTATCCAAAATAATACTTTCCAAAAATATATTTGTAAGAGTATTTTCCGGAATATTTTATAAGTTACGTTCTTGTTCGGTTTGCCAATATTTCAGTGTGTAACTTTTATACTTTATTCCTTGTGATTTTTGGTATTAATTTGGATTGTAAATTCTTGGTATTTTTGTTAAGTCATATTACTTTAAATCCAAAAATAATATAACTATACACAAAGTATACACATGTTCACACAAGTGTCTTTATTATAAAATATATATTCTAAATATATATTCACCCATTTTTATTTACAAAAACCAACCTCCAATGTTTGTATTTTTATAACGAAATCTATGGCAAAGTTTATATGGGAAAACCAAAGTCAAAATCATATTTGTAAATACTTGTCTAGAAAATATTTTCTAAGTGTTTGCATTTTTAGAAAATTCCGCCATAGTTTCCTTTGAAAATGGAGGTGTCCATGCTATTTAGCATATCATTTTCTTTTCAAAATCACACACAATGATCAACAATCAATCCCTAAACATCTTGCACTTACCAAGTGCAAAAACTATTCAATTTACATAGTAACATGAACTTGATCTTTCACAAAAATGCGTAGTAACTTGGTAAAGTGTTTAGTAGCCTTAGTTACCTTCCAAATTATATTTACTTTTTGATAAACTTTGTTCTTGGAATTTTTAGATGTTTACAACTTGTAAACTTATTTTACAAAAACGTTTTTTTTTATTAAACTTTCTTGTTTCTCTAGTGTTTCTACACTTATTTCATTACCAAAAATAGTGTAAGTTTAGTAAAAACCATGGTCTTTCAAAAATCATATTTTGAACTTGGTTTTCTTGGAAAAATCATTCTTAAATCTTGGATCTACAAGTTTACTAGTTCACTTTGTTTATTACTTTTCAAGAAATCATTTTGTTTATCAAGTTCATGTCCATATGTGAAGATGATTATCTTATGTTGTTACATAATCATCTTCCTACTTGCTAGATTATGTGTTAAATCACCATCTAGCAAGCTTCATGTGATGATTAACATCATCATCTCAAGAAATCAACAAACAAATATCATTCATGCACTAAACAACATCATTTCACAAGATTTCATCATATTTCATCTTATGTTTCAAGATTCAAGTGTATGTCTTTTAGTGTTCTTGTGTTAATCATCATACTACAACTTTTAACCACTAAAAATATGAAGTATCAAGGATCAAAAGAGTCTTACTACTAGCTTCAAGCTAGGGAAGAAACAATGATGAAGATCGAGTAGATAAAAGCTAACAAAGGAGGTCCTTCAAGATCCGAGAATTCCAAGCTTCGTTAACCACCTTCTAACACCTTGGGATAACCTTGGATTGCATGGATTTGAAATGAAAATGATGGTGGTGGGGAGGGGGTTTCACGGCCGAGACTTGAAGGAGAGGGAGAGGTATGATGGTGTGGTGTAATGTGTGAAGTTGATGCTTGTTCTTATAACCCATTATCTCTATTGTCCAATGGTTCTAGTGTTTCATAAGTACAAGACACAATCTTGCTTAATCCAAGAAAAGATCATTAGGGGATTTAGAGATATCTTGCAAGATTTGGAGGTGGGGGCCACCCCTTTCAACCGTCCATAAGATGAGGGGGGGTTAATTGTAATTTTGATGGTAAAAATAGGTAATTAGTAGGGTGTTAAGTGTAAAGTCTAGCTCAGAAAAAGTAAAACAATGTTTCTAGCAATATTTTAGTGTTTCGGGTAATGTCCGGTTGTTCGGTTAGATACCGGTTCGTTAAAGTGTCAAGTTATACCGTATAGTGTCCTTTATGTAACTTTTTGTGACACTTTTAATTCCCGACACTTAGGAAAGCATACAGGACCATTTTGCCATGTTTTTGCACATTACTGCTTATTAAAAAGCTGAATTTTACTGATTAATGCAGAATTATGCACTTTATGTGGGTTTTAGGCACTTTCCGACACTTTACCTATTTCCTAGAAAAGCAGTTTTGTGGTCCTTACTTCCCTACGCACTATACTAGTGTATTACGTCATCTCTGGCTCATACAGGGCCTCAAAATATTGTCTGTCTATGTACTGAACTTTGTCAGCATTTTCAGTTTATCTATCTGATAATGGTGCCAATTTTGTTCTGTGTATCATTTGAACTATCTCGTGTTGCATGTAGCAACGAATAAAGTCTTGTAATATGAAATGCCATTGTTTGTATATAACAGTAATCAGAAATTCATTTGTCTTGTATACTAGATCATGCACAATTATTTAAGTACATATCACTGTTCATTTGGTGTACGGAATGTACGGAAAAGTGACAGTTGTCACACCATTCGCGTTATCGTTACCTGTTCTTTCAATATTGAACAAGGAGTTCAAACACTGTTGTCGTTTGGAGAATCGAAAACCGTTATCGCCCAGAAGAAGTCTGTCGTGTTTTCTTGCAAAGGTTCGCTTAATATAAGAAAGTTCTGTTGTGCTTGCAAGCTCGCAAATTAAGAAGGAATAATACAGATTGGTTCTTGTGTTACAAGTTTGATTTAATTTCTTTTGGTGTATCGTTGGTCACGGAATTCACGTTACTGGCGAAAATCGTTTTGCTGGTTAGTGTCTTTTGTAACAGATTCTTTATAATAATAGAAATTGGTTTTACACCAAAAGCTACCTACGAGAAAAAAAAGTCCAATATTTAATTGATTTTTTCTAACATTTAGAAGAAAAGAAAAACTTGTTGGTTTATTTTTTTTTCTTTTTTCTATTTTTTGTTGGGTAAACTAAGTTTGGGTTTAACTATTAAACGTTGTTTGGATTGAATAAGCGGGTTCAATTCAGGATTGTTATTCGGTTTTCGAGAGGTATTCGTGACCGGGTTTCTGCGAGCAAACGCGTTCGGTTCTGAAAAGTTGTTCAGAAATCAATGACGGACGGGAATAGACCACCACCGGTTGTGGTTAAGGATAAAAGTACCACAACTTTACAATGTCCAATATTAACAGAAACTAATTACAATATTTGGGCGATTCGTATCAAGGCAGTATTCAAGGTTCATGGAATACAGCAAGCTTTAGAACCAGGCGAAAAGGAGGTAGAGACAAAAAAGGATGACATGGTAGTTGCACTTCTACTTCAGGCAATACCCGAAGAGCTCGTGTTTCAAGTAGCTCAGTTTCAGACTACAAAAGAAATTTGGGAAGCGTTGAAGACACGATATGTTGGGGTTGAACGGGTTCGAGAGGCAAAGCTTGAGCAACTGGAAAATGAGTTCGAATCCTTGAAGATGAAAGAAACAGAGACAGTTGATTCTTTCGCGGGCAGGATAAGTCAGTTGGTTACCAAAGCAGCCAGTTTGGGAACCACCTACGAAAACAAAAAGCTAACCAGAAAGTTATTAGGCTCTGTTACAGCTAAGTATGTTCCAATTGTCGCATCAATTGAACAATTCCCAGATTTGAAGGCCATGATGTTTCAGAAAGCGATCGGTAGACTGAAGACGTTCGAAGACAGGATTAAGGGTATCGAGTCTTTAGCAGAAAATCAAGGTAATCTAATGTTTGCCAATGGCGAGTCATCCTCGAAATCCAAATCCTATGAAAATACGCGTGGGGGTGGGCGAGGCGGTTCAAGTTACCGAGGCAGACGTCAAGACCAGGATGATGAGGGCCAAGATGGAAGTCAAAGTCGAGATGGTCAAGATCATGGGTCAAAGAAGAACCAATGATCGTAAAAAAGGAAGGAAAGATAGATCACAGGTTCAGTGTTACCGTTGTGATAAATTTGGTCACTTTGCGTCAGGATGTCCGGAACGTATGAAGAAACAAGATGAAGCTAACTTAGCTAAAAACGATGATTTTGATCCATCATTATTCATGATGAGATGTGATCAAGAAACGGTTTTTCTAAATGAAGAATGGGTGATTCCAAAGCGTTTCAAGACTGAGCCAATGGAGAAAGACACTTGGTATCTCGAAAACGGAGCATCGAATCACATGACGCGTAACAGAGCTTATTTCTTTGAACTTAATGAACGTGTCACGGGAAAGGTGAAGTTTGGAGATGGATCTTGTATTGACATACGGGGAAAGGGATCGGTATTACTTGAAGGGAAAACTAGGGAGAAGCGCCTGTTAACCGATGTTTACTACATACCGAGTTTGCAAAGCAATATCACGAGTCTTGGTCAAGCAACGGAAGGTGGATGCGACATTCACATGAAACATGATTTGCTAACCATTCATGATGATACGGGAAAGCTTATGATGAAGGTGACAAAGACCAAAGACCGTTTATACAAGATCAACCTCAAGATAGCAAGTCAAGGTACACAAGATAAAATGATTGGAATAAAGAATTTTGTGGGTAGGGATCTACAAAGAGTTGAAATGAAAGATGAAACGCCAAGTACGAGTCAGAATCTTCTCAAAGATCCAAGTTTAACGAAGAAACCCAAAATTCAAAGTCCAAAGAAAAATGTTCAAGAATTCAAAGAAAAGATCAAACAATAGATTCAAACCCAAAGAGGTACATTTAATGATCCAAGAAAGCAGGTGTTTGCTCAAGATCACAGCCGAGTCAATAGTGATGCGAGTTCTTATGATCAAAGGGCGAGTCATGGAGAAAGGACTAGTCGAGTACAAGGTCGCAAGAATGTTCGAGCTAGGAAGGAGCCGAAAAACACAGCTAGAGATCAAGATGAGTTCTATGAGAATCAAGACAAAGAAGACATGTTAGAGCCTACCTATTTCGAGTCGGAAATTAAGGGGGTGATTGTTGGCGGTAATTCCCGACTCATCACAAGTCGGTGATGTGAAAAGGGTGACAAAGGAGTTCAAGTCACAAGTCGGTGAACTTGAGGGATCAATGTTGACAAGTAGGTTAAATTGGTTAAGTTTCCTAATTACATTATAATTATATTTGGTAATGTCTTGGTCACCAAGTTAGGGTTATTTGGTAATGTCTTGGCTACCAAGTTAGGATTTGCCTATATAAACCAAGGTAGGGTTAGACATTATTAAGAGTCAAGAGAAGATAAGAGACAAGACTAGAGAGAAACCGAGTTATGGTTTGAGAGTCTGTAATCAGTTTTGAGTTATTTTCTGATTAATAAGATTGAGAGTTATTCGATCTAAATTCTTTTCTTCATCTCTTCTATTCGATTTGATTATCAACTGCGACTTGAGTTTATATGTTAACAAAATAAATAAATGAAGAAGAATAAATGTTTAGTTCAGTTTATATGATTCACTTACTAATCTTTGTTGACCTAAAAAAATAAGCTTATCATTTGGTTATATGCACATTTTCTATATACAAAAAATAAGCTTATCATTTTCACAAAAACAATAAGATTCACTCACTAACATTTGTTGACCTAAAAATTATTTTTTACACATGATACATGTGAACAGGAATGAAAAGGAGATCAACATAGGATTGGGCTTTAGTAACAAGATATGGACTTATTGTTGATTATCTACTTTGTACAATGTCTTTTACGTATTTGTTTCATTTGGATTATTTGTGATGTAAAACTCTTTAATATTGAATTAATAAATATTTAACTATTTAATAAGCTTTAAATCAACCAATCATGCCCCGATCACCTATACCTAAAAATTACTTATAAAAAATAATAATAAACATCCACATTCTACGTAAGTATAAGTTTAGTCAAAAGTCAAACTCTCAAACTTTGAACACGAAGATACACTTCTATAAAGATCAACGATGAAGAATCTATATTCTGTCACATACATCACTATACAACTAAATATATATACACAATATGACATTCACCATTTATGGTCAAACAAAAATCTAGCATCAGGTGAAAAGATTAAGAAAGTTTTGTGGTTAAATGACATAACTACAAATAACTTCTAATGATAAAAAAAACTTACCATGGCAGAGGTCGTTGGTGGTACGACCTCGGCAAAGTGTTGTTCCTACTTACACTCAGAACTAGTTCTCACATGCTAAATCAAGAGTGTTAAACAACCGAAATGACAATATGGTGACGATGCCATCACAACAAGATGATGGGTCTGATGTCGGTAATAATTGCGATGCTCATGTATTGTTCAATTTTTATTCAAAAGTTTGTTGCTTTGAACCAGGTTTTAACCTCCATTGTATTGTTTTGTTAAGTAGTAAAAACGTTTTATGACATAATTTACATGTTGACAAAATAAAAAACTGAATACACTTATTTATGTGTTGGTAGAGTCACATGTTTAGGTTCAAACTTGAGCAAGGAGGAGAAATTTAGAATTATTGGTGTAAAGGAGTACCATTTTTGCCGTTAAAAAAAGACACAAGTCGAGTTTGCCAACGACTCCAGGTCTCGGTTATAAGCTACGTTATTACCTGGCTACCTGCTTTCAACTTAAAATATGTCTTTTTCTCCTACTTTGAATTTCTCAAAATGGGCCAAACTTGTCCAAAAAATATATATTATGGGCTTGCACTATAAGACTACCAAAGCCCATCAAAGACTGTTTTCTGCTCGAATTTAATAACAAACCCTAACTAATCACACATCATCATCCTACTTATATATTCAACCTTCGGTTTCTTCCAACATTCATCTCTCCTCTTTGTGCCGATTTCAGATCTCTTATAACTGTTTTCTAAATATTTGTTCAAAGAAACTGAAACTATGCTTTCGTTTTCAGCTTCTAATTTCTGTTTATTTTGAGTTTTACTTCGTTCGTTTATTTCATCGAAGAATGATTCGATCCGTGTACAATAAGCCGATGCTCTGGATAATAATAATAAGTAATGAAGGAAGCATGGTAATGTGCACGGAGATTAAGTAACATTTAGGTCGTCATGTCTGCTCCCTCTGATTTTCTCTGATTTGGGGGCCTGGATTAGACCTACACTTGTTTTTTTATTTATAATTTCTTACAAAATTGAATATATTATAGGAACCTGATGTATAAAAGCAGGGATCGATTGCCTTTGTGAATCGGTCTCCCGTAAACGTCAGGAATATAGAGTGGGCATCGTTATTGGGTGAACCTCTTGATTTTTTCATGACGGATATGGTTCAGTAAACGAAGCTATATTTCTTTTCTAGATTTTAATTTATTCCATAGTTTTATTTTATTTAAAAACGTGATATTTTGAGTGTATGTGTCACACTTACCTTGAAAGGGAATGAAGAGTAATGAACAATGGTTAAAAAAAGGAATTGTATATCAAACATTGAGACAGAATTGCATAAAATACCCAAGTAGAATAGAATAATGTATTACATGGACTGTATAGCCTATTATTTAAAAAAGGTGTTCTGCTGATTGAGGGTTTTGGTAATTGTTGACAAAACCGTTAATTTCATTGTGGGTATTTAAATACCTAAAAAAAATAGGTTTAAATGTATATGAGTAAATTGTTGGACCCAAACTATTAGAACCCAGCATTTTCAGCCATTGACTTGGCCTTGCTCTTCACTATTTTCAGTTATTACAAACCAAAATGTAACAATTATTAAACAATCATTAGTTCTGTGTTTCTTCAAATCATAAGTTGATTTAGGGTTTATGTGTTTGATTTCGAGGCTTAGGCAATTAGTTTTTGCTAAAAGATGACAATAAATGTGGATTCACGACACCATTTGAAACAAACTGACTTTTTGGCAGATTGGATGCATCCCCCATCTACCTTTGCTAGGGAGCCATATATAAACGAAGATTTAAGATGAACATATATAATGGTGGGTGGTCATGAGGGGGAAAGACGTCACTTTGGACTCGCTACTATCCAAGCATTGTGACACACTCAAGTCACGAACGTAGCGTGGTTGTCCTCACGCTTGTGAGGGAAATTGCTTCAAACAAATTAAAAAAAAGTGAGCTAATAAAATCCTTTCAGGCAGTTTTTTATTTTATTTTCTTATTATAATATTTAATCTAAGACTTTTTTATTTTTATTTTTGAATGGTAAAGTTAAAGTATCATGACACCATTTGAATGGTAAGCCAATCATTCATGGTAAGATTATTGAGTTTTACTCTATTTTTAACCCAGACAAATGGGGTTGCCTTGATCTGTTCCACTATTTCTTCGGATTCTTCTCATGATTGTTGAAAATCTTATAATTACATGTTTTCCAAGTAGACCACAAAGTGGATGGGAATGGCTGCTACAACTAGGTGGATGGATTGAAGTCTTGGACTCTTGGTTTGTGATCTGGAAAACATTTTTTGAGAGATTATTAAGAATTGAAGATTGGATTACTGCGTGCTTATTTGCGGGTTTGGTTTTTATCATAACACAGTCAGTTGAGAGATTGTTGGGTTTGAAGTCTTTGTTATCATGTTTGTTTTAATTGGGTGTTTAGAATGTCCAGTTAGGGTTTCTTGTTCACGAAGCCTAAAACCATATATATATATATATATATATATATATATATATATATATATGATTAGGTTCAAACGTGAACAAAATCCCAAGAGTGAACTGCGTGAACTGATCTGGGCCCTTGATTTTTATGATCTTGAGATTAAAGTGAGTGACATGATGGTAATTATTTGGTTAATTTTTTCCATTTAATTAAATACAAAAAGGGTATATGTGTAATTTCAATCTTAAATTGATTGCATAAATCTCTCACAAATCAAGTAATCAATTATCCTCTTAAATTGATTGCATAAATTTCTCACAAATCAAATCAAGGATTAGGAAAGATGTAACTTAATTTAATTATTAAAATAATTATTTGTTTAAATGCGATGTACACATGTGTATTCTGATTTTGCCCTCTTTTTAATGCGATGTACACATGTGTATATCGTCTGTTTTTTGAGATATCTCAGAATTTTTTTTTGTATTGAATGTTAATGTACACCTGTGAATTACTGTACACATATGTACGATGCTGAGTACACATGTGTACTGTTTTATTTATATCCAAGTACACATGTGTATACCGTTGAAATATGAAGGTTACGTGGATCTTAAAAATCAAAATTTGAATTCTGGTGATGAAATCTGAAATAAAAATTAAAATTGAAATCTGATGATTTGTTGTTTGTTTTGATAATTATCTTATTAATAAATAAACATAATGTGGATAATGAATTTAAGTTAGGAAA
Organism: Helianthus annuus; assembly: GCF_002127325.2. Lineage (NCBI taxonomy): Eukaryota > Viridiplantae > Streptophyta > Magnoliopsida > Asterales > Asteraceae > Helianthus > Helianthus annuus. The sequence continues at coordinate 74,748,940 of NC_035433.2, forward strand.
GATGTAACTTAATTCAATTATTAAAATAATGATTTAAATCTATTTTTTTATATAATTACAATCCAACCCTTAACAACTAAAAAGGAAATCAAGGGTCTATATCTGTTTACGCAGTTCACTCTTGAGAGGTTGTTCACGCTGGAACCCTACCCTATATATATATATAGAGTTATATATATAGAGTAGGGTTCCTACGGAAAGTGTGTTTTTCCTAGAAAGTCTAGGAAGCGATCTTGTCCATCCGATTGGTGTGTATAAGGGTTGAGATTAAATCAATGGCAATCTTGTAATAATTAACTATATTTAATAGATTGTTTTAAATGAGTAGGGGCAATTTCGTCCTTATGTGTGATTTAAACCAATCAAAAATAACCGTCAGAGATATCACATCTCCTTAATACACGCCAATTTCTCTCTCTCTCTCTCTCTCTTTCTCTCTCTAAACCCAAATTCGAAAACCCCCAAAATCATACCAAAAATACCTAAAATCATGGACGAAGATAAGAGATTTTCCTTGTTCCATATACGTAAGATCAAGCTTTCATTGTACTCCGTGTTTTACAAAGCGATTACGGGTGATTCTTGTTTGTAATTGACGGTATTTTGCTGGTTGCAGGGAAGAGATTCAAAAAGCAGGAAACTTTGGAAAGGATAGATAGCAGCGGAACAGTTACCGGAAGCCGATCGAAAGCTGGGGCGAAATCTGCTGATGTAAAACACATTTGTATGAATCTGCTTGCTGTTAAAACACAGCTGTATGAATCTGAATTGCTGTTAAAACACAACTGTATGAATCTGAATGATAAAACACATTTGTATGAATCTGCTTGCTGTTAAAACACAGCTGTATGAATCTGAATGATAAAACACATTTGTATGAATCTGCTTGCTGTTAAAACACGGTTGTATGAATCTGAATGCTAAAACACAACCGTATGAATCTGCTTGCTGTTAAAACACACCTGTATGAATCTGCTTGTTGTTAAAACACACCTGTATGAATCTGAATGCTAAAACACAACTGTATGAATCTGCTTGCTGTTAAAACACAACTGTATGAATCTGAATACTAAAACACAACTGTATGCATCTGCTTGCTGTTAAAACACAACTGTTTGAATCTGAATGCTAAAACACAACTGTATGAATCTGCTTGCTGTTAAAACACAGCTGTATGAATCTGAATGCTAAAACACAACTGTATGAATCTGCTTGCTGTTAAAACACAACTGTATGAATCTGAATAATAAAACACAGCTGTATGAATCTGCTTGCTGTTAAAACACATCACCAAGAACAAACTGTTAAAACACAGTACCAAGAACATGCTGATAGATTCCAGCAAGAAAACGAAGGAATGATTAATATTAAGTGAGATCAGAAATCGAAAACAAAAAATTCCGAAATTTATATATAGTTAGTTATTGAAGATAATTTCCTAAAATAAAAATAGATTGTGACAGTACATAAATGCCCTTTTAGATAAAATCCTTCAATGCCACATGTTGCTTTCTTATTGCTTCCTAGACTTTCTAGGAAAAACACACTTTCCACCCAACTCCTACTCTCTCTCTCTCTCTATATATATATATATATATATATAGGTAGATGATCCTTTAAAAAGGCCTAAAGTGTGAGAAGGGTAAGAAAGAATCTCAGCCATTAGATCTTTTAATCTAATGGTTGAGATCAATAGAGACCAAATTGTAAAATATTTTCATTAATTTGGACTGATTTGAAATATCTAGGGGCAATATAGTCTTTTAAACCCACTAGAAATTAGGTAATGCGCATGTAACTTCCCCCGTCTTTTTTAAACGTCAATAACTTTTTATACGTAACTTTTTTTTTAAAAAAAATTACACCATAATAACGAGCGTTTTTTTATCTGTAATATGAGTACCATATTGTTATACTTATATAGAGAAAAAAATATGTTTCGATCAGATGTTTAGTCAATGAATGGTTTTATATACTTGCTGAATGGTGTTATATACTTTCTAAATGGTGTTATATACTTGCTGAATGGTGTTATATAGTTCCTATAATTAAGGTGGCGGTTATGGGAAGTTTTTAATTAATTGAATTAATGATAAAATTACTTGTTTACCCTTTTCAATTAATTTAGATCTAATGGCTGAGATTCTTTCTTACATTTCTCACACTTTTGGTCTTTTTTACAATAACTTTACCCTAATATATACATATATATATATATATATATATATATATATATATATATATATATATATGAGTAGGAGTTGGGTGGAAAGTGTGTTTTTCCTAGAAAGTCTAGGAAGCAATAAGAACGCGACATGTGGCATTGAAGGATTTTATCTAAAATGGCATTTATGTACTTTCACAATCTATTTTTATTTTAGGAAATTATCTTCAATAACTAACTATCCATAAATTTCGGAATTTTTTGTATTCGATTTCTGATTTCACTTAATATCAATTATTCTTTCGTTTTCTTGCTGGAATCTATCAGCATATTCTTGGTACTGTGTTTTAACAGTTTGTTCTGGGTGATGTGTTTTAACAGCAAACAGATTCATACAGCTGTGTTTTATTTTTCAGATTCATACAGTTGTGTTTTAACAGCAAGTAGATTCATACAGTTGTGTTTTAGCATTCAGATTCATATAGCTGTGTTTTAACAGCTAGCAGATTCATATAGTTGTGTTTTAGCATTCAGATTCAAACAGTTGTGTTTTAACAGCAAGCAGATGCATACAGTTGTGTTTTAGCATTCAGATTCATACAGTTGTGTTTTAACAGCAAGCAGATTCATACATTTGTGTTTTAGCATTCAGATTCATACATGTGTGTTTTAACAGCAAGCAGATTCATACCGTTGTGTTTTAACAGCAAGCAGATTCATACAGTTGTGTTTTAGCATTCACATTCATACAACTGTGTTTTAACAGCAAGCAGATTCATACAAATGTGTTTTATCATTCAGATTCATACAGCTGTGTTTTAACAGCAATTCAGATTCATACAGCTGTGTTTTAACAGCAAGCAGATTCATACAAATGTGTTTTACAAGCAGATTACGACCGTGTTTTCTCTTCCGGCGTTGCTTCCGGCGACTGTGTTTTCTCTTCCAGCGACTTCAAGTCTGCTCCCATCCATCTTGTTCAAATCCCTATTTTTTTTTAATCTCTTCCCTGCAAACATAAAACACTTCAATGTAGAACACAATTGAACCCTAATCGCCAACTAAAACACAGAACACAATGTCCGTTTGATCTTACGTATATAGAAGTTTGGAAAATCTCTTATCTTCATCCATGATTATAGGTATTTTTGGTATGATTTTTGATTGATTTCGTTGTGGGTTTAGAGAGAGAAAGTGAGAGAGAGGGAAATTCGCGTCTAATATGGAAATGTGACTTGTTGACGGCTATTTTTTATTGATTTTAAACACTGTTATGACGAAATTGCCCCTTATCATTTAAAACAATCTATTAAATATAGTTAAAATTACAAGATTGCCATTGATTTAATCTCAACCCTTAAACACACCAATCTGATGGACCAGATCGCTTCCTAGACTTTCTAGGAAAAACACACTTTCCGTAGGAACCCTACTCATATATATATATATATATATACATAGGATAAGGATCATTACAGAACATTACTTATTGCGAGAACAAAAAGAACAACTCTAAATCACTAATTTTGGGATTTAAGGTTCATATTTATGTTTCTTACATTCATATGTGTATTATATATACATAAAAAAATCACATATTTTCCCTACACATAGTCTACATACATGTAGGTAATTTAGCCTGCACATAACCTACAAGTGTGTAGGTTATTTAAAAACTGAAGATTTTTCATATTTTATTTAAATTCTAGTGTAAGAAACAATATATGTTACATTTATAACATTTTCATTTACTTTTTAGAGTTTTAGGATTGAAAAAATGAGTGATTCATTTTGTTCTGTGTGTTCTCGCAATATTTAGTGTTCTGCATAGAACCTTCCCCTACATATATATATATACATATATATATATATATATATATATATAGAGAGAGAGAGAGAGAGAGAGGATGGTTAACATACAATCGACATTAAGACATTAACGTGCGAAGCATACACGAGTAAAATTACGCATGTTATAAAACTCAAATACGCGAGTAAAGTTATAAAACTCAAACATTAATCACGCATGAACAGAAAACTATAATCACGCATGAACACCAACCATAATCACACATGTGGTTACACAAAAAAAGCACGCATGTTATATTCATAATTACGCACGCTATGATTTACTCGCATACGCTTTGCACATTAAGGAATTTTGTATTTTAAACTTTCTATGTGTGTGTGTGTGTGTGTGTGTGGAACACTAAAAAAATGGGGAACCGACTCAAACAAATCCTGATTGGACTCAATCCAGTAGCATTGGAACCACTCGTCGAACCTTAACTAGAAACTTTAAACCCTAAATCTTAAACCCTAAAGCTAAACCTTAGACCCTAAACCATAAGACTAGAACCTAAGCAAAACCGTAAAACATAAACTATAAACCCTAAAAGCTAAACCCGAAAGGTTAAAGCCTAAAGTTAAACCCTAAACCTAGTTGCAATCTTTGGTGCCTTTGAGTTTAATGAAATAACCTAACTGCAGCTCGTGGACGTAGGTCCCTTACTGGGACCGAATCACGTAAAATTCTTATGTTGTGTTTATCATGTATTAATGTATTATTTTCTTGCCTGAATGTTTATATTGTTTATGCGTGTTTGTTGGTTTGCTATGCCACTTGATACCTAACAGAGATGGGAACATGTCTTTAATAACTCGTATTCAAGACAACTATCTTCCGAAAAGAATGTTGTCATTTCATTTCCAAAGAGTATTTAAACATAAGGTTTTCAGATCTTCACATGTCTTCATTATATTTTTCCACATTCCGGTTATTGTTTTTTTTTTATTTTTTCCAATGGGAAGTTACTTGTGTTACTTCTACCTTTATGAGAGTTGATGAAACGAAACCATAAAGCGTGCGGGCAAGTCTTGTACTTTTGTAACCATTTAACAATTAAGGCCATGTTTGCCGCCTTTATATTGTCGATACCCAATATACCTTGATCTTTCGGCTTAACAAAACCTCCCCCACGCCACCAATGAATTTATTTGATCCCAACCGACCCGCCTCATAAAAAAGTCCTAATGGATAAGTTCTTGTAAGACCTACAAAGGGGCACGGAATAAAGAAAGATAGTAAGTGGCGAGGTTAACACTGGCTGAATGAGTATTAGTTTCCCTCTTGAGGATAATGTACTCTCATTAGCTTAAAAAAGAGTTAAATGCCTGGTTGGTCCCTATGGTTTGCGAAAATTGCAGACTTGGTCCCAGTGGTTCATTAATTACAAAGTTGGTCCTAATAGTTGTAATTTTTGCACTCGGTTGGTCCTTATCACTAACCTATGTTAATTTTTTCAGTTAAGTACATGTGAAATGACCAAATTACCCATAAACAATAAAAAAATTAAAAGAAATAACCCACACTCATCTCCTCTCTCTGCTTATCTTGTTTATCACATGAAATCTGAATCTGTGCAGTACTATTGATCCTAACAACATTAGAACTAAAATATACAGCTTTTATTGTAAAGTTTAAAGTTTAAGCTCACCAAATGAACAATAACTTGTTTTTGAGATCTCCTATAACATTATCCAGAATTCCACCACCACCACCATCAATCTCCACCACCGCCACCATCAAAATCTCCACCTCCGCTACCATCAAAACTCCACCTTCACCCTCTATTTCCTTTGGAAATTCAAACATAACAAGCTTTCTACATTTCTTTGAAAAACACAACCAACAGGTTATTGGTGGTTGTTTATGGTAGCTATATCGGAGGAGGGTGGTGGTTACGAAGGTGGGGTGATGATATTGATGGTCGGAGGTTGACGTCGTTGGTGATGAGGTGAGCAGGTTGACGTCGATTGTGATGGACGCCGGAGATTGACGCCGGTGTGATGATATTGGTGGTCAGAGGTTGACGGCGGTGGGTGGTTGTTGATTTCCGGTGGTGACGAGGTGAGCAGGTGTTGGAAGAGGAGGTTGAGAAGTTTAATTCGTTTTTTGTTGAGAAACAGGAAGAGTATATCATCAGATTGAAGGTATCAGATCTGAATTTATTTCAATTCGTTAGTGATAGTCTCATAGATCTGCTTGTGTTATGTATAGATTAATGACTTTTAGCTATTTGCCGATGAACAGGGGTAGATGGGAGGCGCAGGTGTCTGGTATTGTAGATTTGTTTAGTGAGAGAGAGAGAGAGAGAAAAGTAAGAAGATGAGGGGTAAAATAGACATTTATTATATACTTAACAAGGAAATCTAACATGGGTTAGTGATAAGGACCACCGAGTGCAAAAATTACAACTATTAGGACCAACTTTGTAATTAGTGAACCACTAGGACCAAGTATGCAATTTTCGCAAACCACAGGGACCAACCAAACATTTAACTCAAAAAAAAAAAAACTAAAGACAAAATGACATTAATAATAGTGACTGAGAAACTCCTCGTGTTTAAGTGACACCTATGTGGCAACATTTTCACTATCACTATTAGGTAGCATAACACATGGTCTAGTGGTAGATGGTGAAACATATATTTGATATTCACTTTTTGTACAAATTTGATTAAAATATCGAGCTTTATTTTTATTGCGCATCATAACTGTAACAACCCGACTTTTCGGGTTCTTACTTAGATCTGTCATTTCTTGCTTAATTAACTTGTACTCCCGAGATTTCGATTATCGCCATGGGTTGACTATTTTTAAACCATGTTTTACAAAGCATTCACAACGCTTATTCAAAACGTAGTTATCGCATTTAACGCTATTACAACGCATACTATGTAAACACATCTCATCGCATATCACATCCCATGTTTATACTAAACGCTATCGCATCGCAATCTCATCGCAACTCGAAACGTAGATTTACTTTTATGCATCTTAGTTATTATGTGTGTTATTTGTGATTACTTGCTTAATGTTATGTGGTTATCTCATCACAATGCTTACTCGCAACACGCTTAAACGCAACGCAACGCTTAACGCACGAAACGAAAGTTGGAAAACTAACTTGTACAACTCGGCCGATTGAATGACCACTCGGTCGAATGGACATCCGTCCGGATGACCATCCGATCGACTGGCCATTTGACACCTCGCTCCACCACCTTACCCTCTCTCACCCTATAAATACCCGCCTGTCACATCACTATTCACTGATGTGACAGCTCCATTCGACCAGACGCTCCCAAGTCCCTTTCAAGAACTTTTTCTCTCGATCCAAGGCCATTTCGTAAGTATTTCTTCCTAAATATTGTACTTCCATCATCACTACACACTTTCTCATCATCTTCTCCATCAAAATCACTGATTTTCACCATGAAATCACCTGATTTGGACTCCTTGAAGGTGACATCATCTCGGTTGCATATGCGAACTGTAGTGTGACATCATCCCATCAAGATTGATCCAGATATAAAGGATTTCTACACATTTAAACACGAATCTCAACAAGATCTAAACATTCTCAGCTGATTTCAAACTTTCTTCAACTTTTATTCACTTTTCACTCAAAATCGATGGAATCTAGACTCATTCAGGCTCTCTACTCATTCTCTAGTGGAGAACCGGTCTAAAAACAAATTTCCATCGGAGAGACGACCGATTCACGGGTTGAGCATGAAACTCCAACAAGGGCAGTTAGCCCGATCGAATGGGGTGATTCCCATCAGGTCGATGGAGCTGGACTTGGTATGGTTTTCGTTGTTTGATACGTCGTCACGCCGTCTCCGTTAAATTCCAAACTTTTTAAAACAACAGGTCGCCCGATCGAATAACCATCTGATCGAATCACAATTCGATCGAATGACCATTCGACTATGTGACTTGTCCCTTATAACTTTCAACACTTATGTAATTTGACCAAACTTCAAACTTCAACTTTTCAATCGAATAGCCATCCGATCGAATGGCCATCCGTCCGGATGACCATCCGATCGAATGACTTGATTAAATACTACAACAAAAACTTCAAAAGTTATTGAAACAATCCACAACACTCGTTCGAATGGTCATCCGCTCAGATGACCATCCGTCCGGATGACCATCCGATCGAATGGGTGTTCCACCATTCGACTCACCATTCGACACTTATCTCATCCGACACGCTGTTCAACGCTTATGCTACTGTTCTATGCTCAGGCTAACTCCAACGCGTTCCCTTCAATCCAATTCAAGGTTGTGTTTATTTATTAAGCACATATTGTGAGTATACTCAAACCCATTTACTTTTAAACGCATTTTTGGGTGTCACATACGTTCTCTATCAAAACACATCAACACAAAACGCAAACACTTTTAACGCTAACCGCTCTTGCATGTTATACGTGACTCGATGAATGCTTGTATGTTATGTTTAAATAGTGATTGTTGCCGGACTCCTTAGCAACGATAGTACTATAGTTTGGACTCAGCACCTGTTGTGGACAGGGGTTGTTATGGGTATTACTTCACATGGTCACAGTGGTGATAATGTGTTGCGCATTCTACACTCGCAGTCATGTCGGTTGCATACGTCATTGTCGATAGCTTACTTGATTCACATTTCTACGTGTTACATGTTGGTTATGCATAAAACGCTTTCGCTATAGTATATGCTATCAAACTTGTGTACTCACCTTTACATTTTATGTATTGACTTTATTTTAACGTATGTGACAGGTTGATAGGATGCTATGTTTGTTGTGATGAATCGAGTAGGAGGTCTAGAAACCCACCAAATAAGAAATCTGAGTTGTCGGAACAGTTTACTTGTTTTTGAGAAACACTGTCTGTAATAATTGTTTTTACTTTATATGTTATTGGTATGGGACTTTAACGTTAAATAAATCGTCATTAATAGTTGTTATGGATTCTTGGACAATCTGTTTCGCTCAGTGCCATGCCCTGATGTTTCCGCCATCGTTTGGGGTGTGGCAGATTGGTATCAGAGCCATAACTATAGGGAATTAGGAAGGACACGACCTAGTCCGGGTCTTGATGTCCTAGGATTGACCTAGTATATAGTTTAAGCACCAACAGACCGCCTCGTGCGAACCCAGTAGGGGTTATGCACGAGCCTACTCTGGATTCTCTCGATTGGAAACTGCATCTTTATGCGAACACCGCATACTACAGCTTCGCGCAAAGACAACTTTTCCTAAAGCTGGAACGCTACATGTCTTTCCTAAGGCTAACACAACATACACGTTTTCGAAAACACTCGCATAACACAATCGAGTGATTTGGTCGAGATTAGGTGTGAAAACCAAGAACTCTTGATAAAATCGCTCACTCTACGTGAAATTTTTACTCTCAACACGAGAATCTTTCGTTGAGTCAGGAGTGACATCCATATCTCGACGAAATTCTCCCTCTCTATCCCGTGGCTTTGCCACACTTGCAGGAACAGGATTGTTAAGTTAGGGGTGAAACCCGTATCTTAACACTTAGTTCTAATCTCTATTTTGGTTTTACAAAACTCTCACCAAAGTCTCGATGGATTCCAATGACTCGATTTACGTAAGTAACCGAAAGGATGTGTGTCGTTCGCCTTATTTTTGGCGAGAGCACAGTCTGTTAGGCCAAAGCGTGTACTCGAGGTCGTTGTGAATAGTCGAATCACTTTGGGTACTCGATGACTAACACCCAAGACAATCTATTTCGATTCTAAGCCCGCAATCGCTGATTTTGTGCTTTATCGCTTTTATGTGTTTTATATGGTTACATGTTTATATGTTTCGATTTTGGAGGTTTTGTTCGCTTTCCGCTACATTATAAAGCACAGAAGCACACCGCACTCGCAACCTAAAACGCTAACTAATCGCAGATAAACTATGAACTCTCGCACGCTATGTTACTCGCTATGCTACTCGCTATCGCTACTCGCTATCACTCGCTACTCTTGAACGCAAATCGCGCACTTGAAAGATAGGTGAATTCGTGCAAAATATGTAGGTGAATACGTGCAAAATATGTGCTTGCGTGGACTACGTGTTTCTATGCTTTCGAGCTTATGTGCCTATGTGTATACATGCTTACGTGGATTATGTGCCTACGTGTTCCTGAGCTTTACAAAAAAGAAGTTTTTACGATACGCTAAACTATTCGAAGACCCGATATAATCGAATCTCTCTAAATCATACGACGATGTCTGCTACAGACAATGTCTTCCCTTGGCTCTCACACTCGCCGCAACGCTCAGAGAAGTAGAGATGACAAGTGCATCGCCTTTCTCGTCGCAGGGTAAATGGCTAAAGTCATACCTCAGATCGTCAGTGAGATCAACGAGGTCAGTAGCAAGTCATCTGTCGAATCTAAGAGCGACTCGCCTAAAGCTCCGTTCAGCTTTAAACAATTCAAGTCCTGTGGTCCCGCTAAATTCATGGGTGAAGATGGACCCAGTGCTATGTTCCAGTGGTTTGCCGCAATCGAAGTCACCTTCAGGCAAAGCGTATGCCCAGAAAATCTGCGTACTGTTAACGCAACTGAAGTTTTTCAGTCCAGGGCTCTGGACTGGTGGAATGCGGAGCGCAACAGGCGCAGTAATGACGCAGCTTACAGACTTTCATGGGAAGAGCTCAGGGAGCTTATGATGAAGGAGTTTTGTCCTCCTCATGAGGTACAAAAGCTGGAGAATGAATTCTGGCATATCAAGCAAGAAGGAGGTGACAACGCTGGTCTCACCGCTCGCTTCAAGCAGCTCAACATTATCTGTCCTGGTCAAGTGACAACTTCGGATATCACGATCAAGAAGTACATTCGAGCTTTACCCGACTGTGTAGCTGACTTTGTTCAGGCAGCTAAGCCTACTACCATTGAGGAAACTTACCAACTCGCCGCTGAGATCAATGATAAGCGAGTTTTGGCTGGTTATTTCAAAACCTCAGCCAAGAGCCTCAATCAAGTCACCGCTACTCCTGCTCTCGAAACTACAGCATCACAAGGTTCAAAGTCATCACGTCAAGGACGCAAATGCAAGGGTAACAACAACAAGAACTATGCTACTACCGCCGCTCCTCTCAACGCTGTACCCGTCCAACCCAACCCCAATCAGAACCATCAAGTCGCAACACCTGTGCCCAACGCACCGCCTGCTAAGCGTGCGTACACTGGTCCTCATCCTCTGTGCCCTACTTGCACCAATAATCACCCAGCTGGGATAGCTTGTCGTTTCTATGTCCACTGCAACCTCTATGGACACTTCACAGTGAACTGTCGCGCTGGCCCATGTCAATAAGTTCCAGCTCAAGCTCCTCCAGCACTACCAGCCCCACTCCCCGCTCCTTAGGGTAACACAGCAGCTCCTGCGCCTGCTGCCCATGCACGAGCCTGCTACTCATGTGGTGACCTGAATCACTTCGCTAACGTCTTCCTGAACCCTATGGTGAAACAAGAGCCGCGGCAACCACCACAGCAACAACAGCAGCCTCAGCAGCAGCAGCGGCAACCACAACAAGCAGCCCGCGGAAGAACTTTCAACATCAACGTCCGTCAGGCTCAAACTGACCACAATGTTGTCAATGGTACGTTTCTCATTAACGGTATTTATGCTTCGTGTTTATTTGATACTGGAGCCGATACCTGTTTTGTGTCGTTTGAATTCGAAAAGCTCCTAAACCGTAAACACGTTAACCTCCCAGCGACGTTCGACGTAGAAATTGCCACCGGAAGAACCGTCACCGGTAGTTCTGTTCTCCATGATTGTACTCTTGAGCTCAACAATCACATCTTCCCGATCGATCTCATTCCAATGCAACTTGGTAGTTTCAATATCATAGTAGGCATGGATTTTCTTCGTGAAAATCGTGCTGAAGTTGTTTGCTTTGAAAAGATGATTCGTTTCTCTCTCGCTAATGGCTACCAACTCTATGTCTATGGCGAAGTATCTTTGAAAGAATTGAAACTCATGTCGTGCATTCAAGCAAGCAAGTATCTCCGCAAGGAATACACGACTTTCTTGGCACACATCGTAGTAGCGGAGGAGGAAAAGAAGCCGAAGGAAAAGGTACTTGTGGTTCGTGATTTTCCTAATGTCTTTCCTGATGATTTACCTGGTCTACCCCGGTCTCGTGATATGGATTTTCGAATCGGCCTCATTCCTGGAGCTAACCCTGTTGCTAAAGCCCCTTATCGTCTCGCTCCGTCTGAAATGCGTGAACTTTCGAGTCAACTCCAGGAATTGCTTGATAAAGGCTTCATACGCCCTAGCACATCTCCTTGGGGCGCACCTGTCCTTTTCGTCAAAAAGAAGGACGGATCGTTTCGAATGTGCATCGATTTTAGGGAACTCAATAAGCCTACTATCAAGAATCGCTATCCCTTACCCCAAATAGACGATTTATTCGACCAATTGCTAGGCGCTACGTGTTTTTCTAAGATCGATTTACACTCTGGCTATCATCAACTACGAATTCAGGAGGAAGATATCCCTAAAACTGCTTTTCGTACCCGTTACGACCATTATGAATTCGTCGTTATGCCCTTTGGTCTTACCAACGCACCCACGGTTTTCATGGATTTGATGAATTGCGTGGGTAAACCCTTTCTCGACCGCTTCCTCATCGTGTTTATCAATGATATCCTTATCTACTCGAAGTCAAAAGCCGAACATGCGCAACATCTTCGTTTGGTTCTCGAGCTTCTCTAAGAGAATCGTCTCTACGCCAAGTTCTCCAAGTTTGAATTTTGGCTTGAGGAGGTTCAATTCCTCGGTCACATCATCAATAGTCAAGGTATTCACGTCGATCCCGCGAAGATTGAAGCAGTTAAGAGTTGGATTACACCGAAAACCCCGTCTGAAGTTCGTTCTTTTCTTGGATTGGCGGGTTATTACCATCGATTCATCGCTGATTTCTCTAAAAACGTCATTCCTCTCACCTCTCTTACACATAAAGACAAGACTTTTGTTTTGTCACACCCTAGCTTTTGCGGAAGCGTGGGTTTATTTTGGTGTGACTTCTTAATACCATAGCAAAAATCATAACAATGCTATATGAAAATAAACACATGATGATCATCCATTCATTAAATTTAAAGTTACCACAACATCATTGTTTAAATTGTCGACACATAAAACAAAATACAACCATGACATAATTAAAACGTGTTCATACGACACAACAAAAGACTTAAATAAAAACGTGGTTTAGAGACATGTAACCCGTCCAGGTAAGGGTTACACCTCCTAAACCTGGATGACATCATTATTCACTACGCAGCTTGACATGATTGCACACTTCGCCAGATCCATTAATTTCCTGAAATACATGTAGTTTAAAAAATCAAAAAAAGTTGAGCAAGTTCATGTAAAAGTGATTATGTATAAACCTTTCATGTATGAATAGAAGTCCCTGGTATGTAGCAATAAGGAAAGAGAGATCACCAATGGGTTGCAAAGCCACTGGCATGTGTGAAAAGGTGCAGGAAGACTCAAACCTAGCAAATTTATTACCGGGCTTCGGCTGTAAGACACAGTCACCTCTATGGGCCGCCCCGGCCTCATGGGTGTGGGCTCGCTACACCCAAATAGATCTAATACTCATGTACCTCGGTCCTAACAACGAGGATTGATGGCCTTAAGTGTCGTACCCACCCTTCACATGATCTAGTAGTAAAAACCCTCCCTACGCTAACCATACCATGTAAATAAATGTCTGTAAAAATTGTCGCATGTATTTCACCCCCGAAGTATAAAACTGAAAACAGTTAAAGAGAAAAGGGGGACATAAACTCACAGAAGTGCGTCTCCTGAATAGAATCGTCAATCCAAACTCGATCTGCTACGCGATGACCTACACATACTAATGTCTATTAGACGAACGGGCCGTGCCTTGGCTTAGGGTTTAATGTTCCGAGTCGCGTTACTTTGACATTATTCCAAGTTTGTGACTACTTGTTAAAATAATAATAATTATTTTAACCCAAGTTTTGTTTTTAGGGTTTTGGAATAATAGTTAGGCAACTATTTTGTATCCAAATTTCTCAAGTATTTTGTATGCGTATTTCCTTCCCAAGGATGGGGGTATTTATACATGTTTTTTGTGATTAAAGTACTTGACATTATATATTCCTAAGTCCCACTTTAGAAAAATATACTATAACTTATTTATCCAAAAATAATATATCCCAAATATATATATTTCCACGTATGCTAGAAAAATATATCATAACTTCTCAAAATAATATATTTTCTACTTGTTTCCAAAAATATGTTATACGTTGTGATAATTCATATTTTTCGTTATCAAAATATTATCCATCCAATACGTACCAATAACGGTATTTTGTTAAGTTATAGTATTTTTCTCTAAATAATATAACTAGTTCCCAAATCCACAATTTATCACACAATCGGTTTAGCAAAATATATATTCTTAATATGTATACTTGTCCATTTTTATTTTACGAAAATCAACCTCCGGCACTTAGTATTTTTGTGATAAAAATCATGGCGAAGTTTATTTTGAAAACAAGGTTAAAAATATATTCGTAAGCACTTGCTAGAAAAATATTTTCTAAGTGTTGAAATTTTTAAAAAAAATTCGCCAGAGTTTCCCTTAAAAACGGAGGTGTCGATGCTATTAAGCATATCATTTTCTTTTCAAAATCAATCACAACAATCCTTGAACCATTTTTACATTACCAAGAGCAAAAATATGTGTGTTTCACACTAGTCATGAACTTGATATATTTCGAAAACGCGTAGTAACTTGGTAAAGCTTTTAGTAGACTTAGTTACCTTTCGAAACGTATTTATTACTCTAAAAATCATTCTCACAAAATGGTTTAGTGTTTACAACTTGTAAACAATTTTTACAAAAATAGACTCTTGAACTCTTCTTGTAAATAAAACATTTTCATACTTGTCGTATCTCTAAAAATAGTGTAGGTGTTTGTAATCGTCATGGTTTTCCAAAAACCGCTTTTCTAACTTAGTTTCTTACAAAAATCCTTTGTAAATTCTTGGATTTACAAACTCATCAACTTACTAGTTATTTATATTTTGTGAAAAATCATTTTCATCATGTTCATGTCTAACTAGAAAGTGGTTATTTTTCGTAACACGTAACCATTTTCTTTTCTTGTTAAATCATGTTTCCTAACATTATTTAACAAGATCATATGGTGATTAACATCACAAAACCAAAAATCATCATAAAACTAACAACATACTCATGACTACATCAAACTAGTAGCATTTCACTTTCACGTTAATCTTTTATGTTCAAGCTTCATGTAAAGTTTCGTGTTCATCTTTTTAGTGTTCTTGTTTCCTTAGTGATTTAAACATAATCATCATACTACATATTTCAACTAAGAAACAAGATGAAACAAGGTGTAACAAGACTTACTACTAGCACAAGGCTAGGGTAGAATCTAGTGAAGAAGATGATGAAGAAATGATGAAGAACAAGCAAGAAAGAAAGCTCCTTGAAGTCCCACAAGTTGCAAGCTCCCTTAATCCTTTTTCTAGACTTGAATGAGACTTGAAAATGGATGAATGGGGTGGTGGAAGGGTGGTGATGGTGGCGGTTGAAGGTAAGCCGAGAAAGAGGGAGAGAGAGTGAAGGTGTGGGTGTGATCTTGTGAATGATGGTGATATCTAGAGTTCCATTCTTATAGAACATGTTCTCATCTTTTGGTCACCTCTACAAGTAACATCTAATAAACATATGGGATTAAATCTAGTAGAAGATTATGTAGTATGGTGAGAATGTTGGGTGGGTCCTACTTGGGACCGAAATCGGTTTGGGGGGGGGGGTTGGTTGTAACTTTTTCAACTAATAAGTAAATGGTAGTTAGAATTCAAGTATTATGATTATATATGATAGTTAGTTGCTTTTTAGTGGGTGTTAGGGGATCACGACAAGCCAAGAAATAGTGAAACAATGTGTTTGGCAAAAATTTAGTGTTCCGGGTAATGTCCGGTTATTCGGTTGGATACCGTTCCGTTAAAGTGTTTAATTATTCCTTAAAGTGTCTTTTATGTATATTTTTGCATCACAATTAATCCCCGGCACTTAGGAAAGTATACAGGACCATTCTGCCATATTTTTGCACTCTACTAGTATTTTAAACTGTTGAATTTTATTAATGAGTGTAGAATTCTGCATTTAAAGTGTGTTTTAGGCACTTCCCGGCACTGTAACTAGCACCTAGTGACGCAGTTTTATGGTCCTTACTTCCCTACACTCCATAGTAGTGTAGTACCTTAACCCTGGCTCATACTGGGCCTTAAAAACTTTGTCTGTCTATTGCTGGCATTGTCAGCATGTTTCTGAATTATTCGTTCAGTGTGATAACTGTGCTTTGTGCATCAAGTATGTCACTAAAGTTTGTGTGTAATATACGGAGTGACAGTATGAAATATGATGCATATGTATGTATGATGCAGAAATCATAAAGCAGTTTAGGTTGTCAGTTGTAATCAAGCACAGTCATTAAGCACATAATTAAAATTAATTAATTGTACAGTACCTGTAATTATGAGGGTTGTCACATTCTCCTCCCGTTAAGAAAATTCCGTCCCGAAATTTTAGGTTCTGCTTCTAGTTGTAGGGGTCTTGGGGAACAAATATGGGTATTTCTTTTTCATACGATCCTCACGTTCCCACGTGAATTCTGGGCCGTGTCTTGCATTCCATCGAACTTTGACGAGCTTGACACTGCTCCTGCGTGTTTTGTTCACCTTCCAATCAATGACCTCAACTGGTTCTTCAATGAAGTGGAGTGTGTCGTCGATATTAACTTCATCGGCAGGAATGACAACTGTCTCTTGGGTTGGACTCTTTTTCAAATTTGATACATGGAATGTATCATGAATGCCATTAAGTTCAACAGGTAGGTCCAACTTGTATGCCACAAGCCCAATCCTTTGCAGGATTCTGAATTGGCCAATGTAACGTGGATTCAACTTCCCACGCTTCCCAAAGCGTGCCACACCCTTCCAGGGTGAAACCTTCAGTAATACCATATCTCCTACCTCAAATTCCAGAGGTTTCCTTCTTCGGTCCGCACAACACTTTTGTCGATTGCGAGCCGCTTTGATGTGCTCTCGGATCTGTGCAATTTTGTCTGTCGTTTCCTGAACTAACTCTGGACCAACTAATTGTCTATCACCCGCATCAGCCCAACAAATCGGTGATTGACATTTGCGTCCATAAAGAGCTTCGAACGGTGCGGCTTGAATACTTGCATGGTAACTGTTATTGTATGAAAATTCAACCAATGGAATGTGAGTGTCCCAACTTCCACCTAAATCCATTACGCAAGCTCGCAGCTTGTCTTCTAATGTCTGAATTGTTCGTTCACTCTGTCCATCAGTCTGCGGGTGAAATGCTGTACTTAGATTCAACTGAGAACCAAATGCTTCCTGAAAGGATTGCCAAATCCTTGATACGAATCTTCCATCTCTATCTGAGATGATTGAGAGAGGCACTCCATGTCGTGCAACAATCTCTCTCATGTATATTTCGGCAAGCTTACTCGTGTTGTCTTTTTCCCTGATTGGCAAGAAGTGCGCAGACTTCGTTAAATGGTCTACTATTACCCAAATCGTATCGTGGCCCTTGGGCGTCCTTGGCAATTTCTTTATGAAGTCCATTGAAATCTGTTCCCATTTCCATTTGGGTATTTAAGGTTGCAGTAGAAGACCTGAAGGCTTTTGGTATTCGACTTTTACCTTGGCGCGCGTTAGACATTTGCTAACATATATTTCAACATCGCCTTTCATCCTTGGCCACCAATAGAAATCCTTAAGATCTTGGTACATTTTATCCGCTCCTGGATGAATCGAGTACCGTGACTTGTGAGCCTCATCGAAAATAACCTTTCTCAATCCACCAAACAGAGGAACCCAAATTCGTTTCATGAAGCATAAAGTTCCTTCCTCGTTTGGTACCAACTGCTTCTCCATCCCACGGAGATACTCGTCCTCAATATTCCTTTCTTTGAGGGCTTCTCTCTGCGCGGCGCGAATGCGCAATGAGAGGTCTGTCTGGACAATCATTTCCAAAGCCCTAACCCTTATGGGCTTGATCCTTTCCTTTCGACTTAGGGCATCGGCGACCACATTCGCCTTCCCTGGATGATACTTGATCTCACAATCGTAGTCGTTCAACAGTTCTACCCAGCGTCTTTGCCTCATGTTAAGCTCTTTTTGGTCAAATATGTGCTGCAGGCTCTTATGGTTAGTGAAGATTGTACATCGCGTGACATATAAGTAATGTCGCCAAATCTTCAAAGCAAATACCACCGCGCCCAATTCCAAGTCGTGCGTGGTATAATTTTTCTCGTGGACCTTCAACTGGCGAGAAGCATATGCTATAACTTTCTGTCGCTGCATTAACACGCAACCTAAACCTTGACGCGAGGCGTCATAATATACCACGAAGTCGTTCGTTCCTTCGGGTAGTGATAAGATTGGTGCATCACAAAGCTTGTTTTTCAACAACTGAAACGCTTCTTCTTGTTTGTCTCCCCAATCAAACTTCTTGTCTTTCTGGGTAAGGGAAGTCAAAGGTTGAGCGATTTTCGAGAAATCCTCAATGAACCTTCGATAATAACCAGCCAAACCTAAGAACTATCGAATCTCGGTTGGCGTCTTTGGAGTTTCCCAGTTCTTTATCGCTTCGATCTTTGTGGGACCCACATGGATTCCATTTCCATTAACCACATGTCCAAGAAATTGGACTTCGCGTAACCAGAACTCGCACTTCGAGAACTTGGCATACAATTTCTCCTTTTTAAGTAGCTCCAAAATAGCTCTTAAATGCTGTTCGTGCTCATCCTTCGTCTTCGAGTAGATCAAAATATCATCGATGAACACAATCACGAACTTGTCGAGGTACGGCTTACAAACTCTGTTCATTAAATCCATAAAAACGGCTGGCGCGTTTGTCAACCCAAACGTCATCACCAGGAACTCGTAATGTCCATATCGAGTTCTAAAAGCAGTCTTGGGAATACTTTCCTCTTGTATCCTTAACTGGTGATAACCTGATCGTAGATCGATCTTTGAATAAAAACTTGAACCTTGCAACTGATCGAATAGGTCATCAATTCTCGGCAGAGGATATCTATTCTTGATAGTCAACTTGTTTAGCTCCCGGTAGTCGATACACACGCGAAAACTACCATCTTTCTTCTTAACAAACAAAACTGGAGCTCCCCAAGGCGAGAAGCTTGGCCTGATAAATCCTTTGTCTAACAGCTCCTGGAGTTGTGTTGACAACTCTTGCATCTCCGAAGGCGCAAGTCGGTAGGGTGCCTTAGCCACAGGCGCGGCGCCTGGAACTAAGTCAATGTGGAACTCGACTTGTCTTTGCGGCGGTAATCCTGGCAAGTCTTCTGGAAAGACTTCAGGATATTCTTTTACGACTGGAATGTCTTCGATCTTTGGCTCAGCAGCTTCTTTATCCACGATGTGCGCCAAGAAGGCAACACATCCCTTCTGTAAACATTTCTAGCTTTCAGACAGCTAATGATTCTCAAAGGTGTATCGCGCTTTTCTCCATGAACCACAATCGTCTCTCCATCTTCTATTGGGATGCGGATGGTCTTTTCGTGACAAACAATCTCGGCTTTGTTGCTTGACAACCAATCCATCCCTACTACCACGTCGAAACTTCCCAACTCGACTGGTAGTAGATCCAAAGTGAACTCGCGTTCTCCCAGCTCAATTACGCATCCTCTAATGACTTCATTCGCTTCAACTAGCTTTCCATTAGCCAGTTCGATTGAGTAGGGAATGTCTAACTTACTAGCAGTTAACCCAAGCATTTTCTTAAATTCTAACGATACGAAACTATAATCGGCACCAGTATCAAACAGAACAGATGCAAAGCGTTGGTTTATAGGGAACGTACCAGTGACAACGTTTGGATCCTGGCGCGCTTCCCTTGCGCCAATGTTGAACACCCTCCCACGAGCTTGATTCAGTTTTGGGCATTCCCTCTTAAAGTGCCCAACGTCTCCACAATTGAAACATCCCGGTCCCCGACCATTACCATTTCCATTTCCACCTTGAATGTTGTTTTGGTTGCGATTTCCACTCCTAGCTTGGTTTGCAAAATTTCCACGGTTTCCATTTCCGCCATTTCCTCCCTGTTGGCGGTTTCCATTACCATTCCCATAGCCTCGATTACCACCACGCCCAGCACCAGTTCTGGCCCAACATTTATCCTTCGAGTGGTCGTTCTTCCCACATGACTCGTATTTCCTCAATCTGCATTGGCCAGAATGATGGCGCTGGCACGTATCACACTTGGGCAGAGTGCCCATGTAACCTTTCCCCTTATTTTCACTGTCAGTCTTTACTTCAGCTGGCGGATTTGTATCTCTTTTCTTGCTGGTACTGCCGGTACCTTTCTTGAAGTTGGAAAATTTCCGTTTGTTTTCACCAGACGACTCCACATGAGTCTCCTTCTTCTTCGGTTCAGATACTGAAA
This sequence comes from Helianthus annuus, assembly GCF_002127325.2. Classification (NCBI taxonomy): domain Eukaryota; kingdom Viridiplantae; phylum Streptophyta; class Magnoliopsida; order Asterales; family Asteraceae; genus Helianthus; species Helianthus annuus. Next base: position 74,769,491 of record NC_035433.2, read on the forward strand.
ACTTGTTCAATCTAATAGCTTCCTCAGTAAGCGCCACACTGAGATCGATGGTGTCACACCCCGGCCGTGTATAACATGCAACCGCGGCGGAAACGCCGGGGAGTGTTGTGGACAGAATTAATTGTTATACAACCATGGAAATTAAAGTTACATTTTATTTATTAAACAAGGGTAGTACATTGTCTTAAACAGAAAAACAAAGAGTTTATAACATAGTTAACTAAGTCTATCTTCAGTTTTAATCTCTAAGGCACAGGTCCGCCCTAGTATCGTGATCAACATCCTATGGAACAGCTCCTGAAAACACATGTGAAAGTAGGTACGTCAGCATAAAAATGCCTGTGAGATACATAGGTTTTGTGAAAATGGGATTCATGACTTGAGTTTAAAGAATGTTTAATAACAGTCAGTCATGAACCTTGTAATTCGTCTTGCTTTGTAAACCATTTGAAAAACGATAACATTAATTGATACGTATAGATAAGTGCAAGGTTAAACGAGTAACCAGGTAAAATGAGTTGAATGTAATAAGTTGTTTTGTAAGACAATGTTTTATGAAAAGCATGTTATTTGTGTAAAATGTTATATGTCTAAACTGAAATGATTTAGATAACGCTAAGATATGTAATATTATACAAACATTTATATATAGGAAGTACCAGCGGCGTATCCACCATGTTTGCATCATATTACATACTCCACGTTACTCAAACCATTTACCCAAACCAATTCACCATGTAAATTGTTCATGTATAACCCAAATGTCAAGTGTTATTGTGTAAACCATGTCAAATGTTTATGTTCAATGTAAACCATGTAATGTGTATCCCAAAATGTATCATGTATGGTAAGCGAAATGTATCAACTTAAACCCTATGTAAAATGCACAAAACAAGTCGTTGAAGTAAAACGTGGTTTAAATCAACGTTATGTTCTGTGGAAAAATGCATGCTCTATTGATATTAACATTTATGCGGTATTGTAAACTATGCATACATCCAAGCCTTGAGACTGCGGCGATAAACCCTTAAACAAATTAAAGGCTTATCTAAGTTATGTATATCGAATTCGGTCATTCCTTCCAATCCTATCAAACCCAGGATTTCAGAAACGGGAGTTGTCAATTCCTATGGTACCACTACCTACTAACGAACGGCGTAGCTAATGTTAATGAATGTATTGTCCCATGTTAAACAAACCAAATGTCATAACAAAATGAAGGCATGTGATGTAAACAATTGTACTAAGTATGCTAAGTAAACATACGAAGCAGAAATGTTCATGTAAATCAATGTGTCCATATGCTGAGTAAACATATGCAACAGAAATGTTCATGTAAATCAATGTGTCCATATGCTGAGTAAACATATGCAACGGAAATGTTATGTAAATCAATGTACTAAGTATGCACACAATGGGCATACATAGCATAAAATGTAATGAAATCATGTACTATAATGTACTAATGAGCATAGCAGATATACGATGTGAAAACATGGAAAGCATGAAAGTAACAGATAGGCACATGTGTTTCACCCCAAAACAGTTTGGAAAACAGTAAAAGAGGGGTTCTATGTACTCACCTGAGATTGCTTTGGAGTTCTTGTATAATAACCAGATAATGCTAAAGATCACGGGATATCAAACGGCACCTAATAGGTAGCTATGTTAATATACCGGATCAAATCGGAAGGATCGGATAGTACGCGGGTTCGTAAACCAAACGAGTATGGAGACTCGTGTAATATGGTTTAACAAAGCCTACATACAAAAATGAAACCTAACCTAAGTGCTTACGGCCCATTACGACCCGTTTAGGTAGCTTATGCTACCCTAACGCGTCGTTCGCGTAGAACGTGTTCGGAACGCCTAACATCGCGACCACAAGGTATAACCTCGGAAGGTTATAGCTATGGTCACCTAATGTGTTTGGTCGGATCCTAATGATCGACCAAATGGGTCGGGTTCGAAAGTATAAGCGATTGTTTAGATCGCTTACCTTACGACCCTATATAAGCACTAAGCTAAAAGTGACGAGCTAAGCATGTTAGAACATGCTTAACTAACTTTGAAAACAGGTTTGACATCAAAACAAATGGCTTTGATGCCCACGAGTAGTTTGGTTACAAAATATGCAAGAATGCACATTTTGGCCGAAACTAGGACTCGTCACTGAGCCTAGATAACGTGGTGATCAGTAGGTGTAGTCACTACGGACTATAACCATCGTGATCACGCTCACGTTATGAAGTTCCATGAACTTCGCATCGACCATAAGCTGGTCAATGCAGAAAGTCAACAAAACGTTGCCTTTCGGACTCGAAAAGCGAATAAAAGAGCGAAAGAAGAGGAGGGTCCCCGAATGCTAATCTAGATCAAAATAGCTCAGGTATGAAACAATGGTTCCAACTTAGAGCCTTTAGATCAGATTGTGTGAGTTTTGGAACAAAGGGGGGGGGGGGTATTTAAAGGAAAAGTGGAACCGTTAGGATCGTTTATCGAATATCATGCCACCACTTGTCAAAAATGTGGTGGTTACTGAAAATGGCCTTTGGCCTTTGATTGGGTGAAAGGGCATTGTCCCTTGATCGAACGAAAGGCCAACTGCATTGATTAGAAACATTGAATCTGGTCTGACAGTCTGACGCGGCCCGCCTCAACATTTAGGCAAAACTCACGCGGGCCGCCTGAAGCTTCTGATCTGCACATACTTTCAAAAATGGCAGTTTTGGTCCCTGTTGCGTATTTAAGCCATTTCCGACACTTCTAAGGCCCGTAAAGCCAACTTTAAGGCCCTAAAATGATTCCTAAGCATTGTGGACATGAAACATGCTCAAAAATGTTCCGGATGTTGGTTCGTTTGGCCGTACGATCGCGATGTTCGCTTAATTACGACGGAATGCGCATAAGCGCGAAAGACGATCCAAATGACGCAACGAATGGATTTTTCTCATGCCAATCACTAAGGCATAATACTAGGATGCTTACATAAATTTTTGGATGTCCGGATGTATTCAGAACGTAAGTTATGCGCGAAAGTGCAAACTTGTGCACTTTTTGACACTTTTAGCCCCTGAATGATCCAAAAGTTTGTTTTAGCATACCAAACCCCTCAAAGCCTATTTCTAAGCTATGTAAAGGATATTTATGGTATGTTTAACTTATGGACATGTTCCGGAATGTTCGTTACAGTTTAAATTGGCATACTTTCGCAGTTTGTCAAGTTTAGTCCCTGTAAACGAATTAACTTGTTTTTGCCATACCAAAGCCTTCAAAACTTATTTCTAAGTTGTGTAAAGGTTATTTAAGGTATGTTGAGTATATGTTGATGTTCCGGAGTATTTGTCGCATTAAACTGAGTACGTTTAAGCACCAGTTAGCGTATAACTCTCCAGAAAGCGATGTAGAGTTTGAAATTGAACAAAAGTCAAAATATGAAAAATGTAAAACACAACTAAACAAACATTGGGATCAAATAACATTATTTTATTGATAATAGAACTGTTCATGATGATTACAAGCACAAATGTTACAGTCTCCCCTACTTGTGGAAATTTCGTCCCGAAATTTATTTAGAGGAGACTCGTGGAAAGAGATGCGGATATTTTGCCTTCATTTGATCTTCACGTTCCCAAGTAAACTCGGGTCCACGTTTAGCTTCTCAGTGAACCTTGACCAAAGGAATGCGCTTGCGTTTAAGCCACTTGACTTCACGTTCCATGATTTCCACCGGTTTCTCAACAAATTTCAGTGTTTTATCAACACGAATTTCGTCAAGCGGTATGTGGAGGTTCTCATCAGCTAAACACCTCTTGAGATTGGACACGTGAAAAGTTGGATGAACATTTCCAAGTTCAGGAGGTAACTCAAGTCTGTAGGCTACCTTGCCGATTTTTTCGACGATCTTGAATGGTCCAACATATCTAGGTGCAAGTTTTCCTTTCTTTCCGAATCTGGTCACACCTTTCCAAGGTGAGACCTTAAGTAATACACGATCACCGACTTGAAAATCCAAGGGCTTGCGTTTTAAGTCCGCGTAATTCTTCTGACGGCTTCTAGCTGTCTGAAGGTTATCACGAACTTTCTTTACCTTATCTGTTGTCTCTAAAATGAGGGCAGGTCCAGTAAGTTGAGCCTCGCCAATCTCATTCCAGCAGACTGGTGAACGACATTTTCGACCATAGAGAGCCTCGAAAGGAGCCATGTTGATGCTGGAGTGATAACTGTTGTTGTAGGAGAATTCAATCAACGGAAGATGTGAATCCCAACTACCACCAAAATCGATCACACAAGCTCTAAGCATATCCTCCAGTGTCTGGATTGTTCTTTCAGATTGACCATCCGTTTGCGGATGATAAGCTGTGCTCAGATTAAGCTGAGACCCCATAGCAGATTGCATGGTTCTCCAAAAATGGGAAGTGAAACGAGCATCCCTGTCAGAAATGATGTTCAAAGGAACACCATGTCGTGCTACAATTTCATCCACGTAGATTTTAGCAAGTTTGTCAGCCGAAAAATCCTCACGGATTGGCAAGAAATGCGCTGTCTTGGTAAGACGATCAACGACTACCCAGATGGCATCGTGACCTTTCTTTGTGCACGGGAGTTTAGTAATGAGATCCATAGTAATGTTTTCCCATTTCCAAACTGGGATCTCTGGTTGCTCCAATAATCCGGAAGGACGCTGATGTTCAGCCTTAACCTTAAGACAAGTAAGGCATTTGGATACGTATAAGGCAATGTCTTTCTTCATACCAGGCCACCAATACTGAATACGAAGATCCTTATACATCTTATCTGAGCCAGGATGAATAGAATAGCGAGACTTATGGGCTTCATCCATAAGCAAGGTACGAAGATTATCTTGGCTCGGGACCCACAAACGGTCCATGAAGTAATACGATCCATTGTCCTTCAGCTGTAGAGCAGGAGTTATGTGATAAGGAAATTCCCTATCCATTAAACCTTGTGAAACACAAGCTTGTTGAGCCTGGGATATACGGGCTTGGATATCGGTTTGAATGACAGATTGGACACGAACACAATGAAGCTTAGTATGTTCCTTGCGACTTAAAGCATCGGCTATGACATTCGCCTTACCAGGATGGTAGCGAATCTCGCAGTCGTAGTCGTTTAGAAGTTCAACCCAACGTCGTTGCCTCATGTTGAGTTCCTTTTGATTGAAGATATGTTGAAGACTTTTGTGGTCCGTGAAAACCACACATTTTGTACCGTACAAGTAGTGTCTCCAGATCTTAAGAGCGAAGACAACTGCACCCAACTCCAGATCATGAGTGGTGTAGTTCTTCTCATGAATCTTCAACTGTCTTGATGCGTATGCTATGACTTTGTTTCTTTGCATCAGGACGCAGCCAAGACCTAATTTAGATGCGTAGCAATAAACGACGAAATCATCATTACCCTCAGGCAATGTTAGGACAGGCGCGTCGCAAAGCTTTTGTTTCAAAGTCAGAAATGCTTCCTCTTGTTTGACTCCCCAGTCAAATGGCTTGCTCTTCTGAGTTAGAGCAGTTAGAGGAACTGCAATCTTTGAGAAGTTCTCAATGAAGCGGCGGTAATAACCCGCTAGACCAAGAAAAGAACAAACTTCAGTAGGAGTACTAGGTGTATCCCAATCCTTAATCGCACTGATCTTGGAGGGATCTACATGAATACCTTGTTCGTTGACAATGTGTCCTAAGAATTGAACTTCTTTAAGCCAGAATTCACACTTGGAGAATTTGGCGAAAAGTTGCTCTTTCTTTAGGAGTTCCAAAGTAAGACGGAGATGTTGCTCATGATCAGCTCGCGTCTTAGAATATATCAAGATGTCATCAATGAAGACGATGATGAACTTATCTAAATAAGGTTTGCAGACCCTATTCATCAAGTCCATGAAAACAGCAGGAGCATTAGTCAAACCGAATGGCATGACTGTGAACTCATAATGTCCATAACGGGTACGGAACGCCGTCTTGGGAATATCTTCTTCATGCACCCGGAGTTGATGATATCCAGATCGCAGATCAATCTTTGAAAAGTAAGAAGCGCCTTGCAATTGATCAAAGAGATCATCAATGCGAGGTAGGGGATATCGATTCTTGATGGTGAGCTTGTTAAGCTCACGATAATCGATACACATCCTAAAAGATCCATCCTTCTTCTTTACAAAAAGAACGGGAGCACCCCAAGGTGAAAAACTAGGACGGATAAAACCTTTGTCGGAGAGCTCCTGAAGCTGTTTAGATAATTCTTGCATCTCTGACGGTGCAAGACGGTATGGAGCTCTGGCAATGGGATTTGCACCAGGTACGAGATCAATACGGAACTCGACTTGGCGTGCTGGAGGTAGACCAGGTAACTCTTCAGGGAAAACTTCAGAATAATCCCGAACGACAGGAATATCTGAAATAGTCTTACCCTTGCCTTTATCTGCTATAACATGTGCTAAGAAAGCCACATATTTCTTCCGAAGATACTTCCGTGCTTTAAAACAAGACATAAGTCTGAGACCACCGGCAGGCTTCTCACCACGAACCTGTAGGATCTCGCCTGTCGACAGCGGTATACGAACAATCTTCTCAGAACAAACTATCTCTGCGTGATGCTTAGATAACCAATCCATACCTACTATAACGTCGAAGCTTCCAAGTTGCATTGGCGTGAGGTCAATAGGAAAAATATGGTCGTTAAGGTTCAACTGGCAGTTGCGTAGAACAGAATTAAGAACAATGGGTTCACCACTGGCAACCTCTACTGTCAAAGGTTTACCTAGTTTCGTTCTAGACACGCGAAGCATTGTCTCAAAAGACAATGACACAAAACTCTTGTTGGCACCCGAATCAAAAAGAACAAATGCTGGCTGATTATTAATAAAGAACGTACCATTCACCACCTCGTTGTCTGCTTGTGCTTCTTGTGCATTCATGTTAAAGACTCGACCTCGAGCCTGTGCCTGATTCTGGTTTGCATTCTGGTTCTGGTTGGCTAGCCTTGGACACCGATTTCTGTAGTGGGTCAGATCCCCACAGTTATAACAAGCACCTGGTGGGTAGTTTGGTCGTGCAGCCTGACCCTGTTGCTGAGCAACTTGTTGAGCAGGGTTCTGAACTGCGCGATTCTGAGCAAACCGACAAACATCGGCAAGATGACCCGACTTCCCACAGTTAGTACAGAAACGGCACTGATATTGCGGCTGATGGTGACTGTTGCATTGATTGCACAAAGGTGCACTTCCTGAGTAGGGCTTCTTCGCTGGAGGCTGGTTGGGAGCTGCCTGGTTAGCTTGGGCAGTGACAGCATAGTTTTGGGAAGCCTTACGCTTCCTTGACCCCCTTGAGGAACCAGAATCCTTTCCTTTCTTGTTTTGACCTTTCTTGCTATCTTCCTTGTCAGCCGACTGTTTCTTGCCCTTGTCGCCCTTCCTGTGTAGCTTATTCTTTCGAATCTGCGACTCAGTCAGTGTCGCTGATAACTCGATTGCCTGACGGAGTGTGGTAGGGTTGCTACCAGTAAGGATGTCTTGTACTGAGTCAGGTAGGCCGTCGATGTACCTTTCGATGGCCTTATCGAGTGGGGTAACCATAGTCGGGCAAAGCAGACTCAACTCCTCAAACCTATCCGTATAAGCCCTGTGCTCGCCACTATCTTGCTTCAAAACATCAAATTCTTTCTCCAACGCTCGTTGCTCATGACGAGGACAAAACTCCCTCATCATAAGAGCTCTCAGTTCAGCCCATGTCTGAGCTAGAGCAACTTCTGCACCTTGATCTCTCATAACCCCATTCCACCATGTAAGAGCCCTCTTCTGAAACACGCTTGAAGAAAACTCGACCTTGCGATTATTCGGACACTACACGTGGCGAAAAGTGTTCTCGATGCTCTCGAACCACTGAAGAAGCCCAGTTGCTCCCTCAGAACCACTAAACTTGAGTGGCTTAGCCGAGTTAAAATCCTTGTATTTGCATGTACCATTGTTGTTGTTGTTGGCCTGGTTCCATTGAGCAAAGAGATTTGGGAATTGAGCAGCCATCTGCTGCGCAATAATCTCCGCCAGCTCGGCAGTAGCTATCTGGTTGTCGCGTCGAGGAGGCATTCTAGAAGAGAAAAACATGAAACGAAACGAGTGAGATGATTGGATGTAGAGAATGAGATGAAGCAAAATCAACAAAAGCAAAGATGGCGGTTATGCATCGCAAAGCAAACAAGCGACATGAAATGTCTAGTCAAAGTGAATGGGTCAGAATTAGTGTATCGCGAAGACATGCTCGCCTATAAGTGAACACTCACCCCAAGAGTTCCCAGGTAAGAGTGACTGGTCCGATTATGTGGATTTGTACGAACACTCTAGCCTTAGACAGAAAACCCAGGGTACAGGCATTCACTCTTCCAGTTCGCACGTGTTCACACTATTAACCCAAAACTTTGACGGGATTTTTGAAATCCAAAGAGGTTCAAAACCATATAACAGAGGGTTCAAAACCTTATAACAGAGGGTTCAAAACCTAGTAATCAATCATCCTAGAACAGATGATTAATTTTCAAAGCGGATTCGGAACCGAAGTTCCTGTTGTGGTTATCACCTAAGGATAGGTGATGTGCATGTTTTAAACTCTAAACACAAGATAACTTGTGTTAGGGTCCTAGAAAGTTATAGTCTAGGTCAAAGCATTACTAATAACCTAATTCCCTATAACCAATGGCTCTGATACCAACTCTTCTGTCACACCCCGGCCGCGTATAACATGCAATCGTGGCGGAAACGCCGGGGAGTGTTGTGGACAAAATTAATTGTTATACAACCATGGAAATTAAAGTTACATTTTATTTATTAAACAAGGGTAGTACATTGTCTTAAACAGAAAAACAAAGAGTTTATAACATAGTTAACTAAGTCTATCTTCAGTTTTAATCTCTAAGGCACAGGTCCGCCCTAGTATCGTGATCAACATCCTATGGAACAGCTCCTGAAAACACATGTGAAAGTAGGTACGTCAGCATAAAAATGCCTGTGAGATACATAGGTTTTGTGAAAATGGGATTCATGACTTGAGTTTAAAGAATGTTTAATAACAGTCAGTCATGAACCTTGTAATTCGTCTTGCTTTGTAAACCATTTGAAAAACGATAACATTAATTGATACGTATAGATAAGTACAAGGTTAAACGAGTAACCAGGTAAAATGAGTTGAATGTAATAAGTTGTTTTGTAAGACAATGTTTTATGAAAAGCATGTTATTTGTGTAAAATGTTATATGTCTAAACTGAAATGATTTAGATAACGCTAAGATATGTAATATTATACAAACATTTATATATAGGAAGTACCAGCGGCGTATCCACCATGTTTGCATCATATTACATACTCCACGTTACTCAAACCATTTACCCAAACCAATTCACCATGTAAATTGTTCATGTATAACCCAAATGTCAAGTGTTATTGTGTAAACCATGTCAAATGTTTATGTTCAATGTAAACCATGTAATGTGTATCCCAAAATGTATCATGTATGGTAAGCGAAATGTATCAACTTAAACCCTATGTAAAATGCACAAAACAAGTCGTTGAAGTAAAACGTGGTTTAAATCAACGTTATGTTCTGTGGAAAAATGCATGCTCTATTGATATTAACATTTATGCGGTATTGTAAACTATGCATACATCCAAGCCTTGAGACTGCGGCGATAAACCCTTAAACAAATTAAAGGCTTATCTAAGTTATGTATATCGAATTCGGTCATTCCTTCCAATCCTATCAAACCCAGGATTTCAGAAACGGGAGTTGTCAATTCCTATGGTACCACTACCTACTAACGAACGGCGTAGCTAATGTTAATGAATGTATTGTCCCATGTTAAACAAACCAAATGTCATAACAAAATGAAGGCATGTGATGTAAACAATTGTACTAAGTATGCTAAGTAAACATACGAAGCAGAAATGTTCATGTAAATCAATGTGTCCATATGCTGAGTAAACATATGCAACAGAAATGTTCATGTAAATCAATGTGTCCATATGCTGAGTAAACATATGCAACGGAAATGTTATGTAAATCAATGTACTAAGTATGCACACAATGGGCATACATAGCATAAAATGTAATGAAATCATGTACTATAATGTACTAATGAGCATAGCAGATATACGATGTGAAAACATGGAAAGCATGAAAGTAACAGATAGGCACATGTGTTTCACCCCAAAACAGTTTGGAAAACAGTAAAAGAGGGGTTCTATGTACTCACCTGAGATTGCTTTGGAGTTCTTGTATAATAACCAGATAATGCTAAAGATCACGGGATATCAAACGGCACCTAATAGGTAGCTATGTTAATATACCGGATCAAATCGGAAGGATCGGATAGTACGCGGGTTCGTAAACCAAACGAGTATGGAGACTCGTGTAATATGGTTTAACAAAGCCTACATACAAAAATGAAACCTAACCTAAGTGCTTACGGCCCATTACGACCCGTTTAGGTAGCTTATGCTACCCTAACGCGTCGTTCGCGTAGAACGTGTTCGGAACGCCTAACATCGCGACCACAAGGTATAACCTCGGAAGGTTATAGCTATGGTCACCTAATGTGTTTGGTCGGATCCTAATGATCGACCAAATGGGTCGGGTTCGAAAGTATAAGCGATTGTTTAGATCGCTTACCTTACGACCCTATATAAGCACTAAGCTAAAAGTGACGAGCTAAGCATGTTAGAACATGCTTAACTAAGTTTGAAAACAGGTTTGACATCAAAACAAATGGCTTTGATGCCCACGAGTAGTTTGGTTACAAAATATGCAAGAATGCACATTTTGGCCGAAACTACGACTCGTCACTGAGCCTAGATAACGTGGTGATCAGTAGGTGTAGTCACTACGGACTATAACCATCGTGATCACGCTCACGTTATGAAGTTCCATGAACTTCGCATCGACCATAAGCTGGTCAATGCAGAAAGTCAACAAAACGTTGACTTTCGGACTCGAAAAGCGAATAAAAGAGCGAAAGATGACTTACGGAGGGTCCCCGAATGCTAATCTAGATCAAAATAGCTCAGGTATGAAACAATGGTTCCAACTTAGAGCCTTTAGATCAGATTGTGTGAGTTTTGGAACAAAGGGGGGGGGGGTATTTATAGGAAAAGTGGAACCGTTAGGATCGTTTATCGAATATCGTGCCACGATCGGGTGCGTACACTTGTAAAAAATGTGGTGGTTACTGAAAATGGCCTTTGGCCTTTGATTGGGTGAAAGGGCATTGTCCCTTGATCGAACGAAAGGCCAACTGCATTGATTAGAAACATTGAATCTGGTCTGACAGTCTGACGCGGCCCGCCTCAACATTTAGGCAAAACTCACGCGGGCCGCCTGAAGCTTCTGATCTGCACATACTTTCAAAAATGGCAGTTTTGGTCCCTGTTGCGTATTTAAGCCATTTCCGACACTTCTAAGGCCCGTAAAGCCAACTTTAAGGCCCTAAAATGATTCCTAAGCATTGTGGACATGAAACATGCTCAAAAATGTTCCGGATGTTGGTTCGTTTGGCCGTACGATCGCGATGTTTGCTTAATTACGACGAAATGCGCATAAGCGCGAAAGACGATCCAAATGACGCAACGAATGGATTTTTCTCATGCCAAACACTAAGGCATAATACTAGGATGCTTACATAAATTTTTGGATGTCCGGATGTATTCAGAACGTAAGTTATGCGCGAAAGTGCAAACTTGTGCACTTTTTGACACTTTTAGCCCCTGAATGATCCAAAAGTTTGTTTTAGCATACCAAACCCCTCAAAGCCTATTTCTAAGCTATGTAAAGGATATTCATGGTATGTTTAACTTATGGACATGTTCCGGAATGTTCGTTACAGTTTAAATTGGCATACTTTCACAGTTTGTCAAGTTTAGTCCCTGTAAACGAATTAACTTGTTTTTGCCATACCAAAGCCTTCAAAACTTATTTCTAAGTTGTGTAAAGGTTATTCAAGGTATGTTGAGTATATGTTGATGTTCCGGAGTATTTGTCGCATTAAACTGAGTACGTTTAAGCACCAGTTAGCGTATAACTCTCTGGAAAGCGATGTAGAGTTTGAAATTGAACAAAAGTCAAAATATGAAAAATGTAAAACACAACTATACAAACATTGGGATCAAATAACATTATTTTATTTATAATAGAACTGTTCATGATGATTACATGCACAAATGTTACAGATGGCTTCCGTGATCGTTGCAGGCTTGGACGTGGTAACCATGCTCATGATCTGGGGTGCCAATCCCCAGATGAAGCGCTCAATGCATTTAAATTCGGGCGTGACCATGTACGGCACCACATGGGACAAATCATGAAACCTTTGAACATATTCTGCAATCTTAGGACCTTCCATTTTTAGGTGCCAGAACTCAGTCTCTAGCTTCTGTATTTCAGCTCACGAACAGTACTTCTTCCTCATGAGCTCTTACAGCTCAGCCCAGGTTAGTGCATATGTCGCCGCTTCTCCCAAAGTTTGCAATTGTAGATTCCACCACGATAGGGCACCATCAAGGAACAACCCTGAGATGTAAGTAACTTGTTGCTCAGGAGCACACTTGCTCATCCTTAGGACAGAGTCTGTCTTTTCTGCCCACCTGACAAATGCAATAGCACCTCCAGTGCCGTCGAAGTTCACGGGCTTACAGTCAAGAAACTGTTTGTAGGTGCACCCTGCACATACGTTAGAATTTACAGATGGTATTAGCGGACGTGCTAGAAATATCCAAATGTATCTTAATATATCTCAAGCGATTTAACATTACCATTGGGTGGATTGTTATTGCCGTTGTTGTTCGAGATATTTCCGCTTGTCTCTGCTTGGGAGGCCGCATACTGAGCTATAGCCGTGGCAATTAACCCTTGGAGTTCCGCTTCAGTAGTAGGCATGCGTGCGTCGCGTCGTGGAGGCATCTTCTAAAAGATGATTATGCTGGTCAGGTCATAGTAAGTATAGTAGATATGCATATATAGTAACATTAATCAATCACATAACATCTCATGTTATAACATAAAACAAATAATTCAACAAAGCATGTAGTGAGAACGTTGCCATTGGGCTTTCATTAATCATGACCACCATATTGCTTTTACACGTTTTACAGTACATCACATGTCAAAATAAGATCATGGGGTTACTTCACCCCCAAAAATACAAATCTGTCTACACAAATCATGTACAAAAGCGTGGTCTTCCAAAAAGTCTTCGCAAGCTAGCCCAACCGCGACTTTCTCACCAAAATGATCTACCTACATCAAACCAAAAATATCTATGCTGATGGCGGAGGAGGAGGAAAATGAGAGAAAAGCAACCGGTACATGTGCACCCAATCCTCCTTTAAGGCATGAATGACGTGCCACAAATAGGCAATCTGCTGCTCAGAAGTAAGGAAACGAACATCCGAATCGGGTGGAAACGGAAGGGGAGTGTGCAGTGCGGCAAAAGGAGTCTGACAGTGGCACGGAGGACGTGGAGCTCTCTCTAACTCCCGAATGCGACGACTCTGTGCGTCCTGCTGTAGCTGTAGAGAGATGAGTATGTCCTCTGTCGTGTACCTCACATGATAAGGGTGGTACGGGTCTGACAACGACATAACATTGGGCGAAGCCCACAGAAACGGCTCGCCAGAAGGTACGAATATGGTGCAATGTGAGGGAACTGGGGCATGAACGGAACTGATGACGATACAGGTGGAGCAAAAACAGGCGGCTGCCTCGATAAACCCTCCCCAGGACGAGGTGGCGGGATGTCCTGGAGGAATGTGATGGGAAGATCAGTGCGATGGACGTCAGAGGTGTGTGGGTGGAACAGTGGAATCTCAGTAGGTGTGGAAACAGGTGCTACGGGAGGAGTGACGGGTAGCACAAACGGTGGGTAGTCATCATCCTCGATCCACCCGTTACGGGTGTCAGCTAGCGAGGATCAATGTGAGAAGCAAACGGTGCATGGTCAGCATGCACAGGGGCTGAAACAGGTACTACTGGTGCAATAATGGGTGCATCAATAACAGGAACATCAAGAATCAGTGGTAACTCGACGGGCGCAACAATGACAGGTGGTGCTATGTCTGGCATATCGACATGACCAGGATCAGGTAAAGGGTCTGGCAAATGTGCAACAGCTGGGGCCTCAATGGGGTCATAATCAACGACCGGCTCCGGACCAACAGGAGCAGGCTCATCAGGCAAAAACTCGACCTCTGGCTCTGGGTCAACGTCGAGGAAAACGAGAGGCGCAACAGACATCGCCATGTCTGAGTCGGAATCAGAGGAATAGAGTTGTATGCCCTGAATGTGCAGTGAAGCGGACGCTACAGACTCGAATGAGTAAGCACCAAACAGATCAAAAGGAGCCTCCTCAATGGGAGCCTCAACTGGAAAGACAGGATCAGCAATGGGCATATCAGCAGGAATCTCAGCCAAGGGAACAACAGGGTCGACAACAGGGTCATCAGCAACAGGGACATCGGCATCCATGAGGGCCACTCCATCTTGGTCACCCTCCTGGGGACCCTCTAGGAACAAATCGACGTCATCATCGGCGAACTCATCATGAGGCTGATCCTCGAGAGGAACTGTGGCGATCGGTAGAGGAGCAGGGACCTGAAGAAGAGGTAGGTCCCCATCGAAAGGGCCATCAGCAATAGGAATATCATCTCCAAAATCAGGAAGAGCAAACGGCTGGAAATCATCCCCATCCGTGCTAGTAGTGTCTGACGTGTACACCTCACTCTCTGACAGAATCTCATCGTCCGACACGATCGCTAAAGGATCCAAAGTGTCCGATACTCCAGTATCTGAAGATGATGGCATGGTGTCTGTAACACATCCACACATATGCACATATATCAACATGAAATCAAATAAACATGTAAGTCACAATAATGCAAACAAGTAATCCTCCTAGTCTTCCCAGACTACCCCTCCCAGCCTCTCAGACTGAACTTCCTAGCCTCTCAGACTAATTCCCTGGTCTCTAAGACCAACCTCCTAGTCTCTAAGACTAAACCTCCCCAATCTCCAAGATTGAATCCCTCAGTCTCTAAGACTGAACCTTCCCAGCCTCTAAGGCAGAACTCCCTCAATCTCTAAGACTGAAATATAATTTTTTTGAAAAGTGTATTTGTGCCTTTTTGTTTGTAAAAATGTTTTGTACCCTGGATCTGGACATTTAGTGTATGCAATGTAAAAATGTTTTCGTGAGAGCCCTAGTGATCATAGTCTAGACTCGAGAAAGAATCCGAGTTTGCTATGATCGAGGCTCTGATACCAAGCTGTCACACGCTGGCTTTTGCGGAAGCGTGGGTTTATTTTGGTGTGACTTCTTAATACCATAGCAACAATCATAACAATGCTATATGAAAATAAACACATGATGATCATCCATTCATTAAATTTAAAGTTACCACAACATCATTGTTTAAATTGTCGACACATAAAACAAAATACAACCATGACATAGTTAAAACGTGTTCATACGACACAGCAAAAGACTTAAATAAAAACGTGGTTTAGAGACATGTAACCCGTCCAGGTAAGGGTTACACCTCCTAAACCTGGATGACATCATTATTCACTACGCAGCTTGACACGATTGCACACTTCGCTAGATCCATTAATTTCCTGAAATACATGTAGTTTGAAAAATCAACAAAACTTGAGCGAGTTCATGTAAAAGTGAGTATGTATAAACCTTTCATGTATGAATAAAAGTCCCTGGTATGTAGCAATAAGGAAAAAGAGATCACTAATGGTTGCAAAGCCACTGGCATGTGTGAAAAGGTGCAGGAAGACTCAAACCTAGCAAATTTGTTACCGGGCTTCGGCTTTAAGACACAGTCACCTCTATGGGCCGCCCCGGCCTCATGGGTGTGGGCTCGCTACACCCAAATAGATCTATCACTCATGTCCCTCGGTCCTAACAACGAGGATTGATGGCCTTAAGTGTTGTACCCACCCTTCACATGATCTAGTAGTAAAAACCCTCCCTACGCTAACCATACCATGTAAATAAATGTCTGTAAAATTGTCGCATGTATTTCACCCCCGAAGTACAAAACTGAAAACAGTTAAAGAGAAAAGGGGGACATGAACTCACAGAAGTGCGTCTCCTGAATAGAATCGTCAATCCAAACTAGATCTCCTACGCGACGACCTACACGTACTAATGTCTATTAGACGAACGGGCCGTGTCTTGGCTTAGGGTTTAATGTTCTGAGTCGCGTTACTTTGACATTATTCCAAGTTTGTGACTACTTGTTAAAATAATAATAATTATTTTAACCCAAGTTTTGTTTTTAGGGTTTTGGAATAATAGTTAGGCAACTATTTTGTATCCAAATTTCTCAAGTATTTTGTACGCGTATTTCCTTTCCAAGGATGGGGGTATTTATACATGTATTTTGTGATTAAAGTTCTTGACATTATATATTCCCAAGTCCCACTTTAGAAAAATATACAATAACTTATTTATCCAAAAATAATATATCCCAAATATATATATTTCCACGTATGCTAGAAAAATATATCATATCTTCTCAAAATAATATATTTTCTACTAGTTTCCAAAAATATGTTATACGTTGTGATAATTCATATTTTTCGTTATCAAAATATTATCCATCCAATACGTACCAATAACGGCATTTTGTTAAGTTATAGTATTTTTCTCTAAATAATATAACTAGTTCCCAAATCCACAATTTATCACACAATCGGTTTAGCAAAATATATATTCTTAATATGTATACTTGTCCATTTTTATGTTACGAAAATCAACCTCCGGCACTTAGTATTTTTGTGATAAAAATCATGGCGAAGTTTATTTTGAAAACAAGGTTAAAAATATATTCGTAAGCACTTGCTAGAAAAATATTTTCTAAGTGTTGAAATTTTAAAAAAAATTTCGCCAGAGTTTCCCTTAAAAACGGAGGTGTCCATGCTATTAAGCATATCATTTTCTTTTCAAAATCAATCACAACAATCCTTGAACCATTTTTACATTATCAAGAGCAAAAATATGTGTGTTTCACACTAGTCATGAACTTGATATATTTCGAAAACGCGTAGTAACTTGGTAAAGCTTTTAGTAGACTGAGTTACCTTTCGAAACGTATTTATTACTCTAAAAATTGTAGGATCGTATTCGGCCCTGTTTGAGTCGATCAGAAGAATTCCTATCCAAAACAAGAGGCGGAAACTAATGTTCTGGTGCGATTTCAGCAGAATTCACTTTAAACTGTTGTTGTATTGATCTTGAATGCAGTTACAACCCCTGGCAACACTTCGGCAGCACTTCGTGGCTCACCGGAAGACAACACCTACAACTATATATGAGGTTTTGCTCAAATGACCTATTTAAAGTCTCACAGGTTTCGCTTATACATACATGTTCACATAAGCAAAACTACTCAATTACCACATGAGCGAAACCTGCTTTGACACATGAGCGAAACCTAGGCCAATGACACATAAGCGAAACCTAGTCTAACACATGTTTCTTGGATTTCGTGCCATGTTCAATCCTATACAACACTAGACTCGATACAAGACGTAGTCGACAGACGTAGTGCACCAACAAACTCCCCCTCGGATGTTGACGGAGTCTTCAGTGTTGAGTCTTTGATTGTCAACCTACAGTCTTTATCAGTCTTCAATCTTCCTCTGAAGTATTTGTCATTGCAAGAATCCTCAATCTCTATCTTCATCATCAACAAACTCCTCTCACTTGACTGTTGACACGGTGTCTTCAGACTCCCCCTCTCAATCTGCTGGGATCGTAGTCTGGAATTCACAGCTTCAAGATTCATCTCAAGATCGTTACCTGGCTCTATTCCAGCACAGGATAGTCACCTGGAATCCATTTACCTACACAATCTCTACCCACACAAAAGTTTCTTTAAAGATTAAACCTTCAAACTTTTAGAAACTTTTGCAAGAAATCACAGAAATGATTTTATACACAGGATCTTTTACTGACTCTTATCAAGTAATCTTAACAACTTCACATACTCTCTCCCAAACCTGTTCTTCATGTTTAGCACTTGGAATTTCGAAAATCAGCTTCTCACCACCAGTCGTCGAAAATCTTTTTGAATTTTGTCAAAAATTTATGCTAAAACACACAAAAATCTTTTTGAATTTTCTGAAAGATAATAACTGACACCACTTGTAAACTCAAGAAAAATGCAGAAATGAAATATTTACAGACAATATTTTTGTGAGTTCGTGCAAGAGGATCATATCAGTTTTTGAAACATATCACCAACGTCGTTAAGCTTGATTACATCTTAAGTTCTAAACAATTTACCTAGATTGTCAGTATGTTTGTCCACTTAAATTTTCACACAAAGTTCAACTGTTTTGAGATACGCAATTAGTGTCTTAATTACTTAAACTTATTCGCGTGTCCCACCACTTGAATATACTCCCGTATCCAGATCCCAATATTCAGTCTTACAGGTGAATATACCACAGATGATATCTGTAAAGAGGTTATTATGCGAGGGTCGTGAGAGCTCAGGTCGATACTTCCGTATACGCAGAGAGATGACGGCTTCGACTTTCGGTGTGTCTCCTTTAGAGGATCTTTTGATTACAACAGCAACGACTATCAATTTTATTGTTTCATCAGCTTGCTGAGGGCGAGCTTATATTGCAAAGCTTTTTGCAAAAAGTATTATCCGGGGACTAGGTCAGTATTTCCATACAGCAGAAGTCCCGGGATAATACCCCAGATATCACTGAGCATAAAGACCTAGTATCTCAGAATAAGGGACCTTTCAAACAAGATTTCAGGGGTTACCTATATATCCAAGAAGTCGTTAACCCACAGAATAAGCAAGTTTGAATTTAGATTTATATCTCGTTACAGTTTACTGAATGTGTAAAAACCTACTGACACATCCACAGTAAGATTGTTTATCACATTTTGACTTTACATTTCTTTAGCGTGTTGTGATAGTCCACTGATGTACTATCATTTCCTCTATTATGCAACAAAAACTCATTTTTCAGTTTTATCATGTTTTTGGCTTTTTCAAATTTTCTGATGTTTTTGGATTTTCTTAAAATTTCTTACTCCCCCTAAAATTCAAATACATCTAATGAAAATTGAAAACAAATTGTACAGAACATGACAACTGATATCGAATCGCTTCAATTCTCCATCCATTTGGCTTTTAAACAATCAGAACTTCCCCTCACAACAAACTATTTTCCCATAATGATTTCAAAACACTTAAGTTTGTTTTAATCAGAATGGTTTTTTCGGAAAATAAGTTTTGTTGATTTTACCACTTGTAAAATTGGGGATCAAATCATCACATTGTTTGCTAATTTTATGAATGATAGTTAACTCAAGTTCAATTTAATGACCTTGATTTAACCACTTGTAGAATCAATCTGATTCACATTCTGAACCACTTGTAAGATAAACCGTTAAGCATTTCAAACCTGTTTTTCAACCAATTACCATCTGTTGGTTGAATTCTCAAGGTGCCGATTCCTACTCCTCGCTTACAAACCTGGGAGTTCCGGCCAGTCCTGCAAAATTTCTCAAATACAGACTAAGAAAGATGCCGATTCATGGTCCACGATTAACAACTTGGGATCTCCAGCAAGTCAGGTTTTTACTCTTTGAAAAATATATCCACCCAAGCCTGACCTTCCTTGGGTGTAACAATTTCTTCTTCGTTTTTACTTTTAACAGACTTGTGAACACGTCTTTTAGAAGCATAAAAATCTTTGACACTTTTGGCCTTACCATTGACCATTTGTCCAAAAATACGTTTCACATTTCCGTTGAAAGTCTTTTCAAGATCAAATTTCTTCTTGTCAGAATAAAATTGATTTGAAATTTCAACTTTTCCAACTTTCTTCATAAAATTTTCAGCACGCAACGGTGGAAAATTTTCATCGTTCATAATTGGAACTTTTCTTTCAACATTTTTCTCAACACTTGGCTCCTCTGATTTTGTGGAATCAGATTCATCACCAGAATTCTTACCTGAACCTTTCACAACCCATTTTTGATTTTTCACATCTTCTTTTCTCTTCAAAACATTCTTTGAACATTCTCCTTTTTCAAAAGTTGAATTTTCAAAGCCTGTAAACTTTCGGGTTTTCAGTTCAGTGTTATCCATAACTTTCTCTTTCATTTTACCAGAGACTTCCTATTTCGGTTTGAATGTCTTCGGACAATTCCTAGCAACATGACCAACAGTTTTACACTGAAAACATGTTCTTTTTTCAATCTTCTCCTGAACTACATTCTTCATCAACTCTTCTTGCTTCTTGGCAAGGAATTCTCGGTTTGTCTACTTTTTGAATGCTTATTCTTTTTCAGCTTCTGAAGTTTTTCCTGAAACAAACACAGTTTTTGGTTTATATATTTTTTCATTTTTATAGTTTTTCGGTGGAACAAAACCTAATCCTTTCTTTTTGAAATTACGATTATGGTTTGATTTCTTTTGGAAACTGTAACTACAATTGTAACCCATTTTCTTGTTAATTCTTTGTTGATCTCTTGAAGTGTATTGTTTAGGTTTTCCATTAAGATTTAAATCTTTTATTTCAGAAATATTAATTTCTGTGATTTTGAAAACCTTGTTGATCATTTCAAATTTAACACTTCTTATTGGAAAACTCTCATCAGAATATAATTTGTCAGAATCTTTCAAAGTATATGCCACTTTGACCGATTCATCATTCAAATTAGATTTTGATAGCAAAAATTGTTTCTCATAAACCCATTTGTCCTTTTTGATTGTAGACTTTGACGCATCGGACTCAGACTTTGACTCGGGTTTGGACTCCATGTTTGACTCCTCACTGTCATCTTTATCTAACACTTGATCAACCACACTTTTTATCAACTTTGACTCATGATCAGTGTCGGACGACGTGTATGTAACATCAATATTTTCTGGCAAGCTATCCGACGGCCCAGACTCCCATTGTAAGTTTATTGCCTTTTCGACTCTTTCGGAATTTGGTTTTCGAGGTGAATATCCATTTTCGACCGGGGGCGGACATCTATTGTAGACCACACTTGATTTCTTACCAGAACTTTTCACTTTATCTTCATCTTTTGTCATGAATTTCTTTTCCTCGGACGTCTTCATTTCTTCAAACGTCTTTAAATCCTTCACGATCGGATAAATCCTGTCAACAACAAAAGTAGAACATGAGTAACTTTCTAATAACTTGTTGACTCTCTCAGTTTCTATCTTTTGTGTTGCCAACTTTAACTCCAGATCAGCACATTTCTTTATGTGAAAGTTGACCTCATCAAGCTGTCTTAAGTAAGCTATCTTTAGCGTATTCATTGCCACAACTTGTTCACCGTTTGAATCAGTATACTTATTGATTTCTCTGTTCATTGTATCATAGGATTCTTTCAATATGTTTATGTTATGCAGCAACTCATTGTTCTGCTTGATTAAAGAATCACAATTCATGCACTTTTCAGGAACTTTGACTGGTTAAGCATCAATTTTGACTTCAAATTCAGGAACCTCTTTAATAGTTCTGTTTGATCTTAAGAATTCAGCTCTTCTCTTTTTCTCAGCTTCAGCTTCAGCTTTTAATCTCTCTTCCTCTTCTTCCTCTTCTTCAAGCTTTTTCCGTCTTGCTTCAGCAGCTTCCATGACTTTTCTGCACTTTTCAGCACATTTCAAATCATAAGCATTTGCAATGAAAGCATTAACATTTGAAATGTTTTTGGACATCTCTTTGGCCATAAGTTCTTGATCTGGGCAAAAATTGTCCCAACAAAAACCTTCAGCCAACTTTTCATCATCTTGTTCAGCCAAACACACTTTGCTGTTTGTTGGAAGATACTTTTCCCAGGTAAAATTATCATATTTGCCCTGATTAACTAGACATGCTCTTTTTGAACCTTCAATCACATCTCTTCCGTGAGCAGTTTGTGCCTGATGCGGTGCTGGTGGTGTGACTTGATGATAAATCGCCTTTTTGTGATAATCGTTGTTTCCAAAAGGATTCTGGGCTCCAGTAGCTTCACGATTTTTGCACTCCCTCTTGAAATGCCCCTTTTCCCTGCAACAAAAACATGTAACTTTAGATTTATCAAAGCCTAAAGTTGAAACATTTGCATCACAGAAATCATCTCTTCCCGTAATTTGTTTAAACTTCTCAGCTCGTCGTGCCACACTAGCCATGCACCATTTAATGTCCATTAATTCCATTTCCTCGGCATCAATTTGATCCTAATCTTCTTTCGTGAGCATTGGATTACCGATCTTTCCGGCCACAAAACTACTATAGGACTCTAAAATCATTCCCAACAAAGACATTTGATTTTTAGCAACCTCTTCAGTATAATCTTGATCATTTTCAAGACTTAGAACAATATTGCACTGAAGTTTTCTTCCATTCTTTGTTACTAAAATGTTTGGATCGAATGATGAAAATCTTGTGCTGCTTGATCCCTGGGATGATTTCTTTTCAGAAGAATCTTTCACACTGTAAGCAGTTTCAATTTTTGGAGAATGATTTGTCGATCCAGTAGCACCACTCTTGTAGTACAAGCTGATATCCTGTTCTCCATCGTAATTCTTCATCCTGGCAATCTTCCTTTGCTCCATTTCTTGAGCTTCCAAGTGTTTGATGAAGTCTCCCAGTGTCATATTTTTATAATCTTTTCTGTTGGATCTCAGCATCATCAGAAACGTTCCCCATGTTTCATGTGGTAGCGCATCTGCAAGTTTTTCAATCAATTCATCAGTATCTTTCTTAATTCCAAGTTTTGTCATATTTCTCACCAAGTTACAATATCTATCAATTATTTGCTTGGTGTTTTCAGATTTTAAACCACGGAATAAATCAAACTTTTTCTTCATGAGAGACATTTTGTCTTTGAGCATATCATCACTACCAACAAATTTTGCTTCCAATTCTGTCCAAATTGAATAAGCAGTTCCATCATGTTGAAGTAATATCAGGATATCTTCTTTTATCGCTTGCTGAAGCAGACTCACCATCAGTTTCTCATCTCGATATTTCTTTTTATCTTCTGTACTCATTTCTCGAATTGTTAATTGCACACCATTTGTTGTGGGTCTAACATATGGTTCCTCAGTGTGTTCCCACGCATCCAAATGATAAGCTTCGACCCAGTTTCCAAACCGTTCAGACCACGCATTATAATCGTCAATATCCATGAGTTTAGGTGGTTTCTGAGACGTCCCGGTTTCATTTTCAAGTAAAGCATTCTGTGTGATTGTAATCGGACTAGCAAAGGCGTTATAGAATTCATTGTCCATTGTTCAATGTTCACAAGTTCACAAATTTCCAAGCTTAGGCAAAACTGTTCCTTGGAGCGAAACCACTAATGTGTCACAAAAAGCGAAACCTCCAAAGTTGTCACAAAAGCGGCACCTCGAGTGTCACTAAGAGCGAAACCTCAAATGTCTTATGAGCGAAAACTCTAAAGTGTCTTAAGAGCGAAACCTTTTGAGCGAAACTACTGAAGTTTATGTCCACAAGAGCGAAACTACTTGATCCTTGGAGCGAAACTAGCTGATGACGTCACTTTTTGAATGAATCCATAAAAGCGAATCCTCAAAAATCCAAAGTTTTAGATCGATTTTAGCTTTGAAACTTTCAAGGGTTTATTAATGCATGATTCCGAGTGCTGTGTGTGAAATTGAGCTGGTTTTATCGTTAAAAATTTTAAAATTTTGAAGAAAGTGTAGAAAATCAGAATAAATGCAGCTAAAATGGCAAGAACTCTTCCTCTTGAGCTCTGATACCACTTGTAGGATCGTATTCGGCCCTGTTTGAGTCGATTAGAAGAATTCCTATCCAAAACAAGAGGCGGACTCTAATGTTCTAGTGCGATTTCAGCAGAATTCACTTTAAACTGTTGTTGTATTGATCTTGAATGCAGTTACAAGCCCTGACAACACTTCGGCAGCACTTCGTGGCTCACTGGAAGACAACACCTACAACTATATATGAGGTTTCGCTCAAATGACCTATTTATAGTCTCACAGGTTTCGCTTATACATACATGTTCACATAAGCAAAACTACTCAATTACCACATGAGCGAAACCTGCTTTGACACATGAGCGAAACCTAGGCCAATGACACATAAGCGAAACCTAGTCTAACACATGTTTCTTGGATTTCGTGCCATGTTCAATCCTATACAACACTAGACTCGATACAAGACGTAGTCGACAGACGTAGTGCACCAACAAAAATCATTCTCACAAAATGGTTTAGTGTTTACAACTTGTAAACAATTTTTACAAAAATAGACTCTTGAACTCTTCTTGTAAATAAAACATTTTCATACTTGTCGTATCTCTAAAAATAGTGTAGGTGTTTGTAATCGTCATGGTTTTCCAAAAACCGCTTTTCTAACTTAGTTTCTTACAAAAATCCTTTGTAAATTCTTGGATTTACAAACTCATCAACTTACTAGTTAATTTATATTTTGTGAAAAATCATTTTCATCAAGTTCATGTCTAACTAGAAAGTGGTTATTTTTCGTAACACGTAACCATTTTCTTTTCTTGTTAAATCATGTTTCCTAACATTATATAACAAGATCATATGGTGATTAACATCACGAAACCAAAAATCATCATAAAACTAACAACATACTCATGACTACATCAAACTAGTAGCATTTCACTTTCACGTTAATCTTTTATGTTCAAGCTTCATGTAAAGTTTCGTGTTCATCTTTTTAGTGTTCTTGTTTCCTTAGTGATTTAAACATAATCATCATACTACATATTTCAACTAAGAAACAAGATGAAACAAGGTGTAACAAGACTTACTACTAGCACAAGGCTAGGGTAGAATCTAGTGAAGAAGATGATGAAGAAATGATGAAGAACAAGCAAGAAAGAAAGCTCCTTGAAGTCCCACAAGTTGCAAGCTCCCTTAATCCTTCTTCTAGACTTGAATGAGACTTGAAAATGGATGAATGGGGCGGTGGAAGGGTGGTGATGGTGACGGTTGAAGGTGAGCCAAGAACGAGGGAGAGAGAGTGAAGGTGTGGGTGTGATCTTGTGAATGATGGTGATATCTAGAGTTCCATTCTTATAGAACATGTTCTCATCTTTTGGTCACCTCTACAAGTAACATCTAATAAACAAATGGGATTAAATCTAGTAGAAGATTATGTAGTATGGTGAAAATGTTGGGTGGGTCCTACGTGGGACCGAAATCGGTTTAGGGGGGTTGGTTGTAACTTTTTCAACTAATAAGTAAATGGTAGTTAGAATTCAAGTATTATGATGATATATGATAGTTAGTTGCTTTTTAGT
Source organism: Helianthus annuus (assembly GCF_002127325.2). NCBI lineage: Eukaryota > Viridiplantae > Streptophyta > Magnoliopsida > Asterales > Asteraceae > Helianthus > Helianthus annuus. Next base: position 74,794,836 of record NC_035433.2, read on the forward strand.
GGGTGTTAGGGTATTCGGGGATCACGACAAGCCAAGAAATAGTGAAACAATGTGTTTGGCAAAAATTTAGTGTTCCGGGTAATGTCCGGTTATTCGGTTGGATACCGTTCCGTTAAAGTGTTTAATTATTCCTTAAAGTGTCTTTTATGTATATTTTTGCATCACAATTAATCCCCGACACTTAGGAAAGTATACAGGACCATTCTGCCATATTTTTGCACTCTACTCGTATTTTAAAATGCTGAATTTTATTAGTGAGTGCAGAATTCTGCATTTAAAGTGTGTTTTAGGCACTTCCCGGCACTGTAACTAGCACCTAGTGACACAGTTTTATGGTCCTTACTTCCCTACACTCCATACTAGTGTAGTACCTTAACCCTGGCTCATACCGGGCCTTAAAAACTTTGTCTGTCTATTGCTGGCATTGTCAGCATGTTTCTGAATTATCCGTTCAGTGTGCTAACTGTGCTTTGTGCATCAAGTATGTCACTAAAGTTTGTGTGTAATATACAGAGTGACAGTATGAAATATGATGCATATGTATGTATGATGCAGAAATCATAAAGCAGTTTAGGTTATTAGTTGTAATCAAGCACAGTCATTAAGCACATAATTAAAATTAATTAATTGTACAGTACCTGTAATTGTGAGGGTTGTCACATGTTTGGGGAACCGAACAAGAGGATGCCTTTCAAACTCTAAAGCGTATACTTTGCGACGCTCCCGTACTCGCGCTACCCGATGGAAACGATGACTTTGTAGTCTATTGCGACGCCTCTAACCTAGGTCTTGGTTGTGTCCTTATGCAACGGGATAAGGTTATCTCGTACGCCTCTCGACAGCTCAAAGTTCACGAGAAGAACTACACAACCCACGATCTCGAACTTGGTGTAGTTGTTTTTGCGTTAAAGATTTGGCGACACTACCTTTATGGTACTAAGTGTACGGTCTTCACCGACCATAAGAGCCTACAATACATCTTGAACCAAAAGGAACTGAATGTGCGCCAATGCAGATGGGTCAAACTTCTCAACAACTACGACTGTGAGATACATTACCACCCAGACAAAGCAAATGTCGTTGCCGATTCTCTTAGCCGACGAAGCTATTTACATAGTGTTCGTAATGTTGAAGCCCAACACGACCTCGAAGCCCTCATTCGCGACACTCAACACACCTGTTTTCTCGAGAATACTTTGAAGGACGAACGAATTCTTGGATCTGAAAATCAACTAGTGAATAAACCGAATGGTATTTTTCACTGTCCCAACCATATTTGGATCCCTAGTCGCAATAACCTTCGGGAGATTTTGCTGACTGAAGGCCACAAATCCCGATATTCCATTCATCCCGGTGCCGACAAGATGTACCAGGACCTCCGTGCCAGATATTAGTGGCCAGGAATGAAGAAGGATATCGCTCTCTATGTTTCAAAATGCCTAACTTGTTCAAAAGTCAAGGCTGAACATCAACGACCCTCTGGCTTACTCGTACAACCCGAGATCCCGATGTGGAAATGGGAGAGTATAGCTATGGACTTCATTACGAAACTCCCTCGCACGCCATCAGGTCACGATAGCATTTGGGTTATCATTGATCGTCTTACGAAATCCGCCCACTTCTTACCAATACGAGAAGACTATAAGGTTGAACGATTAGCACGAATCTATACCGACGAAGTCATCTGTCGACATGGGACACCTCGTGACATCATCTCTGACCGCGATGGTCGATTTACCTCGCGTCTTTGGGAAACTTTTCAACCCGCTCTCGGTACTACTCTTAATCTCAGTACCGCTTTCCATCCCCAGACCGACGGTCAGACTGAACGCACGATTCACACCCTTGAAGACATGCTTCATTCGTGCATTATAGATTTTGGTTGTAATTGGGATTCGCATTTACCTTTAGTTGAATTCTCGTACAACAACAGTTATCACTCTAGCATTCAAATGGCACCCTTCAAGGCATTATATGGAAGAAAATGTCGATCGCCTATTGTATGACACGAGATTGGAGACGCGTAAATTACCGGTCCTGAGTTAATACAAGAAACGACTGACAAGATCCTCTAGATACGAGACAATATCTTGAAAGCTCGGAGTCATCAAAAGAGTTACGCCGATAAACACCGCAAGCCCCTTGAGTTCGAAGTTGGCGATCACGTACTCCTAAAGGTTTCACCTTGGAAGGGGGTGATCCGATTCGGCAAGAAAGGAAAGCTAGCGCCTCGATACGTTGGACCCTTTAAAATTCTGGAAAGAATTGGCAAAGTGGCATACCGACTCGAATTACCGGAGGAACTCAGCAACGTACATCCAACTTTCCACGTCTCGAACCTCAAAAAGTGTCTAGCCGAAGAAAACCTGCATGTCTCTCTCGAGGATTTGCAAGTTAAGGAAACTTTACACTTCGTGGAAAAGCCAGTAGAAATCATGGACCGAGAGACCAAGTAACTTCGACGCTCACGCAATCCTATAGTGAAGGTTCGCTGGGAAGGCAAACCCGGCGCCGAGTTCACTTGGAACTCGAGAGTGATATGAAAGCTAAATATCCACATCTCTTCGTTACGCCTGCGCCTTAATTTCGGGACGAAATTTCCTAAAGTAGGGGAGGCTGTAACAACCCGACTTTCCGGGTTCTTACTTAGATCTGTCATTTCTTGCTTAATTAACTTGTACTCCCGAGATTTCGATTATCGTCATGGGTAGAATATTTTTAAACCATGTTTTACAACGCATTCACAACGCTTATTCAAAACGCATTTATCGCGTTTAACGCTATTACAACGCATACTATTAAAACGCATCTCATCACATATCACATCGCATGTTTATACTAAACGCTATCGCATCGCAATCTCATCGCAACACGAAATGCAGATTTACTTTTATGCATCTTAGTTATTATGTGTGTTATTTGTGTGATTACTTGTTTAATGATATGTGTTTATCTCATCGCAACGCTTACTCGCAACTCGCTTAAACGCAACGCAACGCTTAACGCACGAAACGAAAGTTGGAAAACTAACTCGCACAACTTGGCCGATCGAATGACCACTCGGTCGAATGGACATCCGTCTGGATGACCATCCGATCGACTGGCCATCCGACACCTCGCTCCACTGCCTTACCCTCTCTCACCCTATAAATACCCGCCTGTCACATCACTGTTCACTGATGTGACAGCTTCATTCGACCAGACGCTCCCAAGTCCCTTTCAAGCACTTTTTCTCTCGATCCAAGGCCATTTCGTAAGTATTTCTTCCTAAATTTTGTGCTTCCATCATCACTACACACTTTCTCATCATCTTCTCCATCAAAATCACTGATTTTCACCATGAAATCACCTGATTTGGACTCCTTGAAAGTGACATCATCTCAGTTGCATATGCAAACTGTAGTGTGACATCATCCCATCAAGATTGATCCAGATCTAAAGGATTTATACACATTTTAACACGAATCTCAACAAGATCTAAACATTCTCAACTGATTTCAAATTTTCTTTAACTTTTATTCAATTTTCACTCAAAACCGATGGAATCTAGACTCATTCAGGCTCTCTACTCATTCTCTAGTGGAGAACCGGTCTGAAACCGAATTTCTACCGGAGAGATGACTGATTCACGGGTTGAGCATGAAACTCCAACAAGGGCAGTTAGCCCGATCGAATGGGGTGATTCCCATCCGATCGACGGAGCTGGTGTCACGGCCCTTGACCCGGTTTGACCCGTTTCAGGGGCCGTGGTACAGGAAATCCCGTGGTATTTAATTTAGGCGACAGCGGAAGTCTTTTTTTTAAAACAGGATCTTTTAAATACTTAAATGCCCGTTTAGTTTATTACATAAACTTTAGGGATAAAACCCTGTAATTTACAATAAGATGATTTCCCGGGGAAATCTTTATTTCTCAAAACATGTTTATTTATTCACATGGAGCCACTTTTCTAAGCTTGTAGTGCTTCATGGCACTTTTCTTGGATCACAACAGATCACCTGAAACATGTTTGAAAAAGGTTTTGTCAGCAGGGAAATACTGAGTGAATCATTCAGTTTTACTAAAATGACACATTGTTATAATCTACAGTATTAAGAGCGATTACAATGTTTTCATATCAACCAACTACCCACAGTACTTGTCACTCGACCGGATCTGTGACTGTGGTCATATCACTGTTGGGTCCGTTCACCCACAAGTGACGTAAATCACTAATTAGGTCCGACTACCTAATAGTGTATATCATGGTTTAGGCCCGCTCACCTAAAATGATACAAACAGTAGTAATGTGCACAATACCCCACATACCGGCTGTAATTTGGTGATTACAAAGACTTAATCCCTGTTAATTATAACTTTGGAAAATAATTTGGAGTATTGTAAAACAGTTGATAAAAAGAGAATGGCTCACTTTGCAGATTTAACGAGCAGAGTATAAGCTTTACTGATTAGCCTTTTTAACCTAATTTAGATAACAATGCACACACAAACAGGATTAGTAACTAATTCAGCAGTTACGTCAATTCACGAGATTAAACCCTCACAACTATTATCAAGTGCGATACTTAACAATCCAATGGATTCACAACGAATGACAGAGCATAGTCCGAATTCGAACAGCACTCAAACATTCAAGTCGAAATCACAATGAATAACAAAGTATAAGCTCAAATTGAGCAGCACTCGGACAATCGTTGGATAGTTATAATCGATTGGACGTTGAATCGTAATAGCGATCGAGTTATTACCCTGATTGCGGCAGCGATTCGTGAATTGTGTGTGTTTGTGCAGTATTCAGACGATATCTCTATGTGTATTTTGAGTTTTGAAGTCGAATGAACAGAAAACTTCAAGTGCCAACCCCACCTATTTATACTGAAATTTTGTCTTTCTCGCGTGTCGAGACAGGGACATATGTACCTGTCGCGTGGCGCGACGGGTAGCAATTCTAGGGTAGGGTAGGTTCGTGTCCAGATAGCTTGGATGAGTTGACACTGAAACGAAATTTTACTTCTACAGCAAGAATTTAAGATAATTATCAGCTAGGGTTTACCCCCCCCCCCCCCCGAGTTTTAGGGGCCCTGATCCTGATTCCGATTGTTATGAAAATTTTAGGGTATATGCAGAATTGCTTGGGTTTCTTAATTAGGGTTTCCTTAATAGTTAATTACCATACTAAATATTAATTTTAGTGAGAGTTGTTACATCCTCCCCACCTTAAGAAAAATCTCGTCCTCGAGATTTCACTGAAATAGATGAGGGTATTTCCGCTTCATTTCTGATTCCAGTTCCCAAGTGTATTCTGGTCCTCTCTTCGAATCCCATTTGACTTTGACTAACACTAGTCGCTTGTGTTTGAGAAACTTGACTTTCTTGTCCTCTATCTGCAGTGGTTTCTCTACGAATTTTAACTTTTCATTTACCTCCACATCTTGAAGAGGTACTACCAGGGATTCGTCTGATAAACATTTCTTGAGATTGGATACATGAAATACATCATGTACTCCAGCTAGTTCTTCTGGTAGTTATAGGCGATAAGCAACTGGTCCGATTTGTTGCATTACTGAAAATGGTCCTACGTATCTTGGACTCAACTTTCCTTTCTTACCGAATTGTACTACTCCTTTCCAAGGATTTACTTTCAAAAGTACGTTGTCTCCTATCTGAAATTCTAGTGGCTTGCGGCGATTGTCTGCATAGCTTTTCTGGCGATCTCTAGCCGTCTTCAATCTTTCCTTGATTTGGGTTATCTTGTCAGTAGTTTCTTGTACAATCTCTGGACCTGATAATTGATTTCTCCTATTTCTGCCCAACAAACTGGGGTTCTGCATTTGCGTCCATACAGTGCTTCGAATGGAGCAGCTTCGATGCTTGAATGATAACTATTGTTATAGGAGAATTCAATTAATGGTAAATGGCTATCCCAATTACCACCAAAGTCAATTACGCATGCTCAAAGCATGTCTTCCAAGGTTTGTATCGTCCTTTCACTTTGTCCGTCTGTTTGAGGATGATATGCAGTACTTAAATTAAGTCGAGTTCCCATTGCCTCCTGGAAACTTGTCCAGAAATGGGAAGTGAAACGACTATCTCTATCCGATACAATGGAGAGTGGGACTCCAAGTAAGGATACTATTTCATCTACATACAACTTGGCTAACCTTTCCATGCTAAAGGTTTCCTTCATTGGTAGAAAATGAGCTGATTTGGTTAATCGATCCACAATTACCCAAATAGCATCATTACCTTTTCTGGTTTTGGGTAACTTAGTAACAAAGTCCATTGTTATGAGTTCCCATTTCCATATAGGCATTTCTAGCTGTTGTAGTAGTCCTGAAGGTTTCTGATGTTCGGCTTTAGCTTGTGAACAGGTTAAACACTTAGATACGTATTCAGCTATATCCTTTTTCATTCCTATCCACCAAAAATTGTTTCTTAAATCTTGGTACATCTTATTATTTCCTGGATGTACAGTATACCTTGATTTATGAGATTCTTCTAAAATCTTATTTCTTAATTCTCCTTGTTTAGGTACCCAAATTCGTTTCTTGCGGAATCTCCAAATTCCATCCTTTCCTTGTTCTAGTTCCTTTAGGTAACCTTTCATTCCTTCGGCATCGTCCTTGATACCGTTTCCTGAATTTTCTTCAATTGTTCCATTAAATCTAATTGTAGATTTAATCTAAGAGCACGGACTCGCTTTTGCTTTTCATGATACTTACGACTTAAGGCATCTGCGACTACGTTCACTTTTCCTTCGTGATATTGAATATCACAGTCGTAATCACTTAGGATTTCCATCCACCTTCTTTGCCTCATGTTTAACTCTTTTTGCCCAAATATATACCTTAAACTCTTATGATCCGTATAGATGGTAAACTTACTTCCATACAGATAATGTCTCCAGATTTTAAGGGCAAAGATTATGGCTCCTAATTCTAGGTCGTGAGTCGTGTAATTTTCCTCGTGCGTTTTCAATTGCCTAGAGGCATATGCAATTACTTTTTTGCGTTGCATCAACACACACCCGTATCCTAATTTTGAAGCATCACAGTAGACTTCAAAGTCTTCTGTTCCTTCGGGTAAAGCTAAAATTGGAGCATTCGTCAATCGGTGCTTTAAAATCTTAAAAGCTTCTTCTTGTCTATGTCCCCATTCAAACTTAACTGCTTTACAAGTTAGCTTAGTTAAAGGCACATCTATCTTAGAGAAATCCTTAATAAATCGTCTATAGTATCCAGCTAAGCCTAGAAAACTTCTAATTTCCATAGCCGTTCATGGGACCTTCCATTTGGTGATTGCTTCTATCTTGGAGGAATCTACGTGAATACCTTCGTGATTCACCATGTGACCTAAAAATTGTACTTCCTGCAGCCAGAATTCACATTTCGAGAATTTGGCATAAAGCTTTTCCTTTCTTAACAAAGTTAAGAGTGCATGCAAGTGCTCACAATGTTCTTCCTGGCTTTTAGAATAAATAAGTATATCATCAATGAAAACGATCACAAATTTATCCAAGTATGGTTTACAGATCCTATTCATCATGTCCATAAATGCGGCTGGAGCATTTGTTAGTCCAAAGGGCATGACTGTAAACTCATAATGTCCATACCTAGTTCTGAAAGCAGTTTTAAGTATGTCCTCCTCTTGTACTTTCAACTGGTGATATCCAGATCTTAAGTCTATCTTAGAGAAATACCTAGCACCTTGCAATTGATCAAAAAGATCATCAATCCTAGGTAGTGGGTATCGATTCTTAATTGTAATCTTATTTAATTCTCTATAATCGATATACATTCTCATCGATCCATCCTTCTTTTTCACAAACAACACTGGTGCACCCCAAGGGGATGAACTAGGTTGTATAAATCCTTTGCTTAGTAATTCATCTAATTACTTTTTCAATTCTAGCATTTCAGTAGGTGCTAATCGATAAGGTGCTTTAGCTATTGGTGTAGTACCTGGAATTAGATGAATTCTAAACTCTACTTCCCTATCGGGTGGTAACCCAGGTAGTTCTTCTGGAAAAATGTCTGGGTATTCTGCGACTACAGGGATATCCTGAAGTTCCTTGCTTTTAGTGTTACTGATTACAGAAATTATATACACTATTTCTTGTTTTCTTGAATAACTGGCCAATTTCATTACTGAAATGAATTTCAGTGGCTTTCGAGGTCTATCTCCTGTAATTAAAATTACTTCTTCTGTGGGAGTACGAATTTCTACGGAATTCTTATCACACAGGATTCGAGCATGGTTGGCTATTAACCAATCCATTCCTAACACTACATCGAATCCGGCTAATTTCATAGGTAACAGGTTTGCAGAAAATTTATGGCCTAAAAGTTCTATCTTTCCTTCTTGCAATACCTTATCTATGTTAACAGAATTTCCATCTGTCGTTTCGACTGTAAAGACCTGCCTAAGGGTGGTTAAGGGTAAGTTAAGAGCTTGGCAGAATGAAGTATTAATAAAACTTTGGTTTGCACCAGAGTCAAATAATACTTTTGCATAAACGTTATGAACTAAGAATGTACCGGCTATCACGTCTGGAATGAGCTCCGCTTCCGGCGTAGTCAACTGGAAGGCTCGTGCATTCTTCTTGGTAGCTCCGTCGGCCGTCTTAGTTTTATTATCTGCTGGTTTTGCTAGCTTAGGGCATTTTGTTTGAAAATGTCCAGGTTCTCCACAGTTGTAGCAAATTATTGTTTTCCTTCTACATTCTTCTTCCCGGTGTCCTATAGCTTTGCAAAAGTTACAGGTCACATTACACCTTCCAAAATGATTCTTTTTTGCAATTTCTGCAAAAAGGCGGATTTGCAGCTTGCCTCGTTCCTCTCTTCTTGAATCTACTGCTATTATTACCCATACGAAATCCTTGGGTAATCTTTTGTGCCAATTCCTTCTTTCGATCTTCTTCTCTTGCACGTACCAGTTCATCAGTTAGGATATTAGCTAATTCCACAGCATCATCAATAGTGCGAGGTCTCGCAGCTTTAACGATGTTACGGATTTCACTAATTAATCCCCAAATGTAGCGGGAAATGAGTACTGGTTCTGGCGAAGCCAGGGTAGGTACCACCTCTCGCATATTCGAAGAATGTCGAAGTATATTCCCGACAATCTACGCCTATCATACGATGGCTCAGGAACTTGTTGGCCATTTGTTCCTTTTCGTATTCGGGACAGAATTTTCTTTCTACAAGACTCTTAAATTCTTCCCAGGTCATCGCATAAGCCACTCTTCTTCCCTTTGCTTGTAGGACTGTGTTCCACCATTCTAGCGCCCCTTCTTTGAATAGATTTGAAGCATACATCACTTGATCTTCTTCAGTACATTTACTTATTGCAATTACTGCCTCGGTTTTCTCTAACCAACGCAGTGTTGCAGTTGCCCCTTCATTACCTGCAAATTCTGCGGGTTTACAGGCAAGAAATTCTTTGTAAGTGCAACCAGGTGTTGCAGCTTTCATTCTTTTTGGGAGTGGGGCTTGTTGCGGATCATGATTGTCATGATTGCCGCCTCCATTTATGCTGTTACTGCCATTATCTTCCGGAGTACGTTTACTAGGAATTAATTGTTGTGGTTCGACGGGTTTTTGAACAGCAGCCACAATTTCTGGAATAGCATTGGCTATCCCTTGAGCAATAAAGTGCTCAATATCTTGTCTAGTTATATATTGATCTTCTTGATTTTGCTCAGACTGATTAATTGGTTCACTATTAGCGTTTTCCATCTGCTAATAAATATTAATAGAAATTATTAGTGTTTAATTATGGATAACAAAATCACAGATAAATACATAGATCATTATAACATGCAAGCATAGCCAAAATTGTCGATGCCTCGACTTCTGTTTTGTTTTATATATTATACCTGCTTCAGTACACACTGTTTATCTTACATTGTTTTATTACCCATTTTACAGAGTCAGTTTTACTATATTAGTCATAATACAAACAAACTTCTCCAAACCCCTCCTATCTTTTGGTTTACTGGCAGATTCAGTAACGACGCTCCCTCTCGTCGTACTTCCAGGAGATTTGTTCCCCCATTTCCCCCCGGTGCCTATCAGTTCTTCACCAAACTGACGCAGTTCAGCTAAATTTTCATAGCTCATTGGCGGATTAGGGATAGGTTCTGGATCAAATTGTGGGAGAAAACTATAGGGACTATTGACTATATTTTGGAATTGCCAGTCATTGGTCCACCATTCCTCCATTTGACCTAACGGTCGTGTGTGGACTAGTGGGTCTGGAATAGCTGGTTCTAGGTTTATTGGGAATTGGGCTGTAACGGGGTAAGAGAAGAGATTATCGTTGATAGGCTCTAGTATATCACAATTATCCAGTAGACGGTCTATTTCGTCCTGGAATGTAATTTCCTCAGGCTGTTTAGAGCTCTCTCCGATCTCGATTCCCTTTTGCTTAATATCTTCCCTTATTTCTATTTCTGCTGGTTTGGAACTCTCTCCGGTTTCTATTTCTTTCCCTTTGCTCACCGGGTTTTCTATTTTAGGGAGTTTCCTAGTGGCTGGCTTTCTTCTGCGCACTTTCCTCCATCCTACATATCTTCTTTTCTTTTTAGGTTTTGCTTTTTTCGGCGGTGGAGCTTGGAATTCCAGAGGTTCCTCTATGTCAGCAATATATCCAGTAAAGCCGTGGGAGACTTCAATTGGTACTGGGTAGAGGTTGAGATTCTGAAATGCTTCCGATATCTCATTCATGCTGGAAAGCATATATGCAAAATGCACAAAAATGCTAAGTTAAAACTTTGGAACAAAGTTTAACAAATAAACATTGAAGTTTTATTGCACACTAATTTGTACAAAGGACAACAAGAAAACACACTCGAATTTATTTATTTACTGGGTAGGAATTTTCTACTAGACCAAGTTTATTAATAGTTTAGAGGTTTGCATTTTCTGCTACGGTAGCTAGCATATAAAGATTTGCCCATTTTTCATCTAATTGGTCTTCCCAAGGTGGATTATTGCCTAATTCCTGGATTTCTGGGTTAAATCTCACTTTCTTGGCTTGGGTTTTCTTTTTCTCCTGACCCTTCCTAAGAATTGAATTTCTTTTCTCTGGGGTAAGAGGATTTTCATAATTTGCCTTACGGACAAAAATCCCTTCTTCCCGGTCTGCTAGGTATTTGGAGGAAGAGGTTCCTTTTTCTGCGGGTGCAGTATCTAATTTGTGGTAGATAGCAGAAAGCTTTTGTTTACCCATACTCTAACTAGCAAATAATCAGTTAATACGTAATCACAGAATGGCAATTAGTAACTTTTAAGTATTTTGCTAAATACTTAATTTATTTAAATCAGTAGTAGGCTTAAATCAGTAAGCTTAAAACAGTGGCTCTGATACCACCTTTTTCCAGTCACGGCCCTTGACCCGGTTTGACCCGTTTCAGGGGCCGCGGTACAGGAAATCCCGTGGTATTTAATTTAGGCGACAACGGAAGTCTTTTTTTAGAACAGGATCTTTTAAATACTTAAATGCCCGTTTAGTTTATTACATAAACTTTAGGGATAAAACCCTGTAATTTACAATAAGATGATTTCCCGGGGAAATCTTTATTTCTCAAAACATGTTTATTTATTCACATGGAGCCACTTTTCTAAGCTTGTAGTGCTTCACGGCACTTTTCTTGGATCACAACAGATCACCTGAAACATGTTTGAAAAAGGTTTTGTCAGCAGGGAAATACTGAGTGAATCATTCAGTTTTACTAAAATGACACATTGTTATAATCTACAGTATTAAGAGCGATTACAATGTTTTCATATCAACCAACTACCCACAGTACTTGTCACTCGACCGGATCTGTGACTGTGGTCATATCACTGTTGGGTCCGTTCACCCACAAGTGACGTAAATCACTAATTAGGTCCGACTACCTAATAGTGTATATCATGGTTTAGGCTCGCTCACCTAAAATGATACAAACAATAGTAATGTGCACAATACCCCACATATCGGCTATAATTTGGTGATTACAAAGACTTAATCCCTGTTAATTATAACTTTGGAAAATAATTTGGAGTATTGTAAAACAGTTGATAAAAAGAGAATGGCTCACTTTGCAGATTTAACGAGCAGAGTATAAGCTTTACTGATTAGCCTTTTTAACCTAATTTAGATAACAATGCACACACAAACAGGATTAGTAACTAATTTAGCAGTTACGTCAATTCACGAGATTAAACCCTCACAACTATTATCAAGTGCGATACTTAACAATCCAATGGATTCACAACGAATGATAGAGCATAGTCCGAATTCGAACAGCACTCAAACATTCAAGTCGAAATCACAATGAATAACAAAGTATAAGCTCAAATTGAGCAGCACTCGGACAATCGTTGGATAGTTATAATCGATCGGACGTTGAATCGTAATAGCGATCGAGTTATTACCCTGATTGCGGCAGTGATTCGTGAATTGTGTGTGTTTGTGCAGTATTCAGACGATATCTCTATGTGTATTTTGAGTTTTGAAGTCGAATGAACAGAAAACTTCAAGTGCCAACCCCACCTATTTATACTGAAATTTTGTCTTTCTCGCGTGTCGCGACAGGGACATATGTACCTGTCGCGTGGCGCGACGGGTAGCAATTCTAGGGTAGGGTAGGTTCGTGTCCAGATAGCTTGGATGAGTTGACACTGAAACAAAATTTTACCTCTACAACAAGAATTTAAGATAATTATCAGCTAGGGTTTACCCCCCCCCTGAGTTTTAGGGGCCCTGATCCTGATTCCGATTGTTATGAAAATTTTAGGGTATATGCAGAATTGCTTGGGTTTCTTAATTAGGGTTTCCTTAATAGTTAATTACCATACTAAATATTAATTTTAGTGAGAGTTGTTACAGCTGGACTTGGTATGGTTTCCGTTGTTTGATACGTCGCCACGCCGTCTCTGTTAAATTCCAAACTTTTTAACTTAGAAAATTTTACAAAGTTTTCAAAACAACAGGTCGCCCGATCGAATAGCCATTTGATCGAATCACCATTCGACTATGTGACTTGTCCCTTATAACTTTCAACACTTTTGTAACTTGACCAAACTTCAAACTTCAACTTCTCTATCGAATAGCCATCCGATCGAATGGCCATCCGTCCGGATGACCATCCGATCGGATGACTTGATTAAATACTACAACGAAAACTTCAAAAGTTATTGAAACAATCCACAACACCCATTTGAATGGCCATCCGTTCAAATGGTCATCCGCTCGGATGACCATCTGTCCGGAGGACCATCCGATTGAATGGGTGTTCCACGTTCGACTCACCATTCGACACTTATCTCATCCGACACGCTATTTAACGCTTATGCTACTGTTCTATGCTCAGGCTAACTCCAACGCGTTCCCTTCAATCCAATTCAAGGTTGTGTTTATTTATTAAGCACATACTGTGAGTATACTCGAACCCATTTACTTTTAAATACAATTTTAGGTGTTACATACGTTCTCTATCAAAACACATCAACACACAACGCAAACACTTTTAACGCTAACCGCTCTTGCATGTTATACGTGACTTGATGAATGCTTGTATGTTATGTTTACACAGTGATTGTTGCCTGACACCTTAGCAACGATAGTACTATAGTTTGAACTTAGCACCTGTCGTGGACAGGGGTTGTTAAGGGTATTACTTCACATGGTCACAGTGGCAATAATGTGTTGCGCATTCTACACTCGCAGTCATGTCGGTTGCATACGTCATTGTCGATAGCTTACTTGATTCACATTTCTATGTGTTACATGCTGGTTATGAGTAAAACGCTTTCGCTATACTATATGCTATCAAACTTGTGTACTCACCTTTACATTTTATGTATTGACTTTATTTTAACATGTGTAACAGGTTGATAGGATGCTATGTTTGTTGTGATGAATCGAGTAGGAGGTTTAGAAACCCACCAAATAAGAAATCTGAGTTGTCGGAACAGTTTACTTGTTTTTGAGAAACACTGTCTGTAATAATTGTTATTACTTTATATGTTATTGGTAGGGCTGTCCAAACTGCTCGACGCTCGAGGATCGCTCGAAAAATGCTCGAAAAATGCTCGTTCAATTCCTGCTCAGTCTGTAAATGAGCCGCTCGGTTCGGTTCGATTCAAATTCAATCTAAGCATGAGCAAAGGTCCGCTCGCTCGTCGATCGCTCGGTTTCACTCGAATTGTTTTTATTAATAATTATATATATTATAGATTTTAAAGATTAAAAACCAAAAAATATACTAGCCCAAAAAAATTAAAAGCCCAAAAAATATTCAGACCAACTTAATAGTTAATATCAAAATCTAACCCTAAATCCCTATTCCTAAAACAATCTGCATATCACCGCTCCACACACACACACACACACCAAAATCTAACCCTAAATTCCTAATTCCTAAAACAAGCCTCATATTGTTCGAAGATCTGCATATTGTTCTCATCTGCATATTGTTCGAAGCCTACATATCGTTTGAAGCCTGCATATTGTTCGAAGCCTGCATATTGTTCTTGTCTGCCATATTGTTCGAAGCCTTCATATTGTTCGAAGTTCCACAGGTCCATTCTGTTTATTGTTCAAAGTTCCACGGGTCCATTTTGTTTATTGTTCAAAGTTCCACAGGTCCATTCTGTTCTATTTGTTAATTAGTATCCTGCTCTGTATTTTATGCTTCTTGATATTGTTAAGAACATTTTTAGAATCATGATTTTAGTTATGTATTGTTTTTGTTTGTAAAGTGTTGGACATGTTTTAATTAAGTTAGGATTTGTTTTTGTTGAACGCAGCCTTATAATTCAATCGAGCGAAAACGATCCGCTCGATTTTTTTTAGGATTTGATAGAAAATGAGCATCACTTTTGTGCTCGGTTTTGCAAATTCGATCGGATCGGTTGTAATTCAATCAGAGCATGAGCAGACCCTCGATTGGACCGGACCGGCCCATGAACACCCCTAGTTATTGGTATGGGACTTTCGTTAAATATATCGTCATTAATAGTTGTTATGGATTCTCTAGGACAATCTGTTTCGCTCAGTGTCACGCCCTGATGTTTCCGCCATCAGTTGGGATGTGATAATAAAATATCTATTCATATGCACTTTTTTGTTGAACCTATACTTTCCAACAAAATCTATTTAGGTTATTAAAGGTTCAATATATATTAAAATTGCAATTATAAATCCAACAATTGCAACATATTAGGGTTGGTTGGATCAACATGGCAAGCTTTATTATAATGAGGAAATTGCATGGTCATCTTATCCAGGTGGTATACGCTCCGGATATGAGTTTGTTGATCACTGGTGGATATTAGACCGGGGGCAGGGGCGGACCTACACTTATCCGTGGGTGGGCGGGCGCCCCTCTTGGTTTTTTTTTAATGTTATGCGTGAATGAAAATCTCAAGCGCACCTCTTGAAATTTTGTAATCGCACCCCTTGAACTCGGCAAATCTGTAATAAAAGTTAAAAGGGAAGATTTCTGATGTAATTTTTAAGAGTTTTACCGGAATGCCGGAGGTATCATTGTGCTCCGGTGAGTTTGAAACTTAGAAAGAAAAAATATGGAAGATGATGATGAATAAACAAAATGATAATGGTTTAGGTGAATATGGGATTCTCTCTCTTAAAACTGTACGCCCCCTACTATTTTTTATATTATATTTATTTCTTTATTACTTCTTTATCTACATGGTTGTGTTTTTTCACTATCTGGCACAATCCATATTTAACCATTAAGCAACTATTTCAACTAAAATAATTCATTTATCAAATATAGTCCTTATGTTAACTACAATTTTTAGTTTTAACTATAGTATTTTACGTATAGTATCTCTGTTTTGATAATTATATATTGAATTTGGCTTAGATAATAAAATATTTTATTAATTTATTTTATCACATTATTATTTGATATATTTTTGTCGCTCTTTTTTGTTTTCCTTATGTAGGAAATTCTCTTCTGAAGGTGTACTGTTATTTGAAAAAATAAGCTAATACGCATTAAGACTTAGGTGTTGTTTGTTTTTTCTGCAAGAAAAGGTCTGCAGTCTGCGGACCACATCTGCGGACATCTGCAGGAGAAGAGGTGGACCAAATGTCTACAGTCTGCAAGGAGAAGAGTGTTTGTTTTACCTATAACCCTTCTCTTCTCTTCTCTCCTCTAATCACACACAAACACACACAAAAACACACAACACCTCATCTCTTCTCTCTGCCTTTCATCTACCACCACCGCCGCCGCCACCTCATCTACCACCACCACCACCTCATCTACCACCACCACCGAACACCCACCCTCGTCGCACCACAGCCTCAACAACAACCCCTTTCCCCTATCTTGTTTCCACCCGCACACCCCTCTTTCCTATACATCATCTCCCCTAATTGAAACCCACTTTTTCTTATACACTCACCTTGCCTGAAGATGAAAAGAATAGCAGACAGAGAGAGACGGCAGAGGAAGAGAGAGAAACAGAGAGCGGCGGCAAAGCCGTTTTCCAGCAACCGTTTTCCGGTGACGGTGATGCTGAAGACGGAGTGTCAACGGTGATGGCGATGGTGGTTCTTGATTCGAGCTCGCAGCAGATGAGCGGTGGCAGCGGGCACCCCCCGTCTCGAAGTCTCTTTGGTCAGTGCATAACTGATGATTTGGGTTCTGCATTCTTTGTTTTAACTGAGTTTAACTGGTGGTGTTCGAAATCGAATCTTCAGGTTAGGGTTTATGTGTTTATTATGTTTAATGATTTGGGGATTTTTCGTTTGTTAAGAGATTTGAGGATTTTTTTTTGGTTCAGATGAGGGTGTGGTGTCGGAGTGGAGGTGGTGGCGGAGTGGAGGTGGCGGCAGGTGAGGGTGGGAGGTGGTGGCGGAGTGGAGGTGGTGGCAGAGGATGTGGGGTGTCTGCTGGAGTGGAGGGAGAACAGGGAGAAGAGGTTGTGCAGACCTTAGAAGACATGGGTTCATGTCTGTTTGAAGCAGAGGTCTCGCAGACCTTTTTTAATGAAAGGTCTGCGAGAAAACAAACAAGCTGCAGACCCTTATGTCTGCGCGTGGTCTGCGCGGCGCAGACATAAGAGGTTCTGAAGTGCTTCTAGCAAAAAACAAACAGCACCTTAATGAAATGATGTTTTGAATATATTTCAAAAAGTATAACCCGTAGGGTGACTTTCTAAATATGTTTGTAACAACGTTTGACGTGTTTTTATTTATTATATAAATTTTAGCTTGATGTTCTTTTGTTTTACATGACCCGACCCAACCCGATATGAACCGAATTTTTTATATATCTCGGGGCCTAAAATTTTAAAAAATATTCCGCACCCCCATAGAAAAATTTCTAGGTCCGCCACTGACCGGGGGGGAGTATTTTTCAATATTAGACCAAGGGTTTGTGTTTAGTCCGTCTCTTTTTGCGATTGTTCAAGACGAGTTGTCAAAGTCGATTCAGGGGGCATTTTCGCGGTGTATATTTTTTTGCACATCATCATGTTTTAATTGCAGAGACAAAACAAAACCTGAATGCGAGGTTAGAGGAATGACCAGCGACTTTGGAGGGCAATGATCTAAGGATTATTCACCCTAAGACTAAATACATTTACTGTGATTTTAGTGGTGCAAATGAATTATAGAATAACGATTGGTCTGGTCTTTGGCAAAATCATGCATTTATTTGGTCCAATACAACTTCTTTGGTTAGGTCTTTGTCAGGGCACACATTTGATGGAAACTAAGAGTGGCTATTACCTTTATACTAGTCTGAACGAACAGGTGTTCTTTTGACGCTTGTATTTTACTTTCTACAGTTCTCCTCCACCTTACTTCAGAGAAAACATGCTTCATCACTAACTTGTCATCCGCCGAAAGTCGGACGCCTCTTAGGGATTCAAAAGAAAGGATTGCAAGTTCAAATGAAAAGGTAGAATGCGATATCCAAGTCATGTTTTTTTTAACGCCTAACTCAACCACTTGGGGAGGAATACCATTATGTACAAACATTGAAACCGCTAGCCTACAAACCCTCGGGTATTTGCATGCAATTCACATTATTAATAAAAAAAGGTTCCAATATACATGGTTTGCACATATAGATACAAATGTATGCATGTGTGCATTTTCTAAAAAAATATTACGACATGCATATGTGTATGTAATAAAAAGTTATATGATGCATATGTGTATGTAACAAAAAAATATATGATACACATGTGTTGGTAAAAGAAATGCAACGAGGTACCTTGTGTAATTTTGAAGTGCTTTGTTTCCATCAAATAATGCAATGTGCAAAAACACATTAGTTTTAAAACATGTCCCTCAATTGGTTTATCTCTCAAATTTATGGCCGTTGATAGTCAGTGGTTTCTTTTTTCAAGTGACTTGATGCATGGTGTACTTTGGATTTCAAGTGGCTTTTTGCTTAGGTATCTGCTTCGTCGAATTGCATAACTTGTACACAAGCCTCGTCTAAGCATCTACATAGATGAAGATTCGTGAATTTATAATCAAGACGTAAGACCCAAAATTTTGAATGTGCGACAAAAATAATGTATACAAAATACGCTTACATGTATGTATTTATATGAAACCAACTACTATAACAAATGTAAATGTCAAAAATCCAACAATGTATACAAACTACACATCTCCATTTCATGTAAGTTATAAAGTAAATTACCAAAGAATAAGACATATAATGTGTGATTTCAAATACCAACTACTAATTAGAATCTACACATATGTATATCTCAAAATGTATGTAGCATTAACATACAACTCACAAGAATATTCACTCAATTGTCCATATGCCTCATGTTTACATATATATATGGGTTATACTTATAGAAAGAACAAATACTAATTGTGTTGTGGTGCATAGGATGCTAAGTTAGATAACCTATAAGGCTGTAATAAATTTATAATAGTTTACAGAAGTTGAAACATAATTCACCCTATCCTTGGTTGTAGGATGTAATTTTTAGAACAAATAAAACAACACTGATCAATTATCATCCATAAATATTCCAAATGCAACTAGTAAAGATAACCCAAATGCAAGAAACTTATATAGATTGTTTTTTTTATGTGCTACATTCAAAAGTGTGCATGTCCAATGCAAACCACTAATACACCAAAATCTACAAGATTGCAATTTGCAAGTTGCTTTTGCAATAGTTTATTTACTCGTTAATATTGATTTACTAGATTTTCTGCGTATTTAACATCTAGCACCAGTGGTCTAGTGGTAGAATAGTACCCTGCCACGGTACAGACCCGGGTTCGATTCCCGGCTGGTGCATCATTTTGCAATGAAGAGTCAACGCTCATTGTGATGTTGGGTCATCACCGCTGTTCGATATTTCGAATTATCTAGCGTTTCTGAGCAATCTTTTTTTAACCTTTTTCCCCTTAGAAAAATGTATACGCAATCTACCATAAATCGCCGGCTGACACAAACAACTACTTCCGTTTAGAATCTGTCTGTTACCCAAAACTCCCAGCTGATTTTTTTTCTAATGAAATTGGTGTTCTAAAAAAGAATTTGTTATTTTGTACTTTAACATGTTCTGTTGACATTAATCAACCCTACATCCACGACTTGATCGCTACATCTGTTCTAGCCCCGATTGCTATTGTGGTTGGTGTGTTGGTTCAGTTCTGTTTACTCATGAAGGAAAACATTAAAACATACCTGTTATAGCAGACAGTGCGTTGGAGAATCCAGTAATGGAGTTCGACATGCTTGTCATCGTGATCTGGTTCCTCCTTAGGATGCTGACTAATGATGGGGACTTAGAAAACCGAAAAGGGATATCGGTTAGGAGAGGAGGTCGTTCGTGATGATGTTATGGCTAATGGGGTGTGTGTAATTGTGTAACTGAGTAACCCCTTAACCTCCATATAATTCTCCTTATATAAGCACCCAGAAGGAAACCTAATTAGTTAATAAGGGTAATATGGTCCCTCAACAATTACCAACTAATTATTTAATAGGTTCTAATATATTTTGATCTCTATAATGTAAATGATTATGATGGCTATAGATTAAATATTAATACGTAACATATTTAATCTTACATTCTCCCACTTAGCCGAGTAATCATTTACTATGAGTATTAGATAAGCCTGATCAGGAGTTAACACTCATTTTAGCCTTAAACAAGTACTATAGCAGAAAAATACAGCCGTTGAATCATTATGCGACTCAGGACCCACATTAATCATACTATAGCCTTAATTTAAAACCTAATCGTCATGATCAAAATACGCGTAAGCCCTTTGTTTGATTTGTAACTTTATTTGTCTATATGCCATTATACCGGTTGAACATATTCTAATAGACATACAAAATCAAACTGAGGAAATTTCATTAATCATAAACATAAGCTAGTACAATATGCTCAAATAAGGTCTTTACTAAATCCCATATTCCGAACATGTTCTTCGTAAACCTTAGGAGGGAGACCTTTAGTCATTGGATCCGCAAGCATATCCTTAGTACTAATATACTCGATACATAGATTATTTTCCTCAACACGTTCACGTACAAATAGATATTTTGTATCGAGATATAAACCAGCTCCAGTCGAACTGTTACTGTTCGAGAAACTAACGGCAACTGAATTATCACAGTAAAGCTTCAATGGTCTAGAAATGGAATTAACAATTTTGAGTCCAGTGACCATATTTCTAAGCAACATTCCTTGACAGGTTGCGTTATAAACAGCAATGTACTCTGCCATCATTGTGGAAGTTGTGATCAACTGTTGTTTATGACTCTTCCAAGAGATAGGGTCGCCTGCTAACATGAAGATATAGCCCGAAGTGGATTTCTTGTCATCTTTGCATTTGGCAAAGTCAGAATCAGAATAGCCCACCACTTCTAAATGATCACTTCTTCTATAAGTCAGTTTATAGTCTTTCGTCCCTTGCAGATATCGAAGTACCTTCTTAGCTGCTTTCCAGTGATCTAAGCCAGGATTAGTCTGATAACGGCCTAGCATTCCAGCAATTTAAGCGATATCTGGACGAGTACAGACTTGAGCATACATCAAGCTCCCAACTACTGACGCGTAAGGTATCTGGCTCATTTGCTCCTTCTCAACCTCTGTTGTCAGACACTGGAATGAACCGAAAACATCTCCCTTAACTACTGGAGCGACGGAGGGTTTGCACTGTTGCATGTTGTAACGTGTAAGGACACGATCTATGTAAGCCCTTTGGGACAATCCTAAGATCCCTTTGTTTCTATCTCGGTGAATTTCGATACCAATGACGTAAGAAGCATCTCCGAGATCCTTCATGTCGAAGTTATGCGAAAGTAATCGCTTCGACTCATGCAACATGTCTAAACTATTACTTGCCAATAGAATATCATCTACGTAAAGGACAAGTATAGTAAAGTTACTCCCACTCATCTTGAGGTAGGTGCATTGATCCACTTGATTCTTCATAAAACCTTGCCTCTTCATGACTTCATCAAACTTGAGGTACCACTGACGTGATGCTTGTTTTAACCCGTAAATGGATTTCTTCAACTTACAGACTAGATGCTCCTGACCCTCAGGTTTAAAGCCTTCAGGTTGTTTCATGTAAACATCTTCGTCCAAATCTCCGTTAAGGAAAGCGGTTTTAACGTCCATCTGATGCAGCTCTAAATCGAAATGAGCTACTAGGGCCATGACGATCCTTAATGAATCTTTACGAGAGACAGGTGAAAACGTCTCTTGATAATCAATTCCCTCTTTCTGAGTGTAGCCCTTTGCAACCAATCTCGCTTTGTAGCGTTCAACGTTCCCATTCGGATCCTGTTTTGTTTTGAACACCCATTTGCATCCTACGGGTTTGACTCCGTTGGGTAATTCTACCAAATCCCAAACGTCATTTTTCTTCATGGATTCAAGCTCATCAATCATCGCTTTATTCCATTCAGAAGACTGATCACTGCTAATGGCTTCATTGTAAGAGATAGGATCATTGAGCTTTCCGAGATCCATTTCAGTCAGGTAGGTAACGTAATCATCCCAATTAGTAGCCCGTCTCTGCCTAGATGACCCCCTGAGTTGATTTTCGGGTTCAGCGTTGTCTTGGTTTTGAGCGTTTGATGTGCCTTCATCATGAGGTATAATGGGTTCTGATTGTGGAGGTGAATTTGGAGTTGGTGCAGTAGCTTCAGGTGCAGTAATTGCATTGGGTACAAGAGGAGTAATCGGAGTAATGGTAAGCGACGAGTCTCTCCCCCCCCCCCCCCCCCCGTGTCTTGTACTTCTTGCAATTCTTCGTAAGGGTTGGTACTGCTCCCACTGACCTTGAAATCCTCCAGGAACGCGGCACGCTTGGTTTCAACAATACGGGTGACATGGGAAGGACAATAGAAACGATAACCCTTAGAGTTCTCAGGATACCCGATAAAGAAACAGGTAACTGTTTTAGGGTCAAGTTTCCTTAGGAAAGGATTGTAAAGTTTTGCTTCAGCAATGCAGCCCCATACTTTCATATATTTAAGACTCGGTTTCCTTCCTGTCCAAAGTTCATAAGGAGTTTTAGGGATAGACTTAGAAGGAACTCTATTGAGTATATGAACAGCTGCTTTTAACGCTTCAGTCCAGAGGAATAATGGTAAATTAGTGTTGGCTAACATACTGCGCACCATGTTCATAAGGGTACGGTTTCTTCTTTCAGCGACTCCGTTCTGCTGAGGTGTACCAGGCATGGTGTATTGGTTCACAATCCCCTGGCCCTTACAAAACTCATAAAATGGACCAGGAGCTTGACCCACATTAGTATGTCTTCCATAATATTCACCGCCTCTATCTGATCTCACAACTTTAATCTGACGATCTAATTGCTTTTCAACTTCAGCCTTATAATCTTTAAATGTTGTAAGAGATTCAGATTTCTCCTTAATAAGATACAAGTACATGTAACGAGAATAATCATCAATAAAAGTGATAAATGAAGTATGTCCTGTTATGCCAGCGATTTGGTAGGGACCACTAATGTCAGTGTGAATGAGTTCTAATAAATTAGAACTCCTAGTGGCACCTTTCTTATTCGCTAATGTCATTTTACCTTTAAGACATTTGACACATGTCCCAAAATCAGAGAAATCGAGAGGAGGTAAGACTTCATCCTTTACGAGACGATTTAATCGTTATTTTGAAATGTGGCCTAAACGCTGATGCCACAACATGGATGAAGTCTCTGAGTCTCGTTTCTCTTCCATCTTTGTGAGTGATTCATTAATGTTATATGACAACAAAGATTTGGAAAAGTTATCTTCCAGTTCTAGTCTATAGAGACCACCATCCAGAACACCAGTACCATAAAGAACAGAATCATAGAGGATAGAGAGTTTGCGATGACCATGGGAAACAATAAAACCGTCCATGTCTAACTTTGGTCCTGATACAAGGTTCCGAGTTACCTCAGGAACATATAAGGTATCATAAAGTTTAATACATAAACCAGTTTTCATAACTAATTGTAATGTTCCAATGGCCTTCACTTCTAATTCTCGATCATCCCCAACCTTAAGCATTCTTTGGTTTCTTTCCAGCTTCCGGATTGAAAGGAATCCCTGAGTAGAATTGGTAACATGAACCATAGAACCAGAATCAAACCACCAAGAATTAGCAGGAACACTTAAATTATAGGACTCAAGTATCATAAAATAATCGTTACCTTTCTTAGCCAGCCACTCCTTAAAGTCAGGGCATTCTTCTGCATGTGTCCTGTCTTTTTACAGAACTTGCAGCGGATACTGCCTAAGGAGTTCTTAGAGCTGGAAGGTGTACTTGTATTATGATTAGGATTAGGCCTTTGGACTTTTGAAGCATCCTTCCTCTGATAATTGTTCTTCCTTTTCTTAGAATTGGAGGTAGTGAAGTTTGCAACATCAGTATGGCGATCCATCCTCATACGCTCTTACTCCTGTACGCACATAGCGACCAGTTCACTCATTGTCTACTTGTCCTTCTGAGTGTTGTAATTGATCTTGAATGCTTCAAAGGACGAAGGAACGAAGTAATGATGAAATGAACAAGGAAACCATCACTGATTTCCATTTCCAGCCCCTTCAGCTTATTGGCCATGTCATTCATCATCATGATGTGCTCGCGAATGCCGCTCCTCCCATCATACTTAGTTGTCACCAGCTTGAGAATAAGGGTACTAGCGTGTGCTTTAGACGTCCCCTTGAACTGCGCCTCCACAGAAGCCAAGTAGGTTTTAGCATCTTCAGAATCAGGAATAGCTCCCCTGATAGCATTGCTTATGGACTGCTTCATAAACATGAGACACATGCGGTTACACCTAGTCCACTTTTCATGAAGTATCTGCTCAGCAGCAGTACTCTGAGTGGTAAGGTCCGCTGGCTTATTCTCCCTAAGAGCGTAATCAAAATCCAGCAGCCCAAGCGTAAGCATGAGAGCATCCTTCCATGCAGCAAAGTTATCACCCGTCAAAGATGGAATCCCCTGATTTGGTGCTGATAGTGGAAATAAGATGAGCAAGTTATGATACTAAGGAAAAAGTCCTAATTTGATCTAAGGGCACGTTAAACTAAGGCAGGCATAAATAATGACCATTTTACATTATGAAGTTGTGATAATGTCTATTACTAACATCAAAATAATAGACTTAGTTAAAAATTCTACTTAAACGAAGACAAAACAGCTTTGGCCAGAAGTGTAATCATTTAAGCATATGTGCAAAGTGGTTGTAACAAATCAGCTTTGGCCAGAAATTGAAACAATCACTTTAGTTATGCACTTGTTAAGTATGCCATCTATGAAAGAATTAAATCAGCTTTGGCCAGATATTAAAACCTTCATGCTTATGATGCACACTTAACATAGCTTTCGTAATACTTGAATGATAAGTAGATGTATCAAGTCAGCTTTGGCCAGAAATGATACATCAGAAGCTCATTCAAGTTAAGCTATTTTGGTTTTGCAAAACATTACATTATCTGATTCTGATTATTTAACTAAATAATTACAAAACCAATTATTTAATAGCAAACTACCCGTTAGCGCGGATCGAACTAATGAGGTTTCGAGTCAGGTCTCGACTGAGTTATGAGATCTCGAGTCATGATGAGATCTTGATGTGCTAAAAGTGGTCAAATAAATATAAACTAAATTAACCCTAAATTAGACACCTAATTTTAAATTTGTAAAACTAAGACTCTCTAAACCTAGACCACACAACCGGCAAGTGTACCGATCAATGTAGTATAGCCTAAGTAAGTCCGAGTATCGAACCCACGAGACTCTCTAATTACGTTGACTAGACTCGACTAACCTAACTGACCTAACTGAATTACTTGTTTTTATTGTTTTGGGGGGTTTTCTAACAATCCTAAAATTGCAATTAAATTAAACTAATTAACTAGACTAACTAGACGCGAATTTGGACAAAGATTGAGACCAGAGATGACGAATAACTACCTAGGTTAGAATCCTATTTAACTAGGAATGGATTTCTATTCGAAACTATAGTGGTATGGAACCGGGATCTTTATGTGCTAAACCCTAAGAAATCCCTCCTAAGACCTCCCGACCCTTCTCAGGAAGAAACCTGTGAGACTCTACAGGGCTGTTATGACTACCGCTTGGTTAGACTTCCTCTCAGTCCTCTAACTTCTTTAAAAGTGCCTTAATCCGACAATCTACCTCTCAGCGCGAAAGTCTAAGGCAACTATGGATTTTAATTTAGTTTAATAGACACGAATAAGATTAGGGAACTAAGACCGATTTCTCTCAAAACCTAATCCTAGCTATATATCAAACCGAGACCTATTAATAACCTCGAGCCTCTCAGCGACAAGATTAGCAGAATATCAAGTTCTAAATATATTTTATTTATCGTTTCTAAGGTTATTGGCCAATTCACCCAAAGACTACCCGAACCCGCAAAGACTCGAACAATCAACACAAACCTATCCTATGAAAGACATTCACCAAGGTTCATGTGAAACGAATAAACAATCAATAATCAAAACTAGATACGCATACGCACTAAGTTAAAGATTCCAAAGTTCTTTACTTTTTAAGAAAAACCCATACACACGATAATAAACAAAAAGAAATCCAAACTTTATCAAATATTCATCTTAACCTAGGTAGTTTGAAAAGTCTAGCCAAGAACCATAGCCAAGAACAAGAAACAAGTCTCAAATAAATAACAAATCATAGTATCAAGTTGAAAGAAACACAAAGTCTTTAAAACTGAATACTAATAAATTGCAAACCCAGACTTAAATCTTGACCGCGGCTTGAACCATCGCCAATCTTCTCCTTGTCTTTAAAATTCGTCCCTCTGATCATGTAAAAACTCCTCCCCCAGTTGCCGTCTATCTCTCAATGTCTCCATTAGGTTTTATTATAAATATCTTCATATGTTGAACAACAGAATTCACATGGGCCTAATCCCATAATTTACTACTACATGCTTGGACTTTTTTTTAATTCTCACGTTGCTTTAGGGATTTTCATATTATAATATCAAATAACTTAATGTTTTAAAGGCCCACAATCACTGATTTTCACGTAAACATGGGCTGAACTTCTAGTCTTTGGCGGCCCCCTGTTCCTTTGTAAATATCTTCGTCGAACACCAAAAGCAATATATATAGATAGCGGGCTCGGTCCAATCATAGAAAATAGCTGCAAATTTAATTCAGTCACTGGCGTCTCACTCTGCCCAACTGGCTGGTTATTTCCTTTTTACTCGTTTTTGCTCCATTTGCACCAGGACCTAGCAAAACACAATATAATATAATATAATACTAAAACTAAATCAAAGCAAATAAAAACTGTACACAAATTATACAATCTACACGGGACAAATATGTGTATTTTACCCCACATCAAATATCCCCACACTTAACCTTTTTTCGTCCCCGAAAAAGAATTATGCAACGGAATCATAGATAAATAATCATTTGGGTCAAAAGCATATGTATATTTTATTAAAACCAAAGCTTGCGTTAGCCGCGATTGCGAATATACTTGTCCCTTTAAACCTAAGTCCGGCCTCAAGCCCTTATCATGTGAATTTAATTTAAGTGCGGTCGGCCTACCTAGGGTCTCACACTAGAATCTACGGTTCACCTACTCCTGCCTCAAGCTTATAGAACTAAGGGAACGATCACTGGACCAATTCCCAACCGTCTTATATCAAAACCAAGAGAGTTTACAATCAGATTTTCATTTTTTTTTCCATTTTTTTTATTTTTGCTTTTCTTTTTTTTTTCTTTCATGAGCGTAGACGATGCTTTCCCTAACCAAGAGGCAATCCGACTGTAGAGTCGCTATCCCCAGCCCAGATTACTTAAGCTTCGGTACTTTTTTTTTCTTTTCTTTGCACGGTCGATTTCACACACCCTAGCGGTAATCCGGCTGTAGAGTCGCTATCCCCAGCCCAGACTACATAGGAATGCACTACTTTTATTTAGTTTCTAGCTCACTTTTTATTTTATTTTTTCTTCATGACCACAAACTCTAACGGTTTTAACTTATAATGGTGCCCCTTATACTATTATTGGCAGTTTCAATTTCCCATATCTCCCAGGCGAAAACCCACTAGTAAACCGACAATTAAAGTATATTAGCTCAAAGGGACTTAAAACCAAACCCGGGCCTATCCACATATCCCTAACTAGACGCAAGCTCGATTTATTTTATTCTCTTATTATTATTATTTGAACCCAAATAAAAATTCATCTTTTCTATCATTTTCCGTATTAATTTGCAAACTCCTTTACTCGAAAGACATTTTCTGATTTTTCGTTTTTTTTGGATTTTTGAAATTTTTTATTTTTCAAGACTCTGCTAACTAGACACACTAGACACTAAACGATAGTTTCCCATCCCCACACTTAAACTCTACATTGCCCTCAATGTAGGATGGAAACCGACTCAAAAGACTAAAAATAAATAAGAAATAAAAAAATGGGCAAATCGGAAAGGACTTAGCTGGTTAAAAAAACGCGTAAGCTCCAAAGTCTCTCGACCAATCCAGCTCGATCGTATAGCATTTCGGTCGCGATCGGCTTTGACACTGACTAGTATACTTGGGTAAATTCCTTGAAATTTGAAAAGCAGCTCCAAAATCACCCGAATGGAGATTGCGGACGGGTGGTACATATTCAAACCTGCATAAACAAAAACAAGCAAAAACCAAAGCAATACCGACTCTAAAAAAACGACTAAAAACTACTAAATAAGACTCAATATACAAAAACTACTAACTACCGAAAATACACCAAATATATAAATTTTACGAACTCTACAAGAAACCTCCCCACACTTGAACTTAATCAGGAGGTTTCTCCTTGATCTGGACCCTATCTAACCCGTTTAATTCCACCCGGTCCTCAAAAATAGTTAAAAATTTACTGGTGGAATAATAAAATATTTTGAAAATTCTTAACGGGTCAGACCACCAAAATTTATACTTACCTGGAAGGAACCAAATGCGCAACATGTAAAGCGAATATTGATCGTGCGCCAACGGCTCCTTCTTGTACCAGCCTTCAATCTTCTTCCGTTTTCCATCTTTTCTTTTTCTTTTCTTTGCCTTCTCCCGTGGTTTCGATTTTTTAGTCGCATTCGTTATCAGTACCACGGGCCAGCTATGGTGTTCTTCATCTTCCACCATTCCCTCTACTTCATTGGGAAGATCCCCACACTTAATTTCTACGTGCGGTGTGGGTTCACTTATTTTCTCGGGTTTACCTTCTAGTAGGGCTTCTAAATTTGCTAAATCACCTAATGGATCAAATTCCCGTACTTGTTCAGATTCTGATAAACCTTCTAACTCCCCTAAAAACTCATCTTCCCAACTTAACATTTTTTTCTCTACCTCAACTTCTACCTCATTATCAAACAGACTTCCTAAGGAATCTCCTAAATCTAATTCCTCGTCAACATCTACCCCCTTAACCAATGATTCCTGGTAGACTTGCCACTCATCTACTTCTTCCACACTCTCTCTCAATATCCCGCAATTAGCCATTTGCATCATAATCTCCTCTTCTTCACAGCCAAAATCAATGATGCCCTTCTTCTCTGTTTCTTCTACTTCTTCTAATTCCCTAGACACTTCTTCTATTGAGCATCGAATGTCTGAGAGTATAGACTGGTGATTTTGAAGCAGGACTTCATGTTCTTGAATCATTTTCTGAGTAGTCTCATCTGTAGCTACCAGTTGAACTAACAACCCCGTTATCCTATCCAGCTGGTCCTGCTCATATACTTCAGAATTTTGCTATTGGGGCTGGTGATACGGTTCCTCATACTGGTACGTGGAATACCCCTGTGAAAAATATGACTGCGGCTGCACATAGGGGTTAGCATAACAACGTATGGAGTACCTCGGGAAATATGGACAAAATATAGAGATGTGAGGTATACCACAATTTTGACACATAACTGACACTAAGACTCAAGAAAAAGAAAAGACACGGACAATTAGACACCTACGACTCAATATACAAAATATACAAGTAGCACAGATATGTCAGATAAGATCAGTCAAAGAAATTAACGCAATCACCAAGAGTCCCCGGCAACGGCGCCAAAAACTTGATGTGCTAAAAGTGGTCAAATAAATATAAACTAAATTAACCCTAAATTAGACACCTAATTTTAAATTTGTAAAACTAAGACTCTCTAAACCTAGACCACACAACCGGCAAGTGTACCGATCAATGTAGTATAGCCTAAGTAAGTCCGAGTATCGAACCCACGAGACTCTCTAATTACGTTGACTAGACTCGACTAACCTAACTGACCTAACTGAATTACTTGTTTTTATTGTTTTGGGGGGTTTTCTGACAATCCTAAAATTGCAATTAAATTAAACTAATTAACTAGACTAACTAAACGCGAATTTGGACAAAGATTGAGACCAGAGATGACGAATAACTACCTAGGTTAGAATCCTATTTAACTAGGAATGGATTTCTATTCGAAACTATAGTGGTATGGAACCGGGATCTTTATGTGCTAAACCCTAAGAAATCCCTCCTAAGACCTCCCGACCCTTCTCAGGAAGAAACCTGTGAGACTCTACAGGGCTGTTATGACTACCTCTTGGTTAGACTTCCTCTCAGTCCTCTAACTTCTTTAAAAGTGCCTTAATCCGACAATCTACCTCTCTGCGCGAAAGTCTAAGGCAACTATGGATTTTAATTTAGTTTAATAGACACGAATAAGATTAGGGAACTAAGACCGATTTCTCTCAAAACCTAATCCTAGCTATATATCAAACCGAGACCTATTAATAACCTCGAGCCTCTCAGCGACAAGATTAGCAGAATATCAAGTTCTAAATATATTTTATTTATCGTTTCTAAGGTTATTGGCCAATTCACCCAAAGACTACCCGAACCCGCAAAGACTCGAACAATCAACACAAACCTATCATATGAAAGACATTCACCAAGGTTCATGTGAAACGAATAAACAATCAATAATCAAAACTAGATACGCATACGCACTAAGTTAAAGATTCCAAAGTTCTTTACTTTTTAAGAAAAACCCATACACACGATAATAAACAAAAAGAAATCCAAACTTTATCAAATATTCATTTTAACCTAGGTAGTTTGAAAAGTCTAGCCAAGAACCATAGCCAAGAACAAGAAACAAGTCTCAAATAAATAACAAATCATAGTATCAAGTTGAAAGAAACACAAAGTCTTTAAAACTGAATACTAATAAATTGCAAACCCAGACTTAAATCTTGACCGCGGCTTGAACCATCGCCAATCTTCTCCTTGTCTTTAAAATTCGTCCCTCTGACCATGTAAAAACTCCTCCCCCAGTTGCCGTCTATCTCTCAATGTCTCCATTAGGTTTTATTATAAATATCTTCATATGTTGAACAACAGAATTCACATGGGCCTAATCCCATAATTTACTACTACATGCTTGGACTTTTTTTTAATTCTCACGTTGCTTTAGGGATTTTCATATTATAATATCAAATAACTTAATGTTTTAAAGGCCCACAATCACTGATTTTCACGTAAACATGGGCTGAACTTCTAGTCTTTGGCGGCCCCCTGTTCCTTTGTAAATATCTTCGTCGAACACCAAAAGCAATATATATAGATAGCGGGCTCGGTCCAATCATAGAAAATAGCTGCAAATTTAATTCAGTCACTGGCGTCTCACTCTGCCCAACTGGCTGGTTATTTCCTTTTTACTCGTTTTTGCTCCATTTGCACCAGGACCTAGCAAAACACAATATAATATAATATAATACTAAAACTAAATCAAAGCAAATAAAAACTGTACACAAATTATACAATCTACACGGGACAAATATGTGTATTTTACCCCACATCAAATATCCCCACACTTAACCTTTTTTCGTCCCCGAAAAAGAATTATGCAACGGAATCATAGATAAATAATCATTTGGGTCAAAAGCATATGTATATTTTATTAAAACCAAAGCTTGCGTTAGCCGCGATTGCGAATATACTTGTCCCTTTAAACCTAAGTCCGGCCTCAAGCCCTTATCATGTGAATTTAATTTAAGTGCGGTCGGCCTACCTAGGGTCTCACACTAGAATCTACGGTTCACCTACTCCTGCCTCAAGCTTATAGAACTAAGGGAACGATCACTGGACCAATTCCCAACCGTCTTATATCAAAACCAAGAGAGTTTACAATCAGATTTTCATTTTTTTTTCCATTTTTTTTATTTTTGCTTTTCTTTTTTTTTTCTTTCATGAGCGTAGACGATGCTTTCCCTAACCAAGAGGCAATCCGGCTGTAGAGTCGCTATCCCCAGCCCAGATTACTTAAGCTTCGGTACTTTTTTTTTCTTTTCTTTGCACGGTCGATTTCACACACCCTAGCGGTAATCCGGCTGTAGAGTCGCTATCCCCAGCCCAGACTACATAGGAATGCACTACTTTTATTTAGTTTCTAGCTCACTTTTTATTTTATTTTTTCTTCATGACCACAAACTCTAACGGTTTTAAATTATAATGGTGCCCCTTATACTATTATTGGCAGTTTCAATTTCCCATATCTCCCAGGCGAAAACCCACTAGTAAACCGACAATTAAGGTATATTAGCTCAAAGGGACTTAAAACCAAACCCGGGCCTATCCACATATCCCTAACTAGACGCAAGCTCGATTTATTTTATTCTCTTATTATTATTATTTGAACCCAAATAAAAATTCATCTTTTCTATCATTTTCCGTATTAATTTGCAAACTCCTTTACTCGAAAGACATTTTCTGATTTTTCATTTTTTTTTGGATTTTTGAATTTTTTTATTTTTCAAGACTCTGCTAACTAGACACACTAGACACTAAACGATAGTTTCCCATCCCCACACTTAAACTCTACATTGCCCTCAATGTAGGATGGAAACCGACTCAAAAGACTAAAAATAAATAAGAAATAAAAAAATGGGCAAATCGGAAAGGACTTAGCTGGTTAAAAAAACGCGTAAGCTCCAAAGTCTCTCGACCAATCCAGCTCGATCGTATAGCATTTCGGTCGCGATCGGCTTTGACACTGACTAGTATACTTGGGTAAATTCCTTGAAATTTGAAAAGCAGCTCCAAAATCACCCGAATGGAGATTGCGGACGGGTGGTACATATTCAAACCTGCATAAACAAAAACAAGCAAAAACCAAAGCAATACCGACTCTAAAAAAACGACAAAAAACTACTAAATAAGACTCAATATACAAAAACTACTAACTACCGAAAATACACCAAATATATAAATTTTACGAACTCTACAAGAAACCTCCCCACACTTGAACTTAATCAGGAGGTTTCTCCTTGATCTGGACCCTATCTAACCCGTTTAATTCCACCCGGTCCTCAAAAATAGTTAAAAATTTACTTGTGGAATCATAAAATATTTTGAAAATTCTTAACGGGTCAGACCACCAAAATTTATACTTACCTGGAATGAACCAAATGCGCAACATGTAAAGCGAATATTGATCGTGCGCCAACGGCTCCTTCTTGTACCAGCCTTCAATCCTCTTCCGTTTTCCATCTTTTCTTTTTCTTTTCTTTGCCTTCTCCCGTGGTTTCGATTTTTTAGTCGCATTCGTTATCAGTACCACGGGCCAGCTATGGTGTTCTTCATCTTCCACCATTCCCTCTACTTCATTGGGAAGATCCCCACACTTAATTTCTACGTGCGGTGTGGGTTCACTTATTTTCTCGGGTTTACCTTCTAGTAGGGCTTCTAAATTTGCTAAATCACCTAATGGATCAAATTCCCCTACTTGTTTAGATTCTGATAAACCTTCTAACTCCCCTAAAAACTCATCTTCCCAACTTAACATTTTTTTCTCTACCTCAACTTCTACCTCATTATCAAACAGACTTCCTAAGGAATCTCCTAAATCTAATTCCTCATCAACATCTACCCCCTTAACCAATGATTCCTGGTAGACTTGCCACTCGTCTACTTCTTCCACACTCTCTCTCAATATCCCGCAATTAGCCATTTGCATCATAATCTCCTCTTCTTCACAGCCAAAATCAATGATGCCCTTCTTCTCTGTTTCTTCTACTTCTTCTAATTCCCTAGACACTTCTTCTATTGAGCATCGAATGTCTGAGAGTATAGACTGGTGATTTTGAAGCAGGACTTCATGTTCTTGAATCATTTTCTGAGTAGTCTCATCTGTAGCTACCAGTTGAACTAACAACCCCGTTATCCTATCCAGCTGGTCCTGCTCATATACTTCAGAATTTTGCTGTTGGGGCTGGTGATACGGTTCCTCATACTGGTACGTGGAATACCCCTGTGAAAAATATGACTGCGGCTGCACATAGGGGTTAGCATAACAACGTATGGAGTACCTC
The DNA here is from genome assembly GCF_002127325.2 of Helianthus annuus. Lineage (NCBI taxonomy): Eukaryota > Viridiplantae > Streptophyta > Magnoliopsida > Asterales > Asteraceae > Helianthus > Helianthus annuus. The sequence continues at coordinate 74,828,715 of NC_035433.2, forward strand.
GGGAAATATGGACAAAATACAGAGATGTGAGGTATACCACAATTTTGACACATAACTGACACTAAGACTCAAGAAAAAGAAAAGACACGGACAATTAGACACCTACGACTCAATATACAAAATATACAAGTAGCACAGATATGTCAGATAAGATCAGTCAAAGAAATTAACGCAATCACCAAGAGTCCCCGGCAACGGCGCCAAAAACTTGATGTGCTAAAAGTGGTCAAATAAATATAAACTAAATTAACCCTAAATTAGACACCTAATTTTAAATTTGTAAAACTAAGACTCTCTAAACCTAGACCACACAACCGGCAAGTGTACCGATCAATGTAGTATAGCCTAAGTAAGTCCGAGTATCGAACCCACGAGACTCTCTAATTACGTTGACTAGACTCGACTAACCTAACTGACCTAACTGAATTACTTGTTTTTATTGTTTTGGGGGGTTTTCTAACAATCCTAAAATTGCAATTAAATTAAACTAATTAACTAGACTAACTAGACGCGAATTTGGACAAAGATTGAGACCAGAGATGACGAATAACTACCTAGGTTAGAATCCTATTTAACTAGGAATGGATTTCTATTCGAAACTATAGTGGTATGGAACCGGGATCTTTATGTGCTAAACCCTAAGAAATCCCTCCTAAGACATCCCGACCCTTCTCAGGAAGAAACCTGTGAGACTCTACAGGGCTGTTATGACTACCGCTTGGTTAGACTTCCTCTCAGTCCTCTAACTTCTTTAAAAGTGCCTTAATCCGACAATCTACCTCTCAGCGCGAAAGTCTAAGGCAACTATGGATTTTAATAGATTATATATACCATATGCATCGCACTGCAATTTCACCAGATTAATAGATTATATATACGTTGCAGCATCATGCTCAAATTGATGTATCATTTACAAGCTGGAGCTTCAATAATAAGTCAGAATAATCATCACTCTATGAGTAAACATCAAGCACCATTGGTCTAGTGGTAGAATAGTACCCCCCCGAAACTTGTATAAAAACAAAGAGTTAGAGATTAAATAACCGCAAACTAAAATAATAATAACTAACAGGATTTTGGATTTAGAGAAAACTAGGACCATTATTAAGTAATTCTCATTTAGGATTAAAACAACTAGCTATTGTTGATAGGGATGTTCTGCATTAGTTTATCCGCTTGCTAGATATGATGCCACTTTGAAATGAAAGTCGCTGATATAAGAGTCCGTCGTATGATCCATTTTAGACTTTTGTAAGCAGACCGTTTTTTAGTTTTCATACTTACGTAATTTAAATATTTCTTTTGGATTAGGCATAGACCCATTTCCCTCGATCTTATTGTGGTCCAACCGGTGCCAATCTCCATCTTCATGTTTATTCCATCTTCGACCATTGCAAGCCTGCATCTCCTTGATTATGGTCCGGTTTCTCCAAAGGATCTTCATTTGGGACCATATTATCAATTCCGATTTCCGTTGCTATGGTGGTTGCTGTTGACCAATTATTACCTCTAACCATTATGCTTTTATTGTTCATCAACAACAAACAAGATACAACACAAGCAGCCTTTGGCTTCACCAAATCAGTGAGTGCAAGCCAACAGTTTTATATCCATAGTAAATAATAAACTTAGGATGTTTTAGTTATCTTTACCAAATTCTCAACCTCTTAGGTTTCTAAGTGTTTTAATGCTGTGAGAAGTTATCATGTTATAGGTGGCTACTAAATTAGCTTATCTATTATCTCTTTGTAAAAATGAAACAAATATCAAGCACCAGTGGTCTAGTGGTAGAATAGTACCCTGCCACGGTACAGACCCGGGTTCGATTCCCGGCTGGTGCATTTGCTATGAAGAAACTGCGCTCGTCGTGATGTTGGGTCATCACAGCTGTTCGATTATTCGAAACATTTAAAGTGCATCTGAGCATTCACTTTTTTTATATAGCTCATCTCCTGTACTATTACGATGATGCAAAGATGATTGCATATTTATTATGTCTTAATAATAACAAATCTAGTAGCCATTGTAATCTCAAATCATGATGTTTTGGTGACCAAGAAATTAGTAGCATAGATGATATTATTATGCTATAGTTTTGACTTTTGAGCATTAAACCATTATGTTAGTAATTTAGTTTCTGTAGTTATATTTCAAAAATGCCACCAACTTGATCTTAGCCATTAAAAACACCCATCCAATGGCCAGGATCGCTTCCCACACTTTGTAGGAAAAACACACTTTGCGGAGGAACCCTATTCTACGGAATTGTTGATTATTTTGCTTAGCAAGAGAAGAGACTGTCAAGTCGACTTGGGTGTTACAATGACTAGGAGAAAAACTTCTAGTTAATTAGTTAGTTCATACTTCATATCATGGTGGCAAAATGGCAGGTTGGGTCAGGTGTGCTGATTACTGCAATATATTTTCTTTTAATGAACAGTTATGTGTTAAATATGATTACAGAATCATATCTCTGAACAATAACATAATGATTTTATTTTATAAATGAAGTGATTTGGTCAGTTTTAGCACTTCATCTGAATTGCAACCCAATTTATGAATAGACAGACATTAAACAACCTTCCTTCCTTGCGCGAGAGTGGGCATTCCATACGCGAGGGAGTTAGCCTTTTTGTACTTAACTTAGGCATCTTCATCTTTAGCATTTGAGGGTATCCATCATACTTTGCCCTCGAATGCTTTCCTCTGCATTTGGATGCTTTTACGTGTTTAATGCATCTTATTATTATTATAATGAATAACTGTAATAAAAGTAATAATGTATGTAGGTGCCATAAAACAAATTCAACTACAAATATGTTTGAACACTGAAACATTTTTTCCTTATGCAGCAGTTTGATTAACTTCACATTACAAGATCCTGTCTCACTCGGTTCGTCCCACATCGGCTAAGAGATGAAGTTGTAAATGGTATGTATAGCCAGGACGAGGAGTGGTAATCGTCCCCTTGGGGACATCCGATAAAATTGGAACGATACAGAGAAGATTAGCATGGCCCCTGCGCAAGGATGACACGCACAAATCGAGAAATGGTCCAAATTTTTTTCCCAATCGTTTTCTCGTTTCCTACTTCATCGACACTGTTTTATTCGTTCGTGCGCCACTTTTAATGTTTTGTTTTAGCATAAACTTTCCCACAACCTAAAACTTTTACACAATCTATCCTGAATATTTCGTTTAGCACTTTAGCTAAATGTAGTCCTTGCTCGACCAACAACTCACCTGCATCTATTCACATCATGAATACTGTCATCATATTTAGGCCTCAATCCTCAACAAGATCTTTCATCAATACTATTTGGTCATCATCATCATCTTTACAAAACTAATCTCGCTCTTTTTTTATTGTTTGATGCATATTATTATAATAATAACTGCAAGGATGACACGCACAAATCGAGAAATGGTCCAATTTTTTTTCTTCTTCTTTGTTTGCCCCTTCTTTTTTCATTTTCCAGACTTCATCCATGTTTCCATCGACATCATGTGGAACAATGCTAAGGATCACATTATGAATACTATCATCGTACTTAAGACCTTAATCCTCAACAAGATCTTTCATTGCTACTATTTGCTCATCTAAATCACCATCAACTTAATTCTTTTTTTGGGAGGATCACCATCTCATCATCATCTTTATAAAACTAATCACTTTTTTAATGAACTTCCGGCTTCTATGTATAGACGAGCTGAGCAATGGGTATCGTTCATTCGGAACCATACATAAGATTAACATGACCTTATTTATGTACCAAAATTCAACAATCTTGAACATATCATCAACTTTAGAACCTGTTTGAGTAAGTTACCTCTTCACAATTTAAATGTTGACTAATCTTAGTTGTCATGGTTTTTATTTGATGCATAAAGAATATCTGCAACACGTTTTTTACATTACTGTCGACATGGTACTGAAACCGGGATACTTGGGCATCGATCCTTGATTGCTCTGATACCAGGTGTTGAATAATCAGAACTCAGAAGCAAACACAACGAAGAACACACTATTTTGCGACGATCTTCTGACCGTATTTCTTCAACTTAAAAAGCTTACAAAACTAAAGGGAAATTACGAAAACGAAGTTTTGTGGCAACTCTTAACTTACTGGATGAGGATCTTACCTAAAGGGTTCTAAAACTCAATTTAAACCATGTTGGAAAATCCTTATATTACAGTGCAAGCAAACATGGGCAAATAACTAGTAAGGGTAAAAACTATTTAACAAAGATATGAGTCAAAACAGATAAGCTGGTCATGGTCAATATGTTTGACTTTGTTGGAGATTATAGAACCCTTTAGGCAAGATTCACTTATTTCTTTGAGTTCATCTTTTACACCTTTCATGTTAGGCCTCTATCTCCACACATTCTTTTGCAAGCTCGGCGGTTTTCTTGATATAGTCACTAAGGTCATCTTCCTTAAGTTTAGCATCAAGAACTCCAACTAAGCAACCCCTTTCCATAGAAGAAACAAAATGCATTGCCAAACCCAGCTCACTTTCAGTTCCATCGTGTGAATAGACCTTCCTTCCTTCCGGTAAGAAGCTCCACAAGAAGCATGCCAAAGCTATAAACGTCACTTTTCTCAGTCAAAATTCCTGAACGAAAGTACTCAGGATCTATGTACCCCATGCACCAAAGTCTGTAAGTGAGTCTGATTGACAGGAATGAACCTTGAGATTCCAAAGTATATTTGAAGATTTAATATCTCTATGAATGATTTGTGTGGTTGAGTGTATATGACTAGCAAGGGCTTCCGCAGTCTGTGTGGCTATGTTTCATGTTCATGTAGGTGTTGGAAGACTGTTTTGTTGGTTACAAACTCATAAACTAGAAGAGGAGTCTGTGTCTCTAAACAGCACCCCAAGAGTTTGACAACATTTGGGTGACTAATTTCTGATAGAATGATCACCTCATTTAGAAACTGCTCAATCTGGTTCTCGTCAATTGACTTGGACCTATTGATATCCCATCTGGTAACCTTGATTGAGTTCATTCAAAGCATCAGTACACACACTATTCTCTTTGCAAACATAGTTTGTACCATTCTTTTGAGCTTCTTCGCAGCTTGTGTTTCCAACCGACCATTGAAAAACAACTGGGAAAGATCGTTTATGCATATTATCAAAATCGGTTTCTTGAAACGTGTAATGATCTTTCTTAACAACAAACCCGTAGGTGCAGTTATTGAAACTCCACTTCCCGACACTGCTCTCTGTATTTCTTTTTGTATAGACTTGGAAACTTGTCATCTTATAAGGGACCGGAACCTGGCTGCAACCCAAGCCTAAACATGAACCATTGGTTAACCTATCACATCCAGTCATTGCTAGACTTCCAGCGATGTACTCTTCGCGATCAAGGACCTTCATGGTGGCTCTAAGTACCTTGGTTTTCTGATTCTTGTGGTAACAATGACGAGCCACTGGTAAGGAGCCATGCATATAACCATCAAGGGATATGTCTAACAGTTTGAAATTGGTGTTCCAGATTTGTAGTTTACCTCATAGAATTTGCTCAAGTAGCAGTCTTCTGTCACCCCAAAAGGATATGGAATCGTCACATTCCCACATTTATCTGGGCAGCCGGGCAGTGATTGAGCTGCTATTGTTCTTGATCGTATTGGTCAAATTCAGAAGCAGTTTAAGTTGTATACCCATTGCACATGGACTTGAAATCCAGTGTTGGTACTTTCCCTTTTATATTAAAATGTTCCAACCCGGCTTTGGGTTTATGTTTTTGTTCTTAAGCTATGAAGCTCTTGTGATGCATTGTGTATGCACTTAGAAATCAGCTAAAACAATTATAAATTTGTTTTTATTTGTTTGTCCACTGTCCATAGTCTTATTCTCTTAGACATAAGTTTGAATATATCAAACCTTGAGACCGGGCACTTATTTTGTTATCTAATGTCTAGATCTAGTATAACAACATATATATTTAGAGATCATATATATATCTATATCCACTGATAAGACTAAAATATGAATGCAGCAGCAATTCTTTAGAACACAGGTTTGCACTTTCAGTTTACAACTTGAATTCAAGAGAATTTGATCAAACACGGGTCAGAACTGAAAAAACATGGATTAAAACTTGAATCGATTAATTGACCCTTCCAAAAGGATAACACCCACAAATCGATAAATGGTCCAACTTGGTGTTTAATCGACCGGAGTCGTCGCCGTCTTCTTTTGAAACCTTAGTTTCGAATTTCAAAATGAAATATTTAAAATCTATAATATCTAATCGTAAGCAATCACATAAGATCAGATGTCTGCATGTTTTGGTGCATTAGCTTTTAATAACAGCAAAAAGTAAAAAAGAAATTAAATGTTCCTGCCCGGGATCGAACCGGAGACCTTTTGCGTGTAAAGCAAACGTGATAACCACTACACCACAGAAACATCTTATTTACTTACATCAACTACTAGCTATGTAATGACAATTTTAACCATGTAACTTGACGAAATACCAGTGATGCTGCTGCCATGGTCTTATTTTGAGGAGGTATTCATGAAAAAATAGTGTTTAAAAGGTATGTAAAACCTATGAGTTTCTATTTTTTAGTTTATTATTGTGACATCATACTAGCTATTCTGTTAACTATATTTCAAGTAATAATGAATCTGGGCATATTTTTTTTTTGCTTTATTATGATGCTTAAAATGACTTAATGCGTAATGAGTCTGTCAGGTCGATTTGTGTTACACGGATTAGGACGAAACTTCTAGTTAGTTCATGCACTCATGGCTAAACGACGGGTTTGATAATCGGGTTTGTTCACCCAACGTCCCAACCGGTCCAAATTGTAAACCCAGCCGTGAAAACCGGTTTTAAACTATAAAACTGAACCGTATTACTATTAACCTGACCAAACGAACCGTTTTAGCTTAAGTCGGTTATACATGTTTTTAAACATCCCTTCTGAACAGACAGGGCTACTTTGTTTCTGTTCCAAACCGCCATAACATTTTTACATTCAATCCGAGTGAACCGATTATCGTTTAGCTTACGTGGCTTCCGATTTTTTTTTCTTAAAACATTCTTCCTGTAATTTCTGGAATATTGTACAATTTGGACGGAGCACAATTCAATAATCACTTGCGGAATATGTTGCAGCATCATGCTCAAAATGATGTATCCTTTACAAATGGAACTTAAGATAATAAGTGATAATGGTGATCACTCAATGAGTATGAAACATCTAGCACCAGTGGTCTAGTGGTAGAATAGTACCCTGCCACGGTACAGACCCGGGTTCGATTCCCGGCTGGTGCATCTTTGCAATGAAGATACTGCGCTCATTGTGATGTTGGGTCATCACAGCTGTGTTCGATCTTTCGAATTATGAAGCGATTCTGAGCATTTCCTTTTTTTTTTTTTTTGGTTACTGCCCAACACTTGGAATTTAGTCTAAACGTGTCCAGATTAGTTTCAGGTGGAATTCATATTCATAAACACATTTAGTTAATCAAACTAATTAGGCCAGCTTCACAGGTGAATGAGTTTATAAAGTTTGTTTTATGGTTTAAACATACTTGTTTTATACATATTTGTATTTGCAAATTTGCAATTTAGAGTGTTGATAGCCTAATAAAATAAACTACTTCTTTTCATATTTAAGGAGCATGTTCAATTCAATTCAACCCGCTAATACTTGGGTCGTGTTCATGTGTCTTAACACAATTTTTGAATTGTTAGATTTAACTGTCAACCCACAAACATGCCCATGTCTTAACACTCTTGAATTGCACTGCTATTTTACCAGATTATATGTTTGAAGCATCATGGTCAAAAATCAAAATAATGCATCATTTCCAGGCTGAAGCTTAAACAACCACTTAGAAAATAACTCATAATAATAATAATAATAATCATACCCAAAACAGAATATAACGATCCGAATACAATTACTAACAAAGCATACGATCATACACGAAAACTCAAGCTACATTAAATTGCTCTGTATAAGCTCCATAACCTCCTTTCATAATTTTACCACAAGGAAAACTTTAACTCATCGATTATTGTAAATGGCGACAAATCAAGCGCTAATGTTCTCAATCGGCGATGTTTTGTCCATTCTCTTCACAATCCCAGCAATAACCTAATTTTACATACAAATTGGTGCATGACTTAAGCACGATAAAAAAAAAATTTCGTAAAAAAGAAAGACGAAACTTAACGATAGTCCAGATTTTACCTTTCCAGGCCCGAGTTCATAACTCTTTACTAGTCCCCTCGACAAAAGTGTCTTTACCGTTGTTTCCCATTGAACCGGTGATGTAACCTAAGATAATAAATTGTTAATAAAAGTCGGTAACATGATAACTAAAGAAATAATTCTTCATTATTTTACAAGCTGACCTGGCGAGCCAATATTTTCTTGATTGTCTCAGGGTCAGCATGCGGTTGTGCATCAACATTAGATATAACGGGTATTCTCGGAGTTTTGATTTCGGTTGCTGACAAAGCGGACTCCAGTTGGGATAAAGCTGGATTCATGAATCTGGTGTGGAAGGCCCCAGCGACAGCAAGACGCACCTGCAAAAGAATAAAGAATGTATTTATCAGGCGTGTTTCAAACGTGAATATGTGATGGTTACAAACAGAATTTCGTTTGTAATACCGTCATTCGAGCCTTGAATGATTTTGCTTTTGCTTCCACAGCTTCGATCCCCTTTACCCCTCCAGATACCGCATAGTTTCCCTGCACGGTAGAGAACTTTTCTGGTTACTTTTCAATTTCAAAGTCATACTAAATATGATAGCAACGAACGTGAGCATTACAGTGCATAAGAAATTCGCAATTTGAACTTTTTCGGCTTCCTCGACTTCTTCATTGGCTGCATCGCAGAGTTGCTGCACCTTATCGGAATCTAGTCCAATAATACTGACCATCGCACCTTTAGCAGCATCTGCGGCTTCCTGAGGATTATAACACGATTAATACCACGATTTACATCTTTTCACAAAGTATTATTGTTTTCTTACTTGCATTGCTTGACCTCTTAGTTTGACCAGCTTGAGACCGTCCTCGAAACTGATGGAAAAGAAAAATGCGCAAAAGATTATAAGGAGAAAAGGTGTGAATACATAAGATCAATTAAAGAACAAAGGCTTAAATGATTCACCTAAAGGCTCCAGCAAATGCAAGAGCTGTGTATTCTCCTAAACTTAATCCGCATGTAACATCAACAGAATCGATTATCTGCTGACCACCGTCGCGAGCACGTAGTATCTCCACTGCAGCTAGACTAGTAACATATATAGCTGGCTGCAAAATTATAAAAAGAAATGCTAATAAGAAAATTTGTGTTTTAAGGTATTCCTTATCATGTAAAGATCTAAATTGTTTGTTTTATCCGACGCTTATTATTAGAAGTTTAGCTTAATAACTTTACCCAACCCGCCTGACTCAGCACTTGCGTACCAGTTTATCATCATCTGAACGTAGTAAACATAACAAAAAGGAAATACAGTGCAAACTTGCCTGACTTAAAACAGTGGAATCCAGCTTTTCTTTCGGCCCGTTAATGCAAACGTCCACTATATCAAACCTTCAAGCAAAGATTAATAACTATTTTTATTAATATAGTCACGAATACAAGTTCTTTTGCTCAAATATAGAACAGTTAATAATAAACAGAAACATTTAAGCTGATAGATTTACCCTAAAATCTCATTAGCCTTGTTATACAACTCTGCAGCAGCTGGCACCTTAAGAGCTTCCTGTCCCATTCCAACCGCTTGTGCACCCTAAAACAAAAATCACTATCAATTACAGCAAAAACCGTTGGAATAATTTCTGAATATAATCGAACAAATGAGGGGATAATCTGAGAATCATGTGAACACTTTCGGATTCAAACTATTCGACGGTTCGCTCGAATAAATCAACTGGATAAAACTCAAACTTTAATAAGCAAGAATCAAACACTTTGGTCAACAAGTCAACCCAATTACACTAAAATATCTAACAAAAAACATCTGAATTGGTACATAATTTCTCAAAAAGATTCAAACTTTCAAGCTCATGAAACACTTTGGTCAACAAGTCAACCCAATTACACTAAAACATCTAACAAAAACATGTGAATTGGTACATAATTTCACAAAAAGATTCAAACTTTGAAGCTCAACCAGTAACAAACATCATTCACAACGAATAAAAACAGTAATTTTCACATACCCACATAACAATATACTCCAATTAACTTCCAATTGAACAATAAACAAACAAGTTGTTGTGATTTACAATCTGACCTGACCGGGGAAGAGGAAAGCAGTGGTGGGTTTATAATCGGTGAACAATGCGTCATCAATTGCAGTGGTGGATCCAGCTGATAGGCTCATAGAAACCCTAGATTTGTCCAGATTAATACGTCGGAATCCATGTTTAAGAGTTCCGAAACAAACGGAAGATGAGG